>NC_138198.1:53987323-54407323 GCF_964194105.1 Spermophilus citellus | reverse complement strand
TTTATGAGCACTGACAGTAAAGTGAGATACATAGTTTTTTAAAAAATTTATTTGAGATATACATAGTTTTAACATCACAAACCCAGGAAGTTATCTTTAAAATATTAGATTTTACAATTTAAGTAAATCATAAAAATTTTTTTTAGCCAAAGATTGGAATCTTCCCAAGTTAGGATTGAAAATTTACTGTCTTAATGTAGTAGCTTCCCCATTGTTTCCTTATTTCAGTCAAATATATATTTTGTAACAAACTTTGCAAAAATTGAGACTGCAATGATACTGCCCACAATTCAAACTTATTGTTTTTAAAATTTGAATAAGTGTGTTATGCCTGAAATGGCCAAGTTATTTTTTAACGACGCCATAAAGCTTTTAAGTTGTGATGATGCCTTCCAAATGTTAATTTGTTACTATTATTTGATAAGCTTATTTCCAAACGATTTCTCGTATGCTACACATTTCTCATTGGTGATTACGGGTTTTCTATATTTGGACCATCAACTTTGGCACTGCCTCTTCTGATAAAATAAGTGTTTACCACTTTCAATCCTTAATGATCCAACTTTTAATTTATTTTGTGCTGGGGATTGAACTCAGGGTTGCTTTACCACTCAGCTACACCCCCCTATCTTCTTATTTTTATTTTGAGATAGAATCTCTCTAAGTTGCTTAGGGCTTTGCTAAATTGGCGAGGCTGGCCTCAAACTTGTGATCCTCCTGCCTCAGCCTCCTCAACTGCTGGGAGTACAGGCATGTGTCACTGTACCCAGGATGGCTCAATTTTCAAGTAACAATTGCCTCCAATATTCGACTAAGAACACAAGTAAGCCCACCACTTTTCTTTGAAATTAATAATATATATCTGTTCATTTGAGGAAAGACAAATGGTCTCAATGCAAGGTATCACGAGCTATCCAAATTCTGAAAACAAAGGACTGGACTAACTTGGACTTTGATTTTCTTCCCAAAGTTACAGAAGATGGAGAAGGCCTGAAAGGAAGGCACAGATCCACAAGGGCAGAGAGAAAGGCAGAGGTCACTGCATCTTGGGTGCTGGAGATGAGACAGACCAGGAGTAAAGGATTCAGTGTCACAGAGAGAGCAGGGCCGCCAGCACCTGGTATCCTGGAAGTCAGGGATGTAGCTGCTGCTGCACACGGGACTGTTAGGGAGCTCCTATGGGAAGCCTGCAAACCCGAGTCCCAGGGCCTTGCAGCACACCGTGCTGCCCTTGGCCTGCACACGCCTGCCTGTCCACTCCCTGCTGAGGGCAGCTGAGTCATGGAGCAGCAGGGGCCTGGGAAAGGGATCCTCCTAGGAGCTGACCTGCGCTGCCCCTCTTCCCCAGGAACATTGGCATCCATGCACCCACCTCCAGGTCAGGGACCCAGTGACCCCAGAGAAACTCCAGCCCAAGACGAAAGAAAGTCCTGGGTGAAATGGCTCAGGGGACTCGTAGCCACCTTCTGGAACCCCCAGCCACCTGCCTGTCCCCCCGCCCACCCCGGGTGTTCCTGTCAGCTCTTCAGTACATTCTTTTAAGAACATGCCACCAACCATCAGAGACTTGAAGAAAGAGAGCTCCTGACAGGAGGAGAAGAGATCAAGTTCAAGTGCAAAACAGAGGGGGGGAATAAAAGGGAAAAAAGAGGAAAAGTAACTAAAGATGAAAATTAAAATTCCCCAAACCTGCTTTAATCCTCAAAAAATAAAGGGAAATATTACCCCTAAGAAATTTAAAAAAAAAAAAAGGAAAAACAAAAAGAGATATTCTTGCAATGAAAACAGGTCTTAAATCCTAAAAAATATGAACATAGAAATAAAAATCTTAGTGGAGATGATGGAAGAAGAATAGAGACCATCTCCCAGATAACAAACAGAAAATGAAGGGAAGTGGGATAGAAAGCAAACAGCATGAGAGGATGACCCCGGGGGTCGGCACCTGAACAGAGGAATCCCTCCCGTGGGGATCGGGGAAACCAAGAAGCACGTTGCCAAGCCTGAGTTTCCAGTTGGAGGGAACTTGCTGAGTTCCCTGCAGAGTGAAAAACGACCCTCCCCAAAGCACAGATCCTAAAATGTCAAAATGCACAGATGGAGGAAGAGCCCAACATCTTACAGTGAGGAAAAAGGAACTTAAGCTAAGAGCCATGAACCTCAGACATTCCACAAGAAATCAGAGGTGATTTGGGTCCCAAGACTGGGAATCCATGTCTCACTTAGACCCTGGCTAGTCCCGGGAGGCTGAGCTCTCAAGGGAAGGGTGAACAGATTGTGCTTTTAGTCATGCAAGTTCCTGAGGAACTCACTTAGCAAATACCTTTTCTCAGAAAGCTACTGTGGAATGTACTCCCGCAAAACAAAGGAATATATCAAGAGGATACTAGATCAAGGTCAAAAGCATGTCCCTAAAGACATGGTGTCTTGAGACTACAGGGGACAGTAGCCTTGGGAACAGAAAAGGGAATAACTGGCAAAGGGTTCCAGAAGGCTATATTTTCAAGGGGAAAAAATGAAACTGAAAGAATATTTGGTGCTTTTTAAAAGTATTAACGAAAGGTTTATATTTCTGGTGAAGGGTTTGGGAATGAATTTGTAAAATGTACCAAAAAAAAATCTAAAAATTGCAATAACTTACAATGAAGCAGATAATGTCTATTTCTAGAATGAAATAACTTTCTGTCTTCAGAAAAAAATCAGTGTGTTTTTGTTGTTAATTATGTAAATGTTGAATGCAAATCTTACTTCAAAGTCATTAAAAGGTGAAAGTACTGAACATTTTTTATCAGAATGGGCAACTATATCCTGGTAAATTCATAATTCAAATATAAAAAATTGTAATCATCGATGGGAAAACATAAGACAGAATTATGAATCAGTTACATATGATAAAAAATGTGACATTTACTCTTGGGGAAAAACTTATTAGAAAGGATTTTTTTTGAAGATGAAAGTGTATGTCTTTATTTATTTCTACAATCTATAAGAAAGCAACTATAGTAAATCTCAGAAAGTTATTGACACTCTGGAAGGTAGCTTAACTAGAAGAAGGAATTAGTTTTTGTTTTTGTTTTTTTCCCTCAAAGAAGGGAAAACATTCTCTATAAAGTTGTGGTGACTTTTGTCAAAACTAGATGATACTATATTAATTACTTTTAAATATAAAACTTGTAATCTTATATAGCCAATGATAGCACCCACAGTAAAGTCATAATAAAGATTATCCAAGTAATATGAGATTTAAATTAGAATTTTACAATGTTTTGTAATTATTATTTTTTTAATGCACAAGTAGAGGATATTTGTAATACCAACAGACAAAAATAGAAAGTACCATTGGTTCTGCAACATTTCTTATGGTAAACTATAAAAAGTTGGATGTATCAAGGCCTGGAATATTAACATAATTTAAAAAATAATGTTAATGCAGGAATGTCACTCCAATTCAGATTGATGAACTCAACTTTCTGTGAAATAAATGTCAATTGAAATAAAAAAACTATTTGGGGAAAAATTTATGAACTAAGGCAACAAATTTTTTGCCGTTACCCACAAAATATATAGTTTCCTAGTTGAGGTGTATTGTATTAGTCTGCTCACGCTGCCATAACAAAATATCATCCAGATGTGGCGGTGCACGTCTGTAATCCCAGAAGCTTGGGAGGTTGAGGCAGGAGGATCATGAGTTCAAAGCCAGCCTCAGTAAAACAGAGGCGCTAAGAGACTTAGTGAGACCCTGTCTCCAAATCAAATGCAAAATTGGGTTGCAGATGTGGCTCAGGGTCGAGTGCCTCTGAGTTCAATCCCTGGTAGCCCCCTCAATGAAAACCAAAATATTATAGTCTGGGTGGCTCAAATAACTGAAATTAATATTCTCAGTTCTGGAGGCTAGAAGTCTGAGATCAAGACGCCAGCAGGGTTGGTTCCTGGCCAGGGCTCTCTTCTTGGATTTCAGATGGCCATTGTCTCACCATGTGTGTGTGTGGGGGGGGGGAAGAGGGGAGGGGAACTGTCTTGGTATTTTTACATCTTCATCTCCTTATAAGGCCACTCATACCATTATTGGGGCCCCACCATTGTGACCTCATCTAACCCTATAACATCTCAAAGGCCTTAGCTGTAAAGACCATCCCATTGGAGATGAGAGCTTCAACATATTGATTTGGTGGCAGTAGGTCACAATTCAGTCCGTAGCATTAATCAGCTTTCAACAGGAGGTAATTTCATGGCTATTGGTTGAGTGGATGGGGCGTCGCTGCCTAGCTGCTCCTGGTGTGTGAGGCAGAATGTGTGCACATGCCCCTGACCTAGCAACCTGCTGTCAGCTGTATGCACCTATGCACTAGGACAGACGAGAGGAGTGTTTTATGGAATCATAAAACAGAAAACATCTCAATGCACAGGAGAACAAGTAAACCAGGTATGTGCCTGCAACGGATGGAGTAGCGCCTACTATCACAGGAACGCATTTCCAAAGGGTGATTCTGTCCGCAAGCAGGCAATTTGCAAAGTATGCATTCAACAGAATGCCCCAAAATACGGAGTGCAAAAGAAAAGACAAGACATTTCCACACCATGAGTGCTATTATGGGTGCCCACACATACCACTGCACTGTCTCCCCGTCCCCCTCTTCAGCAGGCTTTCTGCTCTGTACCTCAGGCAGGGTGCCCAGCCTGCTACCAGGAAGTGCCCGCATGTCGTGAAGTCCTTGGCAAGTGACAGGCTGCTGGCCTGTGGCCTGGGCTCCTGGCCTCTGGATCTAAGGCCAGTGAGGCCCCATCAGGCCAAGGGGAAGACTGGCTGAACACTGAGCTCCACATGGCCATGTCCCCCGCCTGGCTGGCATCTCCCAAGATGGGAGGGGCAGAGCTCAAGGCCAACAGCTCAGGAGTGCATGCTGGGAGGGCCAGCGACTCTGCAGCCCTGGCCTGTCTCAGCAAGGGCCCTCAGTGGTTCTGATCCCCTTTACAGGCATGGACAGGGGGAAAGGCTCAAAAATGCCCAGATCCAAGGGTCAGCAATGCACTGGTTAGCCCAGGTCCTCCTCTGCTGCCAGTGATCCTGGCTCTAGCAGGAGCTGAGGTAAAGTGGGCCATGAGCAGGGAGCAGGCTCCAGCTGAGGGAGGCAAGTCCACGGGGCTCAGCTGAGGATCTACCCATGGTCAGGACTTGGTGCTTTGACCAAGGCACTGCCTATCTCTCTTTCTCTCTCAGCACTTATTTTTATTTCTTGCTCTAACTTCGGGGCTCCAGGAAGAGTTGCTCCCAGGGACGGGTCCAGAGACACATGGGCACCCTCAAGGTGCACAGCAGTGATGAACCCTACATTCCCTATCTCTTGTCCAGGAGGAAGGGAATCTCCTACTCCACTGACTGGTGGGGAGGTTGAGGCTCCTGGTGGCCTATTGAGGGCCAAAGCTGAGGGGGCACAGCCTTCTCTGCAGGATGAAGGTGGGTACTTCCCAGAATGTTTCTGATCCCCAGTCCCCCTCAGGTCGCCTCTGAAGCTTCCCAAATGGGATCTGGCTCCATCTCTACAATGCTCCTCCTGTGGAGGGAAGGGAGCAATAACCTGTCTGAGGCCCTAGAACACCTGCTTGTACCCAGGATGGCACTCTACCACCCAACTGTTCCCATCTGTTGGGTGGCACAGTAGGAGAAGCCTACTTCTGGGGAGAAGGGAGGTCAGGGAAGAGTTAACCCAGGGCCTCATCAATTCTGATGACAGAATTCTTCTGTAGCACAGCTACCTTCAGGCCCTTCTGGCGGCTGCTCAGCCCCTGGGGAATGGAGGTTTCTATCCTGGAGCATCCCAGCCTGTAACCTATAGAATCCTCAGCCAGTCCTGCCTACAGATCCCCACACCTCCACCTGCATACCTCCTCTGCAAGTCTCCAGGACTGTCCAGGTCATAAGCAAGCCTATGTTCTGTGAGTTCACCCAGCTCTGATCCCCCAAGTCAGCTCACCAACATGCCCAGATTTTCTACAGCATGAAGGTACTGAAGGACAAAGAGCCCACGGGCATGGCTCTGGGGAAATGGGCTCTCAGCTGACTTCTGGGAGCCACCCTAAGCCTCCTCACTTCCCTGAACCTTGGTTAGGCTTGGGTTTGGAGACTGCTAAAATGCCTTCATTAAAAAAAAAAATTTAGTTGTAAATGGATCTTTTTATTTTATTTATATATTTATGTGCAGTGCTGTGGATCAAACCCAGGGCCTCACACATGCCAGGCAAGTGCTCTACCACTGAGCCACAATTCTAGCCCCTAAAATTCATTTCTTAAGCTGCACTAGACACTTCAAGTACTCAACAGACACATGTGGCTAGTGGCTGCCACACTGGGCAGTGTAGAGAGAATACTCTCACCACTGCAGCAAGTTCTGTTGGATGATACCGTCCCAGACCTGGGGTACCAAGGGATAAGAGTCTGTCTCTAGTCTTCTGAGGGAAGTGGCTCAGTTCTAGCCCCACCCTAGTGGTGCGACTCTGGTGAGCCATTGTGTTGTGTGCAGAGCAAGAGAGCCATGATGTGTGGAGGGACCTGAGGCCACGGCTGTGTGAGAAATCTGCAAGGCACTGGTGGCCAGAAGTGAGCCAGGCTGTTAGTGCAGCCACTGCAAGTGGCCAGGACACACAGCAAGGTCCAGGAAGGTTAGTGGCATGCAGGGCACTGCAGTCCGAGGACGGGTTAGGAACACGCCTGCACTTACATGATGACGGTTTTCTTGGGGACTTTAGTCGCCTGCGCAGTGACTACAAAGAAAACAGTCAGAATAGCAAGGGTTACAGAGAAGCCAGTGCCTGGGGCTGACTCCCTGATGGCACTGCAGTGCAGCCATCTGCTGGGCTTAGGAGCACTGGCCATGTGTCCCTGGGCAGCCTGTCTCAGCTAGGAGGTCCAGTTTCCTCAGCTACAGACGGGTGAAAGCGTCTGCCCTGAGGGGCTGGGGTGTGACAGCAGGCACCCCAAGGATAGCCCACTCTCCCTCCTGAGCGCCACAGGAGCTGTGGGGAGGAGAACGAGCTGGCATCTGTTGCCTACTCAAAAGGGCCCAGGCTTTTCCTCATGCTGACATAAGCCTGTGAATTCCTCAAACATGTAGCCCAACATAGCCCTGAGGCCTAGGGAAAGGGAAGAGTAGCCTGTGGCCGTGCAGTGGGCCACCAGCCACAATGGGGCCAGGATGGTTGATGCCTTTGCCACAAAATGAGTTCAAGTCCAAAAGGTGTCTCCAGGGGAGAGGGATACAAGAGTCCTGAATGTGGACATCTGAACCCCATGCATGTGGTGAGTGTCTCCAGGGGAGGGGGCACCAGAGTGCTGCACGTGGCACATCTGAGCCCCATGCATGTGGTGGGTGCCTGAGGTCTGAGTGTGAAGGGCAGCTGTCCCAACTGTGTGGCCTTTCCTGGTTTTCCCAGCTGTTGCCCTTACCAAAGCCAGCCCATGGGGCCTATGTTTCCATCTTGCTGCTGGGGACTGGAGTTCCAGAGAGGATGAAACTCATCTGGAACCAGGCAGCACCTACTCCCAACCACCTTGAGGCCTCTTCCCTTGACCTCTGGGCAGGCCTGGGCTTGACTACTGCAGGCCATCTCCAGGCTCAGCAGCCCTCTCACTGCTCAATGGGAAGGTGGAGGAGGTGGCCAGCAAAGCCAAGCGGCCTGTACTGGGACATGGTCCCACATCTTCTGGACCAGGGGACTTTCTGCTTCACTGCACTGCAACACTGAGACAGGCTTTCCCTAGGCAACTTATGGCATTTCAAGCTTGTCGCAGATGATGAGCACAAGAGTTAGACACTGTCTGTGTGTGTGTGCATTGGAGGTCACACTGGCTACATTTGTGTGCCTGCACATGGATGTACCTTGCATACAAATGTGCACACAGGTGTACTTGTCTGCACACATATGCATGCTCAGACACGCTGCACACACATTCACACACACAAGTGTGTATACATGTATGTGCACATCAGCACATGTACATGTGTTTGCTCAGGCATGTGTGTTTATATGTGTGCATTGCTTGCACAAGCTGTGCCCAGGCATGTGTGTGTTTATAAGTGTGCATTGCTTGCACAGGCTGTGTTCAGGAGTGTGTGTGCGTTTATATGTGTGCATTGTTTGCACAGGCTGTGCTCAGGCTTGTGTGTGTTTATATGTGTGCATTGTTTGCACAGGCTGTGCTCAGGCGTGTGTGCATACTTATGCGTGCATTGCTTGCACAGGCTGTGCTCAGGCAGTGTGTGCTTATATGTGTGCATTGCTTGCACAGGCTGTGCTCAGGCAGTGTGTGTGTGTGCTTATATGTGTGCACTGCTTGCACAGGCTGTGCTCAGGCAGTATGTGTGTGTTTATATGTGTACATTGCTTGCATAAGCTGTGCTCAGGAGTGTGTGTTTATATGTGTGCATTATTTACACATGCTGTGCTCAGGCATGTGTGTGTTTATATGTGTGCATTGCTTGCACAGGCTGTGCTCACGTGTGGGTATGCATTTATAAGTGTGCATTGCTTGCACAGGCTGTGCTGAGGCATGTGTGCGTTTATATGTGTGCATTGCTTGCACAGGCTGTGTTCAGGTGTGTGTGTGTGCATTTATATGTGTGCATTGCTTGCACAGGCTGTGCTCAGGCTTGTGTGTGCTTATATGTGTGCATTGCTTGCACAGGCTGTGCTCAGGCTTGTGTGTGTTTATCTGTGTGCATTGCTTGCACAGGCTGTGCTCAGGCTTGTGTGTGTTTATATGTGTGCATTGCTTGCACAGGCTGTGCTCAGGCAGTGTGTGCTTATATATGTGCATTGCTTGCACAGGCTGTGCTCAGGCTTGTGTGTGTTTATCTGTGTGCATTGCTTGCACAGGCTATGCTCAGGCAAGTGTGTTTATACCCAGACGCCCTTCCTCAGACATCCTACTGTCCTGTCCTCTGCCCTCAGTGTAGACGCCCTTCCCCAGACGTCCTACTGTCCTGCCCTTTGCCCTCAGTGTATATGCCCCTTCCCCAGATGTCCTACTGTCCTGCCCTCTACCCTCAGTGGAGATGCCCCTTCCCCAGACATCCTACTGTCCTGCCTCTGCCCTCAGTGGAGACACCCTTCCCCAGACGTCCTACTGTCCTGCCTCTGCCCTCAGTGTAGATGCCCTTCCCCAGACGTCCTACTGTCCTGCCCTCTGCCCTCAGTGTATATGCCCCTTCCCCAGATGTCCTACTGTCCTGCCCTCTACCCTCAGTGTAGATGCCCTTCCCCAGACGTCCTACTGTCCTGCCCTCTGCCCTCAGTGTAGACGCCCTTCCCCAGATGTCCTACTGTCCTGCCTCTGCCCTCAGTGTAGATGCCCTTCCCCAGACGTCCTACTGTCCTGCCCTCTGCCCTCAGTGTAGACGCCCTTCCCCAGATGTCCTACTGTCCTGCCTCTGCCCTCAGGGGGAAACCCCCTTCTCTAGAAGTGCAGCCCATCCCAGCTGCTGCCTGCAGGAGGCCTGTGTGACCACTGCCAGGAAGGCTGCCCTGGGTCAGAGGGGGGTTATCCTGCAGGCCAGGGGCAGGGCTCACACTTCCCCACCACAAAGCAGCCTCTCCAGCGCTCATTCCGGGTTCCTGGCCACCTCCGCCTGCCCCACAGGTTCTGAGACCACGTGGCCTGCAGCCTCTGGTCTCCTCCCCGCAGCCTCCTCTTCTAGCCAGGTCATCTGCCCAAAATGCCTGCCCAGCCACCCCTGCAGGAAGTGCACCCGCTCTGAGACATGGTGGGTCTGCTGCCCCCCAGTCCTGGCTGGCTGTGCAGCTGTGACACAAGGCTCAAGCCTGAGGACCCACCTAGGCAGCATGGGCAACAGGCTCGGTGGCACCTACCTTCTATGGCAGCCACAGTCTGCTCCCTGTGGCGCTGCTCCCAGGCCGGCAGCACAGGGCTCTGCATGTACAGCTCCCCACCACCACGAGTGGAGCCAAGCCGGTTCACCAGCTGCAGGATGGACAGAAACCACTCAGGACCCCTATCCTCAAGGGACCTAGCTGTCTCTTGTCCACTCTGGTGGTCTTTAGTTTGAGGTCCCCACTGAGACTGTGTCCCCCAAAGGGGACAGGGCTCCCAGCCAGGGCCTCGCCCAGGCATCTTGCGCTGTGCAGATGGCTGCTGGCCGTGTGTGGCTCTGAGCCCCTGAAGTGCAGAGCTGGCTGGGTCTCCCTGCCTCCTGGAACTTGCATGTGGGGCCCACATGCAGGAGGCTGGCCTCTAGACAAGAGCCAGAGACTGGAGCCTGGGGGTCTTGGGGGCCCTGTAGCGGGCACACACCTGCTCAATGTCACTGTGTGCCAGGACAGGCCCTGAAGACCAGAGGCTCAGACTGGGCCTTGCCTTCAGGAGCCCCAGCCTTGGGCCTCCGGACAATGAACAGGGACAGGGCAGCTCTTCCCTCTGTAGGGTCCCACCTATGTGACACCAGGAAAAGGTGGAAACTAACACTACTTTTTACATAAATGGATGAAAGTTGAGGTCAGCACTGGGTTCCCTAGAAAGGCAAAAACCAAAGGGCTTCTTTGAGAGGGTGGGAACAATGGCAGGTGGCAGGGCTCAGCCTCGTGTGGAAGAGGAGCAAGGCCAGACATGGTGTGGTGGGTTGGGGATGATGGGTGACAGTGGCCTGGTGTCTCTGGGCCTGTGCCAAGGGCCCAGGCCCTTCCCTTGTCAAGCCCTAGTGGACAGCTGGCCATGAGGCCCCTTGCCCACCCGTCTTACCTCGCATTCATAGTGTCCCAGGTCATCCTTGCCAGCTGCTCTGACCACAAGCACCAGCAGGCCGCTGCGGGGCTCACTCAGCATCTGGTACTTGTTGCCCGCAGTCAGCAGGGCCCCATCTTTGTACCACCTAGAACCCGTCCCAAGAGTCCATGAGGCAGGGTGTGACATTCCCTGTGCTGCAGACCCGCTGCCCTGGCCCAGATTCTACAGTCCTTGGTGAACCCACCCTGTGGATGTCCACATCCAGCTTGGCCATGCTATCTTGTGGCAGAGGCCCCATGCCCAGTGGGTCTCAGCCCCACAATGCCCTCTCTTCAGTGATCAGACAGTCACTGTGCCCAGCCCCGTACAGCTGCACAACCCTTGTGTTGCAGACAAGAGCCTGAAGCCCCTCCCCTGCTGCCCCACCATGTGCTGGCCCACCTGGTCTGAGGGTGTGGGGCGCCTTCAATGGTGCAGGTGAGCTGGGCATCCTCTCCCTCCACAAAGGGCGAGGCCCGGACCTTGTTCACAAACCGTGGGGGGACTGCAGGGTGGAGAGAGACAGGGAGCCACTCTGATGGAGCTGGGGGTGTCTGAGCCCCCACATTCCTTCCTGAGCCCTAAGTGAGCCCATGACCACATAGGGCTTCCACCCCCACATGCCTGCCTGCCTGCCCTTCCCTCCCACCCACACCCAGTCCCTCATCACAGCAAGCAGAGGGATGGAGGGCCCTTCCACCCATCCACCAGAGCCACGTGGTGGGCTTGGTCAGGGTGTCTCCCTGCCCCACGGGCCTCCAGGCTCACCTTGCACCAGGATCTTTCCCAGGGTGCTGGCACTGCCAGCGGCACTGGCCGCAAAGCACATGTACTGGCCAGAGTCGACCCCAGTCAGGTTGTCCAAGATGAGGGTGCAGGAGCCATCTGGGTCTTCGATGAGGATGTGGTGAGGGTCCACTTCCACTGGCTTCCCATCTAGAAGGGAGGAGTGAGGGCTGTCGTCGAGCAGGGACCTTGTAAGCCTGCCCCGGTGGATGAGAGGCTGGGGCTGGCCTGCACCTCTCTGGGTCTGTCTCTGTTTCTCTCTCTTTCTCTCTGGTGTGGCCCAGACCTCTGTCTCTGTGTCTCTATGTCCACCTTGGACATTAGCTAGAGGCAGGGCCAGGTGGAAAGACCTGAACCTGACAGAAGACATCCACATGGACAGCTAAGTCCGTGGTAGCCCCACCACCCCAGTGTGACTCCCTGCGGACCTCCCATGTGCTGATCATGCCCAGCTCCCTGGCTATGGGCCCATTCTCACTCAATCCCACCAAGCCTACAGCTACATAATCCACTGCCTAACACCCCTTCCCTCCCACCCACACCTGGTCCCTCATCACAGCATGCAGAGGGATGGAGGGCCCTTCTACCCATCCAATCTGCAGGGGGCTTCGAGAAGGAACTCAGATTTCCATGGCTCTGCTGGACACAGGCACCAGGACACCCAGTTGTGGACAGGGACCTCTGGGTGCCATGGCGATAATGTCTGCATCTGAACTCTGGCCTGAAACTGCGTGTGACTCTGAGTTCACACATGGTGGACCCTTAGCACCAGCCTTCTGCTCAGGGGGAGCCAGGCATCCTGCTGGTCTTCCTGAGGCCACTAGTGCAATGTGCCCTTGTTGACCCAGGGGCTGCTGCAAGTGGCATGGCCATTTGGTTTGACAGTTAACCAGCTAAGCTGGGACAGCTCCACGCAAAGACCTGGCAGTAGAGCGTGGACGCCACACCCCAACTTCCCAGCCTTTGCGTGGCTGGCAGAGGAAGTGCCAGGCCTTGCTATAACACAGAGGCGGCCAAGGTAATGAGAAGATGAATCGCAACTTGATGGCCTTGTATGGCCAGCAGAAATGGCCAAAGGGAGCTGGCCGCTAGAGTGATCACCACCAGCTCTATCCACTTGCTGCCCCCGTGGCCCCAGGTGGTAGGCACATACATAGGTCATGCAAGCCCAGCAGCTCTGGATGGAGTGGCTCTGAATGGGGTGCCCTGGGAGCGCTGCCCTCCTGAGAGGTGGGGTCCGGCAGAACTGAAATCAGTCACTGAGGGCACTGACTTGGGAAGGGATGGGTGCTGGTCTCCAGAGGTCAGCAAGCTGCTATAAAAGCCAGCCTGGTCCTGAGCCCCTCTCTTCCTGTCACTGCAACTGCTCCTTTCCCCTGGCAAGACTCCCACGAAGTCATGAGGCCACCAAGGGGAACCCCACCAGATGGCACCATGCCCTTTGGACTTTCAATCTGCAAACAATCTCTTCACTTTATAAGTAACCCAGACTCAGGTGTCTTGTTGGCACATCAGGAAACAGACCAAGACACGTCGCACGTTCCTGAGACAGACCGTTTCTCGGCTAGAGCCCTTGATGAGTGAAGCGTCCCCTGGGTCTGGGACTTATCCCCTGCCAGACATGGCTGTCAGATACCACTTTTGAAAATCGGCTCTCAGCATGCAGTGGGGCTTTGGAGGAAACCAGATGCCCAACCCAGTGAGGCCTTGTGATCTTCCACTCAGGGATAGGCCAATAGGACTCCCTGAGGAACAAGAGATAAGGGCTGCCCAGCCGCATTCATCAAAAGGAAGAGAGCTTCCTGAATGAGTGGATGTCCCCCAAGGGCAGGGTGGGCTCCGCTCTCCACTCCACTCCCTGATGCAAGGCAACTGACTCCATGAGAATCTGGATCCAAGGGTCTCCACTCATGGGCTTGGGTTCGCATGGTCTAGCTAAACTGAAGCCCACTGACATGGCAGCTTGCTAGCCTCATCACCCAGGAAAGGGAAGCTGGACTCATTCATTGTTTTGGGGGCTGGCCAGAGCTCTGGGCACTCCTGGGCCCTCTCTGCCTGGCCGCCCTTCCTCGCTAGCTTCCTGGGGTCCCTCCCATCTCTCTGGCTTGCCGCCCCTTCACTTATGTTCCTCACCTCTCTGACTCTGTGAATCCCAGATCCCAAGCCTTGAAGCCTGAACCTCATCTCTTCACACTCATTCCACATTCAAACTGACCTCAGTCTCTCTCTCTCTCTCTCTCTCTCTCTCTCTCATCAGGGATTGAACCCAAGGGCCTGAATCACATCCCCAGCCCTTTCTACATTTTATTTAGAGACAGGGTCTTACTAAGTTGCTTAGGGCCTTGCTAGGTTTCTGAGGCTGCTTTAAACTTGCATCCTCCTGTCTCAGTCTCCTGAGCTGCTGGAATTGTTTTGAGGGCTGTGCACTAGACCTGACCCATAGTTTCAGACACACTGTATGCCAAGGACCTGCCTGCCATCTCTCACCTCCAGCCAGACATCTCTCCTAAGCTCTAGATTTATTCTCAAGCTATCCCCTCCATAACCACCTGGAGCCCAATGGGCACCTGGATTCTTCAAAACCTCACAAATCTGGGTTTCTTTCCTCCCTGCCCAGCTCAGGATGTACCAGCCTGCCTCCCTGTGGGTCTGCCCCACCTCTGTGAATAGGACCAGTGGCCTCTGCTGTCCACAACCCCTGTGCTGCTCCCTGGATGCCATCTCTCTTCCACACACCCCATGCAACCCATCAGCAAATCTGGCTGGCTCTGCCTTCAAAATGCATCCAGGATGCAACCATGGCCACCACCAACATGATGCCATGTCCCTAAGCAGGCCCTTGGCACTACAGCCAAGGTGACAGATGACAGATCTGAACCATGCCCCCTGCTGCTCACAAGACCATGAGGTTTCCATGTAGTCAATGCTCCGTGCTGCCCAAAGGAATCATGTTGATCCCTGGCACCAGCAAGGTGCCTCGGGACCCGAGAACAGTCTGCCAGGGAAGAGCCTCGGATTTTCTGGAACCTTGGGCCACAACAGATGGGCTAGCCTAGGGGTTTGTGGCTCAGGGCCAGACTGGACACTCTATTTTACAATGGCATTCATGGAAGAGGCTCTGGCCCATGCTAGCCTCTACACCAACTAGGAGATTCCTGGTGGGTGACCCGTGCCATACTGGCATCTATGCCAATGAGGAGACTCTTAGTAGGTGACCTGGGCCACACCAGCATCTATGCCAACAATGAGATTCCTGGGGGGATTCTCAGGCCATTCTGTGTCTATGCCATTGAGGAGATCCCTAGTAGGTGACCCAGGCCATGCCAGTGTCTATGCCAACGACGAGATTCCTAGTAGGTAACCCAGGCCATGCCAGTGTCTATGCCAATGATGAGATTCCTAGTAGGTGACCCAGGCCATGCTGTGTCTACACCAATGAACAGATTCCTGGAGGATGCTCCAGGCCACGAAGGCTTCTATGCCAATGATGAGATTCCTGGTGGGTGACCAGGGCAATGCTGGCATCTCTACCAATAATGAGATTCCTGATGGATGCTCTAGGCCAAGCCAGCATCTACGCCAACAAGATTCCTAGTAGGTGACCCAGGCCATGCTGGCATCTATGCCAATGACAAAATTCCTGTGGGTGACCTGGGCCATGCTGGTGTCTACACCTTTGACGAGATTCCCAGTGGATGACTAGGGCCACGCTGGTGTCTATGGCAATAACGAGATTCCTGGGCCACACTGGCATCTACACCAATGAGGAGATTCCTGATGGATGACCCAGGCCACACTGGCGTCTACACTAACAATGAGCTTCCTAGTGGAGCTCCATGTTGTCTTCTATGCTAATGTGAGATTCATAGTGGGCTTCAGGCCATTAATCTTGACTTCAGGAGGACTAGAGCCTGAGGTCAGCCACATGAGCGGTCAGCCATGCAGGTCTGACAGAGTTCCAGTGACAAATGCTGACGTCAAGTCTCATTAAGCCTCCTGGTTGGCATAGGTCTGTTTGGGTTCTCAGGTGTCACTGGGAGGAGAAGGTGCTCTTCCTCACTGCACTGGGAGCGGGAGGCTGGCAGCTCATAAGTGGTGACATTGGACCCTCCCGAAGTGCTCTTCTTTTTTCTCAGGGGCTGCAGTCTTGTCTTTATGCTAACCCTGAGCATAATAGCTCTGAACTCCAAGACCTTCTGGTGAATCACTGAACCTGAAGGCAACCTTGGGGACCAGTGAACTGGACGTCAGAAGTGAGAGTGGTCTCAGGACCCCAAGCCTATGGTGGTGCAGGAAGTGAGGATGGTCTCAGGACCCCAATCCTGTGGCAGTGTCAATTGAGACAGGCCTGGGAGACACCTGACCTCCCTTGACCTTGGCAGCTCCCATCCCTGAGCCATGTAAGGCCTGTGCTCCGTGACCCTGAAGGTGCAGTGTGATCAGCACCCTTCCTGGCCCATTAAGCTCACAGGCCTCTCCTGCACCCAGGTGCCTGCCTGTGGCCCCCTCTGTGGTCCTGGTGCTCTCTCGGCTGCCCTCAGGCATGTCTGTCTCGGCCCTGTGCTGACTCCTCACCCTGCTCATTCCCCAGGGTGGCCATGGCACCACCTGTTCACTGTCCATCCCCAGGATGTTTGCCCTTGAACAGGCCTGGACTGTCTCTTGTTCCCCATGCCCAGCCCACTGACCAGACCCCATGCTGTCCTCAGCCCCCGTGCGGCCCACCCCTGGTGGGGGTTCCTGTGAAGGATCAGTCTGTAGGCCCTGGCAGGTACCTTTGTACCAGCTGACAATAGGCTTGGGTGTGCCAGCTTTACAGTTTCCCCCAGCTCAGCCGTGTAGTCAGCCAGTTCCTCTTCAAATTCCGGAGGACCTGAGGACACATGTGGGGGTCTGAGGACTCTGAGGGTGGGATGTCAGGCCTATGTCCCCTGGGTGCACCCTGGCAAATTGCCCCCAACAACAGCAGTGGCCCCACATCCAAGGGCCTGGTTACTGACTAAGCTGGGTGTGGCTGCACGAGGCAGGGACAGACCAAGGTGCAAGACCATCACACCCAAACATGACCTGGTCAGATACCCCAAGTCTGGAGCTATGCCGTGTCCCCACTACATCCCTTTGTGTCCCCCATTTGAGTTAGGATCAGCTCAACACCTGCTCTGGGGCTCCCTGGGAGGCCAAAGCCACCAGTCCCTCAGCTAGATCTGAACAAGGGGAGAACCAAGCCACCAGTGCAAAAAACAACCCATGCCCACGTGCCCGGCCTGGGTGCAGCCCTCTGGGCATCTAAGTGATGTTCAGGTCCCCACCCCAGCACAGCACCAGGGACACTCACGCCACACAGGCAGGGCCAGGCGCTGCTGGATGCCGCTGATCTCCTTCACCCAGGAGTGCTTGATGATGACTGTGCGCGCCTGCAGCAGGTACTCGCGCACAGAGTCCTCCCGCTCATGCCACACCTCGAAGGCACGGTCGTCTCCTTCCACCTGGTCGTTCAAGTCGATGCTGCTTAACTGTTGAGGGGTGCAACATTAGTGGGAGGACAGAGCTAAGCATCCCCAGACAGACAGGGTCCAGTAGGGCCATGCCCAGGTCACCCCAGAACAATGGCAAGTTCTGCTCCAGTGGCCACCCTGGAGCCCAGGAACAGGGAAACCTCCACTGGCCTGCATGACACCCCCAGCCCCTGGCACCACAGACCTTCATCATATTCCGGAACACATAGCTGAAGGTGTCGGTGCGCGAGTCTCGTCGGGGCTTGCAGATCACCAGGTGGTTCCGAAACAGGAAGACATGGCGATTGTGGCCCTTCCAAGGCATGCGGGCCCCTGGTGCGCCCTCCCACACAATGAAGTGGCCCTGGGGTATGAGTAGATGTGGTTGGACTGTGGTTGCCTGGCCCCATCCCTGGGCGCAGACCCCAGGGTCATCTATGAGCCCAGCACCCACAAAAGCCACACCCCACCACATGGCAGCAGACGCAAGTCCCCCCACCTGGCGGATGGGCTCCCCCAGGGCCTCCAGGGTGCCGGGGTAGTTCTCCATGAGGGACACATGCAGCTTGTTCTCAGCACGCTGGGGCAGCGCTGACACGACTGCGTAGGCCTGCTCCAGAAGGGCGCAGTTCTGCCGGTTCCGGGCCTTGTTGCGGATCAGCTCCTGAGGCGGACCAAGGGTCAGGACCCAGACGGCTTCAGCCCCAAGGCCTGGCCTGGATATTCAAGGCTGGGGCAGGACAGGGCTTCCCACCTTGAGCAGAGCCTGGTACTTCTGCACCCACTCCACCGGCTGCTCCAGGTAGTGCTGCAGTGGGGGTGGGGGTGGCTGCGAGGGGTCCCCAGCGGACAGCATTTCCTCAGCGCATTTCTGTAGGCACCACAGGGCGGGTTTCGGGCAAGAAAGCACAGCCCCAGTTAGGGCATCCTGACAGTAGAGGACATCTCAGGGGCACTCTCACACCTGGCCCTGAACCTGGACAATGGCTGTGTTACCATCTAGCCGGAGGCATGCACAGAACTTGGGCAGTGAAGTGGCCAGCCCAGGAGCACAGAGCTACAAGGCTCAAGGGGCCCTGGGGACTGTGGGGGAAGAAATTAGGGAATATGAACTAAGGCCATGAGCACAGACAAGGGCTAAGCCTCAGGGGACTTTCAGGTCAGTGAGTTTTCTGGTGGGAGTCAAGGCCAGCACTAGGCCTGGGAGCAGCCAGGGAGGAGCCCGGTGGCCAACTCCATGGAGCCAGGCACAGGCACCTTGTAGAACTCCTGGACGGGCGTGCTGACAACCACAGACTCTGCCTGCACACGGCCCACCAGGAACTCCAGGTACTTCTCAAAGGCTTCCTGGTTCTTGATGAAGCACATGGCCACATCGTCATCTGTGTCACAGCGCTGCAGGTCCTGCAAGAAGCTGCCACAGAGAGGGACAGGGTCAGGGACAGGGTCAGGCACAGCTCATAGCCCAGTCCTGGGCCCTCTCCTTGAGAGGCTATGGTTCTTGCCCAGGAGTGGGTTCTGGGCCTGTGAGATTGAGTATACTAAGCTGGGTGTGCAGACACGTGGGCACGTACAGAAGTGCATGGGTATGTACACTTGCCCACGAGTGTGCAGATGTGTAGTATGTGAGCATGTATATGTGGGTACATGCATGTACATGTGCACGTGTGTGGGTGCATGTGTGCATGCATGTGACTGTGCATGTATACACAAGTGTGCAGATGTGACCATGCATGTGTGGCATGTGTGTATAATATGTGTGCATGTGTTTGCCTGAATGTGTCTGTGGATGTGCACATGGCACACACATGCACTCAAATGCTTGTGTGAGTGTGCAAGAGTGCACGTGCATGGAGATCAGCATGCATGTGAGTGCACATATCTATGTGTATCCAGCATGTATGCACATTTTTGTACAGGATTCACATATGTATGTGTGCACACATGTACACTATGTGCACACACATATCAAGCACATGTGCACGCACATTTGAGGCTGGGTGCGTGAGCATATGTGGTGTGCACATGGGACTTCCCATGTGCCCGTGTACATTCATGTGCATGCACATGGGCCTGTGTGAGTGCTCATGGGTGGCAGGTATTCTGCAGCCTTCAACCCATATGGCGAGCGTCTGTCACTGGGGCATCACACAAGTGGGATGTGCCCATGGGTAAATCGAGTTCCTACCCCAGCTGCTGAGTGTCACCCTCCACGAGGCCTGACCCACAGCTGTGCGTGCACCTCACATGCATGTGTGTGGCCTTGCCTACCTGCTGTGGAAGCGACTGATGTCCTGCACATTGCGAAAAATGACTGCCTTCTGGCTGGCCACGGCTGCTGGTGCTCGGGGAGCACGGTCCAGTTGCTGTATGTAGTGGCTTTGGAGGAACTGAAGCTCACCCACGAAGGTCTGCTCTGAGCTCAGCAGCTCCTGGATGACAGAGCTGGCGGAAGAGTGGCATCAGGGGGTGCCCAGCAGCTGCCCTGCTCCCACTGTCCCTAGTCTCCACATGGGGACTAGGGACACATGGAGAGCTTGCTCCCTTGCACTGCAGTTAAACGGGGTTCCTGTGATCAGGAGCCTGTCACCAAGCTTCAGAAAGTGGGTAGGTGGTGGAGCAAGGGCACCACTTCTTCCCCAGGAAGCCCTCCCGCACGAGGCTCTGGGAGGGCACAGCTGCAGACACCAGGGGCAGGACCGTGACCTAAGGAGGCTCACACAGCTTCAGCAAGCACAGGTCCCCCATGAAGAAGCAGGGCAGAACGCCAGCTGGCCCTTGAGGCCCAGCAGCCAGCTGTGGCTCCACCCTCAACCCTCCCCAACACATACCTCAGCCTGGTCTTGTACTCATCCTCGGACACGGCCTCGGGGAATTCGGGGGCCTCACTGGGCCCCCACTCAGGAGACAGCTGTTGAGAAACAGGAGTTTGTCCCAGGGCACCAGTTTGTTCCACCTCCTCTGTGGCCACCGGGCTCCTGTCCCTTACTTCCAGGGTTCTCTGGCGAAGGGCCAGGATCCCAGGGCCTTGGCACCCTCCCCCAGCTCCGGACTACCATACCTTGAGCCTCTTGTCCAGGTAGGCTGGTGACACCCAGCCTTGCCTGGAGGGGCTGGACTTGGTGGGCTTGGTGCGCACAAGCCAGCGCAGCGGGTGGGCTGAGTCCAAGACCTCCACATACTGGCCTTCCCGCAGTGTGATGACATCCTGCTCAGCCCCCAGGGGTAGGTGGTCGGCCGTGGCCACGTAGATATCAAAGATCTGATAAAGAGAAATGGGCCTAAATCCTGGGGCCAGAGGGGTGAGGCCTGCCAAGGCCCCCCATGGCCCCCCACCTCTGAGGAGGGAGAGGTTCTCCCAACCCCCTAAAACCCCCAAGAGCACAGAGGGGAGGGTGCTGAGTCCAGGGGCCGAGGAGGTACCCAGTCCAGGGCCACAGGGCAGGAGCCCCCAGGGTCACTCTGCACAGATGGCAGTGAGAGGGCTGGCTCCTGCCCACGTGGATGGGCGCCTAGACTGTGGTTGCTCACAGCGCCTTGCTGCCCACTGCCCCCTGCAACCCAAGAGGTGGTGGGCTCTGGAGGCAAAGGTGCACTCTCCACAGATGGCAGTGAGAGGGACATCAGAGGTAGTGCTCTGCAGGAACCCACGTGCAGAGACCCTGCCCTCTGCTCCAACCTCTGGTGTCCCTTGGTGTCTCTGGGGGTGATGCCCCTCCCTTGGTAGCACCAGGCCCTTGCAGCCTCCCATCGTCTCTTCAGCCCTGTTCCCAAGGGTCCCAGCCCACCCACCTCTCCTCGGGAGTCCCCATCCTCTGACTCCGAGGATGACTCCTGGACGCTGGAAGAGGGCCGCGACCGGCCATGCCGGGGGGAGGCAGACGGAGTCTTGGACTCCTCATCACTGTCACCTCCAGGCACCTGCAGCTTGGCTGGGTGAACACAAGGGTTGTGATGTCCCTGGAAGGCTGTCCCCCTACTGCCTACCACCCAGCCAGTCTCCAGGGCTCCCAGGCGCAGAGTCCTAGCTAGGCCCCATGCGAGGACACAGGGTCCCAGCCTCCCCTGGGGACCCTGGATGCCCATCCTGGCCCCCTCACCCTGTGTGATCTTGGCCGACACCATCTCAGTGATCTGGGAGGTGAGTTTCTGTAGGAATTCCTCTGTGCCCACCTTAGCGAGGGACAGGTGGCCATGGGCCTCCTCAGCTACCAGGGCCTCCCCTGGGGGAACAAACGCAACACTGTGGGGTCATGCTTCCCCCAAAAGTTCACTGCAATTCTCCTAGGGGCTGACGGTGAGCAGGAGGCCAGGCCCTGGCAGGGAGACCATGATGTGGTGCCAGCAGGAAGAGACCAGTGAGGTCAGCAGGATGCAGAGCCTGTGACCAGGGATGAGAATGAAGGGAGCGGGTCTGGACAGAAGAGGCAGCAAGTGGCCAGAGAACGGCAAGCACAGCTAAGAGGCAGCAGGTGGCAGGCAGGGCTACAGGCAGATGGTGAGGGAGCTGAGGACAGCGCTGGGCAGGGTCCAGCCTGGCATCAGGCTTGAGGCGGGGTTGGGGCTGTGGGGGCCGAGGTGACTTTGTGGCTCTTCTTAACATCTGGAACCCAAACCTCCACATAGCCCACTGGGCCTGGGCCCCCTGACCACAGAGGTCAGAACAGCTCTGACTCCAACCAGAGCTGGGAGCTGGCCATGAGAGGGCAGGGACCTGCCCAGAGCCCAGGCTGCTCAGGTCCAAAGGGCGGCACCCCCTGCACCCAACCCGGACATACCTTTCCTCTGCCCAGCAAGGCCGGTGAGACCAGCAGACTCTGACATCTGTGCTGAGATGGCTTGGGTGGTCCTGAGGGGAGGAGGGGTGTCCTGCAAGCCCAGCTTGGACCCACCACTCTGCTCCCCACAGAGGGGGCCTAGGGGCCAGGACACCACAATCAAGGGCTCCACACCAGACGGGGCCCATAAAAACTTCATTTTACAGTGTGGAGAAGCTGCACAGGGAAGGGGGTGGCCACCCACAGGGCTACACCACCCTAGCCCCCTGGGTAAGTCAGTCAGGGCACCCACTCACCCCTGTAGGAAGGTAGAAATGAGAGCCTCCTTCATCTTCTCCTGCTCCTCCTCCTTGGGCACTGTCCAGAGATCCAGGGGAGCTGTCAGGACCAGTCCTGTACTCCGACACCTTGAGTCCTGGGCTGGGACCCCTACCCAGGACATCTAGACCACCCTGGGGGCCCTGCCTGCACTGTCCCTAAGAAGCCCTGGCAAGGGTCTATGCCTAAGCCCACCTCCCTGTCCACTCTCAGCACTTGGTCACCCATGGGGTTGGGGGACAGGCCTGCCCTCCAAGCACCATCCCTCAGAGGGGCTGAACAGAGGGCTCTGGGCAGGGCCCGCAGGCCATCTGTACACCATGCAGGCAGAGCTGAGGTTCCAGGCCAAACTGGCCTGCACCACTGGGCCCAGACTGCTCTTGGGCTCTGCAGGAGAAGGATCACAGGTGGGTGAAGGCCATACATCCCAAGCTGGTTCCTCACCACACCCAGGCTCCCTACTCACGGCCTGAGACATGCAGGCTGGCAGAGCAGAGGGCCTGGCCAGCGGCGTTGGTGGCAATGCACGTGTAGGTGCCCTGGTGTTGCCGGCCCACATCTAGCAGGACCAGGCTGTGCTGCTGGGCAGAGCTGGCCATAGTGTAGCCTGGGGTGTTGGGGCCAATCCACAGAACGCCTCTCTCGGCCTCCTCCTTGAGCCAGTGTATGGTGGGGGCTGGGCATCCTGTGGGCAGGAGAGGGCTCAGTGGGTACACAGTCCCACTGGCTATGGGCCTCCAGAAGAGGGTGCTTGGCCAGAGTGATATGAGGGGTGGAGCAGGAGGCCATGCAGGGTGGCATGGGTGGCCTGTGGGAGGGTGGCATGGGCGACCCATGGGAGGGTGGCATGGGGGCCCTGGGGGGGTGCTCTTTCTCCGGGGAGTGAGGATGCCCACCTTCCACCTTCGCCGAGAATGTGATGCTGGAGCCCCTCTTCACTTTCTTGGGGGTGAACCTCTCCAGGATGTGGGGTGGCACCAACTGCTCACACACATCTGGGAGAGCAAGGACAGCCATGGGGACACCCGGCACCCCTCCTTCAGCTCCCATGTCCTGATGTCCTTGTTCTGGGAACCCCAGGTAGTTCTCTGCGGCCTGTGCCTGTGGCCCCAGAGAGCCCTCTTCCTGCACCTCCACCACTACCAGGCCCAGGGCTGGTCCACTCTGGCCTCATGCCCACAATCCACCCAGCCTCTGTCTGCCCACAGGGCCATCTCACCTGATGCTGACTTCTCTTCTGGTTCATCAGGACCTGAAAAGTGCAGAGGGAGTCAGATGTGCAGCACGGACAGATTCCCTTGCTTCCCTACACGTGGGAAGGTCCTGGTCCTACTGCCCAGTGGGGGGACCTGGGCATGGCCCCACCCATGGTCAAAGGTCCATTACCCTGCCTGAAACCTTGGCCAAGAGGCCAAAGAACTCACACTCCAGTGTACATCCGTGTGACATCCCCACCCTCCCTGTGCCCACTGGGAGTCTGGGGCCCTGCCTGGAACCACATGGGCACTGGGAGATGGCAGTTGGGGCTCCACCCTGAGAGGCAGGAGGAGGACCCAGCAACAGTCTATCCGCAGGACCAGTATGGGTCAAACTGGGAGTCAGCTGTCAGTGCTCAGAACGTTTGGGAAAATAAGGACACAGGAGTTTTCTTGTCAGAGCTGCCACTGGGGCTTTGTGCGGGTCTGCTGGGCCCAGTGTTCATCTGCTTCCCCCAAGAGCCTGCTCATCACTCAGGGTGTCCAAGCCCCACTGGGCACCCGCTCCTGTGGGGCAATTCTGCCATCTGTGCCACTGTGCATAGGGGCAATGGGCTGGGCCCAGCCTGATGGGGCCTGGCATGCAGTACATGTGGCACTGCTCACTCCTTCAGGGCACACACCTCGGACCAGCAGCCGGGCAGATGAGTAGGCAGCACCAACAGCATTGCTGATATAGGCCGCATACTGGCCAGCGTCCTCCCGGGTGACAGAGACGATCTCCAGGGTGTGCAGGATCTTCTTGTCAGCCATGCGAATGTGGGCTGATGTAGACAGGGGCTGGCCGTCTTTGAACCAGTACAATCTGGGGACTGGGTAGCCTACCCCATGGAGGAGAGTGGTCAGCACAGGACCATTCTCAATGGGCACTATACTCTTTCGATGGGAGACAGACAAAGGCCCAGAAAAGAGGTTGCTCAGAGGCCAGCCAGCCTCTGGTGTGGGGGTGGGGTGGCAGCCTCCTGTTGCCCAGCAGCAGGCACACATGACCTCCTGACCTCCACTGGTCAGGCCCTTCCCATGTGTAACCAACGGGAGACAGCTCCTGGCCTCCCTCCAGCTACGGTGCCCACTCCCCAGCACCCTACCTTTCACCTTGAGCTGAAATTTGGCCAGGCATGTACCAGGGGCCACCTGGAGGTCCCTCAGCTCCTCCACCACCTGGGGCAGCTGCCCCTCATCTGATTCGGTTCCCTCTTGCTCCCGGCTGGCAAAAAAGACAAATAAGGGGGTAGCCATAAAGTGGAGCAGGCTGAGGGTCCAGGCGGGAGGGCCCACGGGGTGAAGGTCAGAGGTGGATGGGTTTGAGGTTCCCTGTCTGCTGAGTGGAGGGGCAGAGGGACAGAAACGGCCAGGGTCTGACTGAAAGCTGCAGGCTTGGGAAAGTCAATCTAAGCCACCCAGCCCAGATCACCACTTCCCGGGAGGCCCTGGGCCGCTGTCTGTGTGGCCCCACCTAGACAGGTATCCCTGGGCACTGAAGTAGGATGAGGTCTCCGTGGCGTCTGCGGCAGTGTCGTAGTCTGTGCTGGTCACTGGGGAGGAAAAGTGAGTGGAGGAGGCTCAGGACTTTGGGATTTCAGGGGGACGCGCCCTCCTGGGCCTGCCCACCCCTGCTGTTCCCAGCCTCGTTCTTCCACACCCATAACTAACTGCAAGCCTCTTAGGCCCAGCACAAAACGTCATATGACCTGAGTCTCCAGGAACAGCAGACAGGGACAGTGGCAGAACCTTCTGGTTCCATCCTACCAGGGCACGAGAGGTTGGAGACACAAGCCTCAAAACCAAGAGAAAGAGACTTGGATTTCTGACCAAGAAGGGGCAACAAGCTGGACTTCCACCACTGTGGGCCAAGCGAGAGTCCCCAGAGTGCCCATGCTGAGACACTACCCCAGCAGGATGGTTGGGAGGTGTGGCCCTGGGCCTAGGGCCAGTGGGAGCTGAATGGCAGCTGAGACCCCTGGCCCTTCTTGCCACGTTCTCAGTGACGTTCAGGTAAAATTGGGGGACTTTAAAAGATTTCTTAGACAACAAAATGGAAGAAAATAGTCTTTTACAAATGGTGTTGAGCAAGAGTGAACTTGAAGCCTTACCTCACACTCACAAATTCCCCCCAAGGGAATCAAAGACCTCAACTTAAGAGCTACCACCAAGTTTCCAGAAGAAAGCACACATGTGAGTCTTTATGACTCACATTCAGGCAGCACTTGCATAAGTGTGGCGAAGCCCAAGCAGTCAAGAAAGAGCAGAGACCCTAGCCTTCATCAGGCCAGACACGGTGCCCCCAAGTACATGGCCAAGAAAGGGAAAGACCGAGGTCATGCCTCTGATGCAGTCAGGAATCAGGAACACGTGAAGAGCTCTTTCAGCTCTGGAAGGAGACCAGCCATCAGTGCCCACCATGCCACAGCTCCAAGCATGCCTGTATGCAGGGGAGCCTCCACCACGACCCCACACACACCAGCAGCAGTTCTGTGGCCAGGGCACCTGCCAGCTGCATGTCCTCTAGCCCAGCTCAGCTCTGACCCTGTTTGCCTGGGGACAGGTCAGGCCCCAAGACAACCTGCTTCAGCGGCTAGTCAGAAGCCCAGGCTCCTCGCTGGGGTGGACCCAGTGGATATAAATCAGGACCCATGGTCTCCCTGGGGCAGGGTTAACCTGCCAGGGCAGCTCACAGAGCCAACCAAGGGTCCTGTTGCCTAGGCTGAAGGTGACTTAAGGACACCTCAGGAGCAGCCAGATGTGAGATCATGTCGGGCAAGCTGTGGTGGGCACAGCCCCTGCCAGCACCTCTGTTTCCATCAGGCCGAAGTTCCCTGAGGCCCACAGCCTGGGCACCCTACTCCAGCTATGTCACATGCCATCCTCAGTGGATGGGGTGGGGCCCTTTCCAGGCTTCCTGTCAAAGCTTGGTCTTCCTGGACAGCCTGCCCACCAAGGCTACAGGAACCCTGCAAGAGTCACCTCATTAGAACAACAGAAACCCTCAACACCCAGGAGATCCCAGGCCCATGAGCACCATCAGGAATCTAAACAAAGAGCAAGTGTCCTGACACTCTGTGGCAGCAGCCACCCGCATGCCCAAGAGTCTCCTGCAGCAATAGCCAGGGCTCCAGAGCAGCCCCAAGGCAGTGGCTGAGCAGCTGGGCTCCCCTGGTTCCTCTTCCACACCTTCCTGGTCTCCCCAGCCTGGAGGCCTTCGGCAGACACAAGAGACCTCCACCCTCCACCATTGGGCTCCCGGGGGAACTGTGGCCTTGAGCTTGGCTCAAGGGAAGTCTCCACCAGCTTAAGACCTGGAGGCCCTAACTCCTATCTGGTCTAAGACCAGAGCCCTGGATCACTCTTCCAGCCCTGCTCAGGAGACTCTCATCCCCACCCTGGTAACACAGACCCCCAGAGTGCACTCACGCTCCACTCGGAGCTCAGCCTTGGTGGAGGAGACGCCCACGCTGTTCTCCGCCAGGCAGCGATAGACGCCCATGTCTGTGGGCACCACAGCACTGATGATGAGCTGGTGGCCACCCTGCTGGTCCTCATTGATCATGTAGTGGTCATCCTCCTCCAGCAACTTCCCGTCCTTGAACCAGCGAACACTGTGCACAGGTTGGCCCGTCACCACACAGTCGAAGCTCACGGGGTACCCATCCTGCACCTCCTGGTTCTGCAGCTCCGTCAGGAACACGGGGGCTAGAACAGCAGGCAGGGCATGTAGCATGTTAGCCTGGGCGTGCCACTCACACCTGTGGCCACAAACACACCGATCACACCAGCTGGGTGGTCTGACATGTGTGAGCTGCCCGGCAACAGGCCATGTGGGAGCACCTGCAGACCTGACGTGACACAGACCCTGAAGCTTGCCTGCTAGGCTTAGCCCTCTTCCCAGCTCTCTAAAAGTCTCTCCTGCTGCCCAGGCCACCAGGAGGCAAGAGGGATGAAGCGCTAGACAGGGATGGGAAGAGCAGTAACTGCGGAAGGCTGAGGGCTGTCCGGGATCTGGAGTGTAGGAGAGCAACTTCTGGGCGTGCCAGGGTAACTGATCCCAGCTACCTCCTGTCCCTGCAGAGATGTGGCGTGGCTGATAAGTAACTCAGTGGGTGAAATGGAAGTGAAGTGCCTTGTGGAAGTGGGTGCCTATTCTATACGGGTTATATCTCCAAGACTCCTCGGGAAAAAATAAATAAAACTCTCCAGAAAGTAAGTATTCACATTCCCATTTTGCCCACATGAAAGCCGAGGCTCCGATAGACTGTGGCTTCCCTAAGCTCACACAGCTAATAAGAGGCAGAGCTGGGATTCAAATTCAGCTCTAGGATTCAAATTCAGCTCTGTTCAATGAGTCGGGACTTTCTACACCTCGGAGGCTGCACTTGCAGAGTGCTGGAGCCCAGGTAACCCCTGGACCTCTCAGCTGGTGCTGGCCACTGCTGGCCTCACTCCTCCTCTACCCCCTTGGACTCCAGCTCCAGACCCAACTCTGTGGAGCAGTTGGACTCAGCGGCATCAGAAGTCAGCTGAGTGGACACTGGCTCCGGAGGTGCTGCAGGGGCAGGGGCCGCCTTGCCAATGCGCATCTCCACCCCCCTGGGCCCCTGCTCCACCAGGCTGATCTCCACCCCAATGCCCATGGTGGTGAACATCTCTCGGAAGCAGGTGACTGCCCTGTGAGCTTCGGCCAGGGCCTCGAAACGGATGCAGACAAAATTCTCATCCTCGCGGTAGGTCTGCCAGTCCGCAGGTTGCTCTGGCTCCCCGGGACCCTCGTCAGCGCTAAGAAACAGCTCCTCGTCAGAAACCTCTGCTGGGCCTTTGGTGCGGAAGAGCCGGTGCAGACGCCGGGCAGCGCGGTGGAAGGCGTCATCCAGCTCGCCCCCGGAGGAGCTCTCGGCCTCACTCTCGGTGCCACTGACCACCACACAGGCGCTATGGCTCACACAGCCAAACTTGTTGCTCACCTGACAGGTGTCGCGACCAGTGTCAGCACGGCCCAGGCCAGTGACCAGCAGGGTGCATGTCCCATCTGCGAGCTGGTCGATGTGGTGGTGCCGCCCGTCAGTGAGCTCTACGCCGTCTTTCAGCCAGCATGCTCGCACATCAGCCTTGCTGGCTACCACACACTCCAGCCTCAGGGCATCCCCCACCTGGGCCTCAGTGTCCCCAAATGTGTGGGAGAATACGGGTCCTTCCTGCTGCTTCATCTCCTTCCGGACCTTGTAGCCCTTAAAGGCAGCCTGAATCTTCACTGCTGCTTTGTCCATGGAGGGGTCGCCCAGATCCTCAGCACTCAGACCTATCGGTGGTGGGTGCACCTGGGCTGGGTGCTCCTGCTGCTTCTGTGGTTCCACAGAGGAGGGTGCTGGGGCCCTGGCCTGTGGGCACAGAGCACAGTATCACAGTGAGACAGGAGCCGCGAGGCCAGACACACAAGACCAGGGCCCAGCACTGATCTCCGCACGGCTATCCATTCTGCCTCTCAGGCCCTGGCAACTGTGCCAGCCTCATGGAGTATGAGGTACCTGCTGGCTCTTGTTGCTATCACAAAGCAAGCCCAACTCCCTGAAATCACTCTATACAGTCCCCACTGGGGACTGATGGGTAATGAGGGACACCAGAGGGACTGGCCCCAGCTTTATAGGAAAAGGCTTTAGCAGTAGATGGATGATGGACGGGTGGAGAAATCGGTGGAAGGAGGGACAAGCACGTGGGTGGTAGTGGCAAGGGTAAAACACTGGGCCTCCCCTTGCAAGCCAAGTAGAGGCTCACCTTGCTGACCAGGGGTGAGACCCCAGGCCGCCCAGCCTTCTTGAGGTAAGTAACCAGGGAAGGTGTGCCTGCCCGGGACTCGTCGTCAGAGCTGGTGTGCGAGAGGTCAGCCTCTCCAGTGCGTGCCAGCTCATCAGCTGTGGAGTAGCCCTCAGAGAGGCCAGGGGCCACCTCCTCCACCTCCTGCCGTAGGTGATGCACGCGGCCATCCTCCTCTGGAAGCTCACTGATGGAGTCCAGCGTGGGTTCACGGCTCATGCGACGCTTCTTGGCCAGGGCCTCCCACAGCAGGTGCAGGTCACCCTCCTGGGCTGCCTCAGGGGGCAGGCTGGGCTGTGTGGGCGCCTCGTCCCCAGAGCCAGGGGTCAGCACCACTGAGGAGAGCAGGAGGGTATCAGCGGAGCTGTGACCCCAAGCCTATCACTGGACCTCTGTTCCCCACTTGGCACCTGGTTTTACCAGGTCTAGAAGCACTGAGCCTCAGTCTTCCCTCCCTATGTCAGTTCACCTCCTGCACAGACAATGTGGTGACCAGAACAGAAAATGGCTCTGCACAGTGAGCCTGGGCCTAGATTCACAGGCCCACACTGCAGGGGTGGGACACATGCACAGGGAATGCACCTGGATCAGGCTCCGAGGTGGGGCACTGACAACCTCCCGGGAGAAAGTGATGGGGTGGGACAGGCCACCCCCTTCCACATTCAAGGTTTCCCAGCCCAAAACCTAGTACTCACCCTGGAAGGTAGCAGCCTCCATGGAGGCCAGGGCGTGGGCAGGGCCACAGCGGTACTCGCCCTGGTCTTCTGCGCTGAAGCCCTTGATCGCCAGTGTCTGCTGCCGCCCCCGGGAAAGGACCTCAAAGTGCCCACTGGGTTGGATGCACTCCGTCCCCTTGTGCCAGATGACCTCGCCGGCCTCAGCTGCCACCTCCACCTCCAGACAGACATCCTCTCCGGCCACCACCTGCCGGCTCACAGGGGTAGGGGGCGGGGGAGGAGCAGGCTCCACTGGTTCTGCTGGGGAACAGTGTCCACGGAGGACAGGCCACATCAGGTGTGGGGGCATTCCAGGGTCCAGACCTCACCCTGCCAACTCTTCCCTCCACCTTGGAGAAGCTGGGCATTCTCCAGGACCAAGATGGCTACTTACCCAGCCTGACCATCTGGGGCAGGTGCACAGGTTCCCCAGCACCTGCAGGGCCCACAGCAGCCACTCGGAAATGGTAGGTCTCCCCAGGAGTCAGTCCATCCACCACACACTCAGGCCCAGGCACGAGCTCGTGGCACAGACGCCACTGGCCCTTGGACCCCTCCTTCATCTCTACCCGATAGCCACACAGACCCCCTCCACCATCGCTTGTGTGAGCCACCCAGGACAGCTATTTCAAAGAATGGTCATTGTTTCATGGAGAAGCAAATGAATTTATTGTTGATGGATTAAATAGTCCATAGATGTCTGTTCAGTCTATTTGATTAATGTTTTCCATTTAGTTCTGAAGAATCTAAGCTGGCAAGTTTTTCTTTTTGGGTGGGCATGGTACAGAAAGGTTTCCCCAAACCTCAGCAGTGCAAAGAGTATGCAGTGTGGTCCTCACAAGGCCTTTCATCTGCCACGAAAACTCTGTGTTCCATATATGGCTCCCTCCAATTGTCACCTCAACCAGCCCCCCAACACTAGACCATTTTATAGGAATCTTGTTTTGTTTAAAAGCATTGACCCAGGTGTTGGGTATATGGCCTAGTGGTAGAGTGCTTTAGCATGTATGAGAACCTAAGTATGGTGCTTATCTCTTTAAAAAAATGACTTGCCAAAATTATTTTTGCCAATGAAAAAGCTTATCAAGGGAGATTGAGGGATACTGGCTGATGTGGCCCTATGCAGAGGTCCTGACCTGAAAGCCTAGAGAAGCAGAGAGTCCATGAGTGTCTCCATGCATCTATTCACTCATTTTGCAAATTTGACTGAGTCGGAAGATAAAGTGCAAGTCAGTTATGTAGGTTAGAACAGTGTCCAAGATAGTATGTCTGGTCTCCTTCATTTCAGTTAATATTTAGGGGTAAAACAAATTAAGTACAATAAATACAATGAAGAAGGCCCTGTAAAGGACACAAACTAGGCATTCAGTGTTCATGGTTCCAAGACTGGCTTGCTTCTGAGTGAGGGCTTCATTGTCCTGTGATGGCAGGAAAAGTGGGAGCAAGGTGCTACCAGAGGCATTGGATGAAGTGCAGGGATATGAAATAATGCCACAGGCCCTGAGGGGAGGGAGCGAGATCAAGGGAGGGTACAAAAGGATTACGGAGATCATTGCCTGGTCATGGGGACTGTGGACCATGGTGAGTATTTTGAACTTTATTCTAAGAGGAATAGGAAGTCATCTGTGCCTGAATCAGGGTGGGTGTCATGGGTTGGCTCCTGGTATAAACTTTCTTCATTGAACTGATTTTGTTTTAACCCAACTGTTATGTTGTTCTCCCATTTTCATTATATCAAGGTCTCTAATTTTGTTGGACCATTCATTTAATGAAGACTTTTTGTGTTCCTTGTGTTACCACGTTTCTCTGATTCTTCTTGACCCTAGTAGCTTGAAAAGGTGCATGCACATTTGAAGAAACCATTACTTCTTCCAGACTTAAGGACTTATTTGAGGATGGAAAAGCTTTTTCCTGCAGAGCAGTACGGGAGGACAAGCTGACCTAGTATAGCACTGGTCTAGTGGCATGGAGCAACATCTTTGTTATCTGAGGTTGAAGGATGCATTGCTTCTCTTTTAGCAGGCACAACTGTTGGTAACATGAGAACCTTCATGGTCATTGGTGGCTAGAGCTATGGGAAATCTAGAGTTGCTATGAGGACTAGCTGGGTCATAGATAGTGCCTCTAGATCAATGCAGAGAAGACTAGAAAAGGTGAAAGACATATGGGCCAGGCATTGTGCACACTTTGGTGCAGTGTCAGCTGCAGGCATGTGCAATGTAGACAGGCTACCTGTGGGCAGAGAAGTAGTAAGGAAAAGCTAGGACCAAGGACAGAAGCCAGGGCTGGCAAAGAGGGCCTATGAGGTGGGACCTAGTTTGTTAAAGCACAGGACTGTAAGATCAGATCTGATTGTAGACACATAGGGCTTCAGGGAAGGACCAGAAGTAGAGCTTTGCCTGGCTGCTGTGTATCTACAGATCTGGGGCCTGATCATGGATGCATAAAGCTAGAAACCTCACCTGTGAATTGAAGTATGGTGGCAGGGACATGGAGGTGTTGAGGATGGCTGTAAACATGCACTATTTTTTTTGTGAGTGGAACTGAGGAGAAACGTGTGCAGTGGCACAGAACAACTCTCTTCAGGCAAAGCTACATGGTGGTGGGGATGGTTAATGGGACTCTGGGTGCTTACATATGTTAATAACACCATGAAACAGAGCTGGTGACACGTGTATGTAACTTCAGAGGCTGCTAAATATGGCGAGCAGTGGCTGGTGGCAGGTGTTGGAAGTGGTATTGTGCATGTGCAACTGCCAGTCCAACATCTGGCAGTGTGCATGGATATGGCTGCAGGTGTACACCCATCACATGGGATTGTGCCTCCAGTATGGGCTGCAGCCTTCATGTTCTCTTGCACAGGAAAAGGCTGTTTGGTGACCTTGAGTCTGGATTTGTGGCAACTCTAGCTGAGGTTACCTTGGGTAGGCAGAATCTAGAGGTAGTGGTACAGGTGCTTGGAGACTGTGAATGCAAACACCTTTGAGGCTTTTTGTAGTAGAGAAAGATACAAAATAGAACCGAAGATATGGCTCAGTGCTGAGGTGCTCCTGTGTTCAAGTCCTGGTACCCCAAAACAACAACAAAAACCCCATGATATTTGGTAGTATAATTTTGTAGGAAATTGAGAAAAACTTGCAGAAAGGTGTTGTGGAAACTAAGTAATTATTTTGAGGCTATAAAGTTGTTTCCAGTCTTACCATGTAAATAAAATAAATTCTAAAATACTTAAACAATTGGTAAAATTATAACAAAATTTCATATTTTTTGGAAAGGCTTTATAAGTAAATTTCAAAAATTAAGAAAAATTAAGTGGATTAAATGACAATTTTAAAAATCCCTCAGGCATAATAAAGCATATTTTTTTTTAAAAAAAGAGAGAGTGAGAGAGGAGAGAGAGAGAGAATTTTTGATATTTTTATTTTTTAGTTCTCGGCGGACACAACATCTTTGTTGGTATGTGGTGCTGAGGATCGAACCCGGGCCGCACGCATGCCAGGCGAGCGCGCTACCGCTTGAGCCACATCCCCAGCCCGCATATTTTAAAAGAAAAAACAACCTAGGAAAATATCCTAAAATATATGAGAAATACAAATTATTTCATGAACTACGTATAAATAAAGACAGAATTCACAGAAGTAAAAAATGAGCATATGAAATCAGTCACAATTTCAAATCAAAGTGTGATCATTTTATAACACTTTATGTCAATTTGGTAAAGTAACATTTTAATCTTGAGCCTATTGATAAAATATGGTAATATGATCATCCATTTTTTTTTAGAGTTGGGGGTTCCTTTTTTGTGGACTAATATTTTCAAAGTGCCATACACCCACTGATTCCCAAAATTCATGTGTTGAAACTTAAGGGCAGTGTGACAGCATTAAAGGTACGGCCTCTAGGAAGTGAAGTCTAAGGGCACAGCCCATGTGGCTGGGCTCAGGGACTCACAAAGGCTGAGCAAGTGAAACCCGCCTCCAAATAAAATATAAAACAGGGCTGGGGATGTGGCTCAGTGGTTAAGTACCCCTCCGATTCAACCCCCAGGACCAAGGAAATCCATTGCTTCCCAAAGTTCTCTCCCTCCCTAGATAGTTATCATTATTATTAAACAGTCCTAATGTTTTAAAACATATTAGAATTTATTTCACCAGCATAAGAACTAACCTGGTGAACATTTCATATGCACTTAAAAGAACATGTCTTCTAGTGTTTTTGTGGCATAACATTTTATTAATATCAATGAACAGGTTGACTTACAGTATTAGATCAACATTCTTTTATTCTTATTTTTCTTGTTTCTTTAACTAGAAATTGTGTTGGCAAATTTCCCCACTCGGTTCTAATAAAATTCGCTTCATGTATTTTGAAGCTCTTGTTATGGGTGAATACACACTTAGAATCGCTGAGACAGTTTAATGAGTTGGCCTTCTCTCATTATGAAACATCTTTTTCTATTGCAGTTTTGGAATTAATTTCAAATTTCATTTGAATTAATATAAGAAAGCTCCAGCTTCCTTATGCTTATGATTGCGCAGTATCTGTTTTCCATCTCCTTATTGTCTAACATATGTGTGCATTCATATTCAGATTGTATGTTTTAGAGAATATATGTGTAGGTCTTGCTTTTTACTCTAGGAGTGTTCATCTTATTTACTTTTTTTGCGGGGAGGGGGTACCAGGGATGGAACTCAGGAGCACTTGACCACTGAGCCACATCCCCAACCCTATTTTGTATTTTATTTAGAGACAGGGTCTCACTGAGTTGCTTAGGGCCTCCCTTTTGCTGAGGCTGGCTTTGAACTTGTGACCCTCCTGTCTCAGGCTCCCCAGCTCCTGGGATTACAGGCATGCGCCACTGCACTGCCATTTATTTACATATGTGATTATTAACCAATCTCAGTTTAGAGCTATCATATCTCACTATTCATTTTTCTGTCCCATCTCATCAAATCCCAAGAATTCACATGGGCTCCTATCTTTGCTTCTTTTCTGGAAGCTTTTCTTCATGAGTTTTGAAACTTATATCTTTATAGGATATTAATGACTGATCTATGATATAGATTGGAAATACTTTTTCAATTTTCAACTTTTGACTTTGGTTGTTTGGCTGTATGCAGAAGATTTTTATTTTATGGTAGCCAATTTTATCAACTATTTCACTTATTTTATTGGAGCTTTTTGTCTTAGGCACATTATTCTTGAAAGAAGTTGGGAAAGAATTCTCCCAAGTTTTCTTCTAACAACCTCTTATATGATTCCAGATAACTACAGAAAGAGCCTTATTTTTTTAAAAATTGCCCCTTGTTCCATGTCTCGATGCACTTTATTTACTTAATCCATAATCAATAGGCTCCTTCTAGTATTTTTGCTACTGTAGAAAGTATAAATATAACATTTATAAATATAACAATTTATAAATATAACATTTCACAATGCACAAGTATACTTGGAGGAGCAATTTCTAAATTTGAAATTGTTGATATAAAAAGGAAGAGTAAATGTACCTTCTTTTTAAGGAAATGTATAAAAGTGTCCTTTATCCCACAATTTCACCAACAAAAATTGTAATCATAGTCCTTGTAATAGTCAAGAAAGTGGAATTATAGCTTTGGTTTCATTTACCTTACTGTGAGTAAGTGTGAAATTATTTTTCTTTGTGTTAGAGCCTTTTGTAAGTTGTTTTGTTGTTGTTGTTTGGTTGGTTGGGGTTTTTTTTGTTGTTGTTTTTGTTTTTGTTTTGTACTGGGGATTGAACCCAGGGCTGCTTAACCACAGAGCCACATCCCCAGCCCTTTTTTATTTTTTATTTTAAGACAAGTCCCCACTAAGTTGCTGAGGCTAGCCTCAAACTTGCAATCCTCTTTTCTCAGCCGCCCAAGTCTCTGGGATTACAGACAAGCCAACAAGCCCTGCTTTGTAATTTTTTTTTTCCTAGAAACTATAACCTCATATCTTTATACAATTTTTATTGCATATTTGGTTTATATCTTGGTCATTTTCAGGATTCAGTGGAATATTTAAATTAGCCCTTTGTCTCTGGTCTGAATTGCAAAGTCTCCATTTTCCTTTTGTCGTGAAGCATTTGAACTTGATCATCAAGTTCTTTTTATTTAGAAACAAATTCACTCACCAATGTTTCATTTCAGAAAAAAAAAAAAAGCATCTAGTAACCGGAGGAGAAATAGTATGATTAGAAAAAGCACTACTCTGTGACTCTAACAAAGACACGTATCTAGCCAGGTTCCTGGGAAACTTTCCGTGGGCTGGCTCAGCACACAACACTTGAACCTGATTTTCATATCACTATGCACAACTTCTGTGTCTTCTGTTTTGAAGCAAAAGGAAGTACACTGGAAGGTGGGGGGTTCTGGGGTCTATAAAAAAGCAAGACTCACCCACTCCTGCAGACCCCCAGCTCTGAGCCCCCTTAAAAAAAAAGAAAGAAAGAAAAAAGAAAAAAATTGTACAATATTGGAAATTTTTTATGAAAAAGAAAAAAGAAAGAAAGAAAATACAAACAAACCTGTAGCTGCAATTAAAAGTTCATAGGGGCCTGGGCTGGGGCTCAGTGGTAGAGCGCTTGCCTAGCATGCATGAGGCCCTGGGTTCGATCCCCAGCACCCACATGAAGAAACTAAACAAAATAAAGGTATTGTGGCCATCTACACTAAAGATATTTAAAAAAAAAAAGTTCACAGGGGCTGGATTGCAGCTCAGTGGTAGAGCACTTGCTTTGCCAATGTGAGGCACTGGGTTCAATCCTAGCACCACCTAAAAACAAATAAAGGCATTGAGTCAATCTACAACTAAAATAAAAAGAAAAAGTTCATAGAAAATACAGAAGATAAATGAAGGAGTAAAATGAGGTCGTGAGGTCGCCATCTGTCAAATCCAGATGGTAGGAAATCCTACAGGATGGAGTGACAAGATACCTTGAGCACGTTGATGTCACAAGCAGAGAGCCCAAGGGCACAGTCCAGCAGGCCTGCGGCTCCACCATAAGGAACAGTGACCTGAAGGGCTGGGGATGTGACTCCGTGCAGAGCACTGGCCTGGAGGACCAGGCCCTGAGTTCAACTCCAAGTCCCCCAAAGGCGTGGGGCAGGGAAGGCAGTGGGAAAATCCCGGAGGCAGCTGTTTCCAGGTTTTAGAAAACAGCACCAGGGCTGAATTCCTAAGATGATGCCAACAGCTGAGAGCCACAGGGTCACCAGGGCTTACTGCCTGGAGACACTTTCCAAACATAGAACAGAGGTCGCTGGGGGTGAGGAGAAGGCAGGTGTGGTCTCTTTTGAAGTGGAGGGATTGTATGAGGCAACCAGAGAGGAAGAAACAGGACAGGGCAGGAGCCTGGAAGCTGCCTGCTAGCCAGGGGCGGTCTCTGGTACAAGGCCAAGGCTTCTGCACAGGTGCAAGGCCTGACCCTGACAGCCCCTGGGGTGACTGAGTCGGGGAGGAAGGGGCACAGCTGGAAGGAAAGTTCTAGAAGGGTCCACTCCCAGAGTTCCCATCGGAAGCAGCCAGGACAGGGAGACCCTGCGTGGCTTCTTTCTAGTTCCTATCTTTACAGGGTTCCTTTTTGTGTGTGTTGTGAAAACTGGCCTCAGTTTCCCAGATACCCACACCATGTCCCAAAACTACTTATGAAAAGTCTCTCTCTTTTTTTGTCCCAGTGATTTGAGACATGAACTTTATGATTGACTAGTTTTCCAAAACTTGTCAATCAAGTGTTCTTGATTTTAGGTCTGTTTCATTTGTTTATTTGTCCAGGGGTTTAACACTATTTTTTTTAATATTTATTTTTTAGTTTTCGGCGGACACAACATCTTTGTCTGTATGTGGTGCTGAGGATCGAACCCGGCCGAGTGCATGCGTGCGCTACCACTTGAGCCACATCCCCAGCCCTAACACTATTAATTCTGTTTTCAGTAGACAACTTTTGCAGTGCCGTTTCATACTCTTTTTTTTTTTTAAAGAGAAATTTTAATCTTTATTTTTTAGTTTTTGGCGGACACAACACCTTTGTATGTGGTGCTGAGGACCGAACCCGGGCCGCACACATGCCAGGCGAGTGCGCTACCGCTTGAGCCACATCCCCAGCCCCCCCCCCCCCCCCCCCCCCCCCCGGTTTCATACTCTTTAAATCACTTTTCTGAAGAGGCCAGTGGTGAACCCCCATCAGTATTATAAGGAATTTATTATCTTACTGGTGCCTTTCTTTTTTGGCAGATTAACTTGAAAACTCTGCAAACTGATAAAAGGATTTGCTTGTATTGATTTAGTAACTAAAAAGATGAAATTTTTCTTGTTTTGGAACACTTACGGAGTTCTCTGGGATTTTTCACTCTACACAACACATGTCCTAGGCATGGCCCAGGCCCTCCCTGCCAGTCGCAGGAAAACAGGTGGACATGATGGAAAGAGAGCACAAGAATCCCCAGACACTTCCTCTTATATTCCGGGTCAGCAACAGCCTTATCTCTCTCAGGCTTGTGTCATGGTGACCAAATAATGTTCAGTAAAAATGTGTTTAGTTACAACAGAGGCATCCAACACCATCGTAGTCTTTCATGTGAGTGCTATGGCATTCCAGAATTTGATGCTTCTCAGTCTCACAACTTGGCCATGGAGATGACTTTGTGATTTTCCTACACAGTCCCGGGAAGAACATTCATCAGCTTCTCAGCAAGAACCTTCCCTGCAGAGCTTCCTGGGAGACCAGAGCCATTGGAACCGTTCCACTGCTCAGGATGATGGGCAAACCATGCCGCCATCTTTACCTAAGAACCATGAAGAGAAGGGTCGGTCCGTTGTTATTTCAGATTGATTTCTTCATGTTACCAAATGTTGGGTCCATTTTTGCTCATTGGTAGAGACAGTCGAATCCTGAATCCAAAGACAATCATGTGAAGAAATTTGATTTGCTGTGTCAAAGCAAACTTCCCCTGATCTGTCCTTCTTTCAACCCAGTGTTCTATGAAGTGTTGGCATTTAGAAGAAAGATGTTATGGTTTGGACGTGAGATGTCCCCCAAGAGCTCAGGAGTGGAACAGTGAAAGGGTTTAGAGAAGGAATGATCGAAGCATGAGACTCTTAATCCAATCAGTGAAATGTTTCTGTGATTGGATTAACTGGGTGGGTTAGGGTGTGGCTGGTGGAGGTGGGTCATTGGGGGCCCACTCTTGGGGTATATATGCTGCATCTGGTCAGTGGAGTCTCTCTCTCTCTCTCTCTCTGCTTTCTGATCCCCGTGTGAGCTGCTTCCCTCTGCCACACTCCTCTGCCTTGATGTTCGGCCTCACCTTGAGCCCAAGGAATGGAGCCGGCTGTCTATGGACCAAGACCTCTGAAACTGTGAGTCCCTAATAAACTTCTCCTCCTCAAAATCATTCATGTCAGTTCTTTTAGTCACTGCAGTGAAAAAGCTGACTCAACCAAAATGATACAATTGAGGTTGAAAAATGAGATATTTCTCAGTCTGCAGCATGAAATGTAATCTAAAACCTGTCAATATTATATACATTAGTATTTAATGTGCTTAATTTTTATGCACAATGGGTTTAATAAGGAGAGAGATCATTTTTAATGTCACCTGTCATCATGGGCTTCTTACAACTAAGCCTTCAATATCTTCATTTTCACCACCTTGATTACTATGGATTCAAGATGAAAATCTGTTCCAAAAGGAGATGAGGCCCTCCAGGAGATGGAGCGCAACAACCCACTCCTTAAATACGGAATGTGCGTTATGATCTTCTGCCAACATCTCGGCATGGAAAGGAGAATAAAACAGTGATTTTGCAGTTTTTGAAGAAGAAAGATGAACGTTTTCTCTGGTGACCAAAGTCAATACCAACAGTGGTCAGTCAAGTTGACGGCGTGCACCTTGCTTATCATCATATCATACAAGGGATAAGAATGTCATTGTACCTCTGTGGTTTTCCTCCCTTAAAAAAACAGGCTCTGCAAGCCCCACTTGGCGCTCTCTCCTCCATGTGGACTCTGCTCCTCACTATTCCCCCTGGGTGTCGGTGAGATGGGTCTAGGCTGAAGCTTTCCAGACATAGATGAAGGACCCTGACATGACCCCACCTGTCTAGACCTGCACCTTGAGAGGATTGGGAGGGGGTGTTCAAGTCAAGGTCAGCTTTGAAATGTTGGTTCCTCTGTTCTGTGTGTGTTCACTGAGTACAGCAGTGCGTACATCCTGCGTATGCTGATGTATGTGTCCTCAGGGCCTGTTGAGCACCACTTGTGGGCATACGATCACACACTGAGTAGGCTCCTCAAGATCTTTATTGAATAGAGTTCTGCTCGCTTTGTAAATGCAGTATTATTATTATTATTATTATTATTATTATAAAAAGCACATGTGAACACACTTTAGACTTTGACCTTATCTCTGGCTACCAACTCAGGATGCTCAAGCAGGAACCATAGAAGTCATCCTTAACTCTTTGCCCCAGATCCCCCAAAGGAAGGCTGGCTCTTTTCCCTTTTAACCCCTAGATAACCAACACATGTCCCTCCTTCTCCTATCCGTGAGGCCATGAGCTTATTCCAGCAACTCCAGGACTCACTCAGAACCCTCTTCCCTGCCTCTGTCATATGTCCTTTGGTCCACTGTCTATGCAACAGGGACTTACTCTCACTTTCACCGGCAGGTATCCAAGGGGCAGCCACCTGCAGGCTTGAGGATTTAGCAGTCAGCCTCTATTTTGCATCTATTCTCTTAGCTATGAGTCACCTGAAATTCCAGGAAAAACAGGCCTGATCCATAAACATCTAGTGATGAGTTGAAACTACTCCCTGGCAACAGCTGCTTTCTTATCACAGAAGAAGCCCTGCCTGTCTTATCCTGGGATGACAACAATGAAGGACACCGGCAGGAATGCTAGCCCTCACCCCTTCCCCTGCCATTCCCCTTTCAGTCACTGTCAGCCCTTCCAAAGGGCACAGATCTCTCTTCGTCAACCCGGGATAGCCATGCTGGTTAAAGTTCCTTTCCTGCTTTACACCATTACTTTTCCCATTTTTTGTTTGGTGCCAGTGGCCAGACCCCATTCGTTAGACCCCCCTGAGTGGGCTTCTGGTTGAGAAGTCTGCTAACTTCTGCACAATAGCCACAGTGATTGTTCAGGGCTCAGTACCTGGAACTTCCACTCTGCCCAACTTAGTAGCAGGCCCGGCTGCCTTCAGCCAAAAGAACAACTGTAGTAAAAATCAACAAAACTGTGAAGCAGCCATTTCCAGGCATTGCACAACAGGCTTATATGGGCAGCAGTCCTTCAGGAGACTGACGCTCGAGGGAAGAGGGCTACAAGATTGCCATCCCTCCATCCTCTATCTTTCTGTTCTAGGAACATCTTCCTGCAGGTTAAGTTCAAAGACAGCAGTGGTCTTGAGCTAACTGGAACTTGGCCCAGGACATTCAAGGAATGGAATCTCTAGCACGTGGGGAAGAGATGTGTGTCAAAGGTTTGCTTGGGTTCTGTGCTGTTTTCATTCACAACACTTTGGATACCGAATGCGTGGGGTTTTTTCTTACACCAATTGATGATCCAACCTTCCAACACCAAATGAGTGTCCTAGAGTTTAATTAAATTCTGACACTAACTAGAGGTAGTTGGCATCAGACTCCACAGGCACAGGCTCAGTCCCACAAGACTGCCTTCACTTCAGATGCCACCCAAAGCCTTGGGTCCCCAAGGAAGCAACATTTCCGTCTGGGTTGGCTACAAATCAGGGGAGTCTCAAAAATACCTGGCCCCTTTCAAGTATGATAATTTGCTACAACAGCTCACAGAACTCAGGAGAGCACCTTATTTCGTGTTTACTAGTTATTTGAAAGGAAAAACTCAGGAACTGAAGAGATGCGTAAGGAAGGTGTAGAAAGTACGCAGAGCTTCTCGAAGACTGTCACCCTCTCATCAGGCCAGTGCATTTACTTCCCAACCCGAAAGCTCTGAGTCTCATTACAGAGAATTCAGTCTCCAGCTGCCCACACCTCCATCCCTGGTAGCTGGTAGGTGGGGCTGGAGGTTCCCAGCCTCTGGACCCTTGGTCTTTCTCTTGGCTAATTCTGGAATTAGGGCCGCCACCTGAGCCAAACTCAAGTATGAGGAAAGACCCATAATGAATAGCAAAAGGCACTCCTGTCCCTCAGGGAAGCCCAAAGGTTTTAGAAACTTCCAGGAACTAGGGACAAAGACCAAATATATAAATACCACGGAATTTAACATGGAATCTGGAGTGGGCAAAAGTCTAATCACACAGGAAAAATATTTCATGAGGCCCAGAGGTTGTCTGCTATGAAACTGAGAAAGAAATTGCTACAGCAGATGCTCTCGCTGAGAGCCACGAGGACTGACAGACAGGAGAAGGCTCCGTGCTCACCCTTGGTAAAGGGTAAGGACTCCATCTGAGAGAATGGATCATGCCCTAGGGTTAAGGAGAGGGTAAGAGTTAGCCCAAATACTTAAAGAATGTGGGAGCCTGGGAAGTCCTCAGGCAAAAGGTTTGTTTTTTTTTTTAAATAAGACTTGTACACACAGGATTTTTCCATTTTTCTTCCCTGTGCCCATCTGGAGAGAAGAGAAAATCATTTAGGGAGGAATTGATTGAAAGAGCAAAAATCCCCGAGTACAAGAAAAAAGAAAACAGTATGATTTGTCCCACAGCAGCTTGGAATCGAAGGTGACATTTTTTTTCCCCCTCTGGTCTCAAATTGATGTGGACACTTGCTTATGCAGCTTACATTCCAGATGGGTATCAGACAGGCAGATAAGGAGCAGAGAAACTGCTGTTTTGATAGTGAGAGGCAAAAAGTTTATCCTCGGATAATTTGGCCATTATTTTCCTGGTCTCCTAGTAATTTGTTCCACGAGTGGCCATGGAACAAGGTTGAAGCCTGCCGGACTATCTGCGCTAACCACTGTGGCTTAAAACCCTGTGCAGGAGTATTTCCCCTCTGTAAGATGAAGCCAGAGTCTGTCCATACCCCAGACATCCCTCAGCAGTACGGACGTCCAAGAGAGATGGACATAGGAAGGTGTCCCTCCCCTACACTCCATTCTGAACCCAGAACCAGGAGGTGTCCCTGCCTTGGTTCCCGAGAATGTGGTGCGGCATGCCTGTCCAAGCTCCGCGACTCATGGCTCACCTGCTGAACCCTCTGTCACTCAGGCTTGTAATCTAATTTGAGAAACATCTTCAATAACTTGGGGAAGTGCTCCTTAATCCTTCTGGTTGCATTTTAAGAGTAGTTTAGACTGGACAATGAAAGTGGGGGGGGAGGCTTTTGTGTCACTATGTTGGAAACAGAGCAAATGACCACAGGACAAATGCCATAACAAAGAACTAGGATCATAGTAGATAGAGGTGACGGGTTACGTACCCTCCAGATTCTGAATGTAGCTTCTCACATAAGCCTGTACAATGCCCATTCCCAAAGCGAGTCAGGTGGACACCATAAGGCAGCAGCCAAGTGGTGGAGATGGCCCCTCGCCTCCGTAGTGGCCCTGCTCAAAATCATAAAAATGCGGCAAGAAGCAAGAGAGAGCAGAAGCCTACATGCCCCCAGAACAGATAAAACGTCGCTGCAGCTGTTGACTGCATAAAAAGCTGAGCAAATGCAACAAAATGACACATGACAGACAGAGCCTATGGGTACCACAAACTGGGGAGCTTTGAGCAGAAGAAAATGCACAGAGAAGTCCAAGGCAAAAGGCAAGACGTCAAGTTAGACATCATCCCAACCAAGGCTGGGAGATGAGCGAGGCTCCTATAGTTGGCTCTCCGTCTAAGTAGAGGCACCAAGTAATATGTCACAGGAAAGCAGGGAGCTGAAACCTCGGTTCTGTGTTCCAACAAAAGAAAGTTTAAAGTCAGATGCCAAAAGCCATGCAGGAGAACTTTATAAGTGAAAGTAGAGTAAAAGCAAATTGAGGTTCAAGCAGAGAGCACAAGAAAGAAAGAGGGGTAGAGAGAGACAGAGAGAGAGAGCGTGCTATCTCTGAGCAGAGAACAACAAAGGAGACAACGCGGTCCCCAGTTTTATTACTCTTGGATGTTTACCAGGAGAGCTGGGGACCCCCTTCTGTACTCTTGGCCAGTAAGGTGTTTGGTCACCTCCTCCTTCTTCACGTCGGGCAGTGGAGATTTTGACCTTAGCTGGTCCTCTCTGGAACTGTCCTGATGGCCATCCTGTTTAAGGGGGCTTCCTCTACAAGTCAGGCCCATGTTAATGTGGGCACTGGGGTCCATAGCTGGTGACAAGTCACCTTAGTGCACCTGCACTATGATAGGGACCTTCCTTCCCAGACCCATGATGACAACTTCAGCCACAGTTCCTAGCTTCACGTCAACATCAACGGACCTGTCAAGAGTTAGTCTCATGACTCCTTTTCTTTTGATGTATTTTCCCGTTAGCTCCTTTGCTTCTGTTTATTTTCTACCAATTAACTACCACCCTTTGCTCTCTGTCTACTTTGACAGTAGTTTAAAGAAGACCCTGATTTAAAGAACACCTGGGACCTTGCCAGGCCTGTCACTGTTTGCTGCTTGCTACTACCCAGAACTGTACCAAATAAATCTTTCTTCATTACTATGTCTGCATTATTCTGCCGTACAGCACAATTTGTACTAAGACACACACACACACACACACACACACACACACACACACACAATTGATTCTCTTTTCTGGAGAATCCTGACTGATAGAGGTCTAGTTGCTTGGTCACATACCAGAGTAGATGTTGCTGTGAAGACAGGTATTTTTGTTTTGGTTTTGTTTTGTTTTCAGTGCTGGGGACTGAACCCAGGGCTGCTCTGCCACTGAGCTACACCCCCAGGCTCTTTTATTTTGAGCAGGGTCTCATTAAGTTGCCAAGACTGTCCTCAAACTTGCAATCCTCCTGCTTCAGCCTCCTGAGCTGTGTGAAGGTAGTTTTTAGATGTGATAAACATGTAACTTTGAGACTTTAAGTAGAATACCTTCCACAGCATGGGGAGGTGGGGGGGGGCTCATCTAATCAGCCTTAAGAGGACTGAGGATCACCTCCAGCCGGCTCTCAGACCCAGGACTGTTGCACACACTCACACACACACACACACACACACACACACACACACACACACTCCCTAATGGCTTCATTTCTTTCAAGAACTAAAATACAGACTTGGGAACCAAAAATGGTTCTATAGGAACAGAATCTTAAGAATGAACTTTATGAATGGATTCTGGATTTTCTGGAATTGTTCTCTAATCTGATTAGACTTAAAGGTGCTAAAGACTATTTCCGATAGGAAAGAGTGTGACTTCATGATATGGCACTAGAGACACATGATGTCACCGTGCAGTACTCTTAATTGCATACTTATAAGAGGCAAAGTACACGGTGACTGTGTATTTAATACATCAGGTCACTTTTGTCAAACTAGTGAGTATAATGAAATCTGCTCCTTGCTCCTAAGGGAGCTAAACAAAAATGGGGGGCAAAAAGGGTCAGCTTTGGGCCACATAATTAAGCTGAAAATTTTCTATTTACCTCCCAGAAACCCTCCTATCCTGCAGCCACAGGGCTAAGATGGCTGAAAATCAAATGCAGAGTCTCATTCTGCAACTGGCTAATGACATCACAAGTTAAATCCCCAACTTCATGGGGTTTGTGCTATTAAAGCGAAGGCACCGATGGAGAAGAAATGGGATCCTGACAGTCGGAACAGGGACGGCACGAGGGAGGGAAGGTGGGCCATTGAACAAACGATGGCATTACTCACTAGAGACCAGGTGTTCATGGTCACCATAACCGACAGACCTGGGACACTGCAGGTTGGTCAGCCCATTCCTTGAAGATGGGAGATCTAGAAGCAAAATTTTACTGGATTTCTGTACATGAGCAAAAATCCAACTTGAATAGGAAAAAAAAAAAAAAAAACAGTCCCAGTCCCATGATCAATTCCCAGGCTTGAGGCCATTTACAGATTTACAGCTCCTGGAATAAAGAAGAGGCACCTCTTCAGGAAGGAGTTTGCTGCATTGCCCAAACTTGATACTGTTAATCTCTGCCTTTTCCAAAGAACTCGTCGTCTTTCACAAGAGTGGTAATGACTTGTGACCCACTGAATCAGTTGCTTACTCAGCAAATGGCAGAATCTCCACCTGGGCACCCTGACCTGTAAGCTGAGGTTTATTATAGTGGAAAAGGCCCAGAGGAAGCCACTGGAACTGCCTCTACCTGGGAAAATAGTCACCCAAAGCAATATAGCTGGAGAGATTATACAGACCAGTGTCACCACCAGAGACATGAGAGATGAAAGGAGGATCCCCACCAGATCCCACTGAACCCACCTATTTGACTTGTGCAGAAAAGAGAAGGTCATGAGTTTAACCCAGTAGTGATTCCCACAGCTGCTGCCTACCAGATGTGGTTTCACTACTTGGGCAAATTAACCTATCGCCTGGTACTTTCCATGCAGCAACTGGTGTGACAAACACTTTTCTCTCCCTATCTGTTTCTAAAGACAGTCGGAAGCAGTCTGTATTTAGCTGAAGAGGCCAACAACACACCTTCACCACCCTGCTTTAGGAATATCAACTCTCTAGCTCCGGGTCACAATTTAGTTTGCAGGGATCTTGATTGCATTCCTTCCCATATGACATCGAAGGGGCCCACTACATTGATGACCTTATGCTGGTGGGTGATGACTCTGGACTCATTGGCAGGACAATTTCATGTCAGAGAATGGGAAATAAATCTGACAGAAATTCAGGGGCCCTGAACTGGGGTGTAGCTCATGGGTAGAGCACATGCCTAGGGTGCACAAGGCCTTGGGTTCTATCCCCAGCACCCAAAAGAAGTTCAGGGACCTTCTACCCAGTTCATTTTTTAAGGGTCCAATGATTGAGACCTTCCTTCTAAGGAGAAGCTTAAGTTGCTGTGTCTGGCCTCTCCTGCATCCAGAAAACCAGCCCAACACCTCTGGGCCTCTGGATTCTGGAGATAATATGTGCCTCATCTGCATGTGCTACTCCAACACATTTACCAATGTCACACAGAGTTGTTAATTTAGAGAGGCTCACAAAATAAGAAACAGATCTGTAACAGCCCCAGGCTGCTAGGCAAGCTGCTGTCACTTGGGTCACATGGTCTAGCAGACTCAAGGGTGCTGAAGCTTCCCATGCAGGTACGGCTGAGTTCCGAGCTTTCTGTAGGCTCCTGTGAGTGAACTGCCACGCGGGCCCTTAAGAGCCTTGAGAGGCTTCATGCCAGCAAAGGCTTCAGCTAACTGTTCTCCCTCTGAGAAACAGCTCTGGGTTTGCTCCTGGGCCTCAGTAGAATCTGAATGCTTCATCATGAGCCACATTGTTACCTTGCCACCTGAGCTGCCCGTCATGAACTGGGCGCTCTCTGACTCACCAAGTCATAAAATCGGGCTTACACAGCAGCGCTTCGTTATCCAATGGAAGTGAAATACATGAGATCAGTCCTCACAGGCCCCCGAGGCAGGGTAAGTGACAGGAGGAAGTGACCTAATGCCCACGGTTCCCATTCCTGCTGGGTGAGACTTTCTCTCATCTGCAGCTATGGTCTCGTGGGCAGTTCTCCATCATCAGTTGAATGAGAACAAGAAAATCTGGGCCTGATCTTAGAGGGTTCTGCTTAGCATGCCAGTGCCGCCTATAAGTGAGCCGCAGCCACCCAGCCCTCTCCAGGATGTCTTTGAAGGGTATCCTCCCTGTAGGGACTTCTTAAATGAGATCGCTTATTCATTTCACTTAGAAGGAAAAATGGTGGCCAGGCACAATGGCACACGCCTGTCATCCCAGCATCTCAAGAGACTGAGGGAGGAGGATTGCAAGTTCAAAGCCAGCCTCAGCAACTTAGAGAGGCCCTGAGCAACTCAGCAGGACCCTGTCTCAAAATAAAAAATACAAAAGGCTGGGGATGTGGTTCAGTGGTTAAGGGCCTCTGGGTTCAATTCCTGGTACCAAAAAAACCACAAGAAGGAAAGATGGTGAAGCATGTGCTAGTGTACCCATGCACGGGCGGAGGCTGGATGGTGAGAGACTCAGAAGGGACATGGTTGTAAAACTAGTGACAGAGAGGTCTGGAGAAGAGGTATGCGGACAGACTCTCTGAATGAGCAAAAAAAAAAAAAATGTGAGTCATGTGGCAAGGAGAAGGTTATGCATGAGCTCAGAAAGGTGGACTTTGAGTCACCAAGTCAGCCCTAGCTGCTGTCATTGCTGACACCCAGTCTGCCAGCAGCCGAGACCAGCCCGGAGTGCCCACCCAGTACGGGTGATTCCCTGGAGTGATTTGTCACCTCGCTAGTGGCAGCCCAATAATACTGGGCTACTTCAGTCCTGAATAAACACCTAATCTGGAACAGACACCTGCTCTGGACACGGACTCGCCTTCCCCGCGTGCACGACTTCTCAGGCAATACTTTCTACACCACCATGTTCCACAGGGCCTTCTGATCACTTAGCATCAGGTGAAGGTAGCTTTGGGCCTATGTTTGTGAAATTCAGTTCTTACCACCCTGCAGCATCTGGCTCAACCAAAGAGTGGAACAGCTTTAGCCAACTCAGTTAGAGCACCTCCTGGGCAGGGCTGAGGCCAGCCTCCTGAGAAGGCTGTACTGCTGTGAGTCAGCACTAGTGCATGACACTGTTTCTCCCCTGGCCAGGACTCAAGGGTGGGCATGGGAGCACTGTTGGGTGCAGAGCAGGCTGAACTGTGTTGTCTGCAGGGCAGGCTGAACAGATGTTGGCTGCAAGATAGCCCACGCACTCAAACCCCCCTCTATCTGGTCCTTTATCACCTGTTTGTGTCAAGTCCTGCTCAAAGCTGAGCACTCAACCCCCCTTGGGCCAACAAGGCAGCTTGCAGACCCAGAGGCCCCATTAGATTTGGGCTATAAAAACTCCCTCCTGCCAGGCCCCCCTCTCTCTTGCTCATTCTCTCTTGCTCTCTCTCTCTTGCTCTTTATCTTTCTTGCGCGCGCTCTCCGTCTCTGTCTTGCTCTTGCTCTCTCCCTGTTCATCTCTTCTCTTCTTTCTCTCTCTCTCTCTCTTTCCTTCCTTCTTTTCTCTTTGTTGCACTGCTGCAATAAAGATCTTTTGGTCGCTCTGAGTGTTGTGGTCACTTTCCTTTCATTGGTGCCGAAACCCGGGAGAGGGTTAAAACCCACTTTTGGGTCCCTCTTCCTTCGGAAGTGCCACTCACCGGATGGCCTGAACCCAGGCCTGAACCCATTTTCTCGACTGCCAGAACTCCATCCACCACCGACCTTCGATTGGTGAGTTTCCTCTTCCTGGAGTCCTAAACCCAAAGGTGATGTCAGGAGGATTTGACCGTTGATTGTCCGGCAAACCTCTTTGCCCACCTGCGGGGAGGAAAACACCCCACCACAGCCTTCAAGGCCACGGTGGCCCTCAGGGACTCCTTCCTAGGGCAGATTAGACTCCTGGGTTCAAAATTATTCCCTTCCCTTCCCAGCTGGTAATTTCCCAGCATAGGCTTTGTAGGTCTCCCTCGAAGGACTGTGTAACCTCCAGGAACACATAACAGAGAACTGAACATCACACCCCACCCAGACCTTCACCATCTTGGTGGCTCTCCTAAAGTCCTAGTCCTCACACCTTCAAGACTCAGCCGCCAGAGAGACGCTTACCCTCCCCCTCCTCCCTCTTCCCCTGTCTCTTTCTTTCCCCTCTTTCCGGCCCTGTGGCCCTGCGAGTCTCCGGCCTCTCCAGGAGGGGTCCTGAAAAGAAAAGCCTTGGCCAAGGTCTCCCACTGCTCCGGCTCCGTCCAGGACGAGAGCTTCGACTAGGATTCGGTGACAACCAATCTCTGCAGCTCGAACCTGCCACTAAGGCACTCCTGATTTTTGGCTCTAGTGGGGACGCCCCTTTTGCCAATAAATCAGTTTCCTCCTTCTCTCTTATACTACAGTTGCGTCTCCTTCCTTCTCCTCTATACCAAGTTTGCGTCCCCTTCCCTCCTCCTTATACTACTTTGCAACATGGGTAATGTGTCCTCTCTGCCGGGCGACTCTCCCCTACAATGCCTCTTGGATAACCTCAAAGCTCTCTCCTTGACACCAGACATCAAACCCCCAAAATTGATCAAATATAGCACCCAGGCCTGGCCCACTTATCCCTTAGACAACCAAAGCAGATGGCCTCCCTTTTGGGTGCCTCGATCCCTCCATTCTAAGGGATCTCTACAATTACTGTGAGCATTTGAAAAAATGGGTAAAAGGCTGCTACATCAAAGCTTTCTTCTTGCTTGTGCTCTCTGCACCTCTTGCAGACCTCTGCAAATTTTTCTAGCTTGCAAACCAACACCCACAACCACTGATCCCCAATCTTCTCCTCCTCCAGACTCATCCACTACTTTTGACCCTACTGATGAATTTCCACCCTATGGCCTGGCTCAAATAGGTCCTCACCCTCAACCTTCTGCCCCAGCCCCTCCACTGTCTCCCTCACCTGAACAACCTGACTTCTCCTCTCCACTCACTAGATCAAAAACTAAACAACCGCCTTTCCTCAAACCATTGCCTCTTTTTTGAGGTAGCAGGTACTGAAGAAATCCCTTCACCCACTCACTCCTCTCTTCTTCTGTCAGCGCCCACACCAGGTCCCACCAGGTCCTCTTACCAGCTAACCCAAAGCTCAAACAAGCTGAGAGCCCTTGGACCCCTATCAGAGATCTGGTGAAAATGGCCTTTAAAGTTGCTTTGTCATCACCGAAAACAGGTTACTAAGAATTGTCCCTTACAGGCTTTTGGGATATTCACTCCCATCCTCCCCTCTGCTCTACCTGTTCTGCTGCTCAAGTTTTGCTTGCTAGGGAAAATCCTATTTTTTTACATCACTCCTTCCTCATTCTCAGATCCATAGCTGCTCTCAGCCCCGCCTTCCCGTCTTCCCCCTCCCTACCCAGGCCCACAGAAAAGGCTTAACTGATCTTCTCCAGAAATCTTCACCATGGCTGATTTTAGGACTTTCAGCAAAAGAATCTCTACAAAAAAAGTTGAATGTATGCTAGGAGCCACAAGCAAATAATATGATGCATGGCACTTTTGGTTGTTAGGTAACGCCAGCTAGCCACTGAGATGATTTGATTATGTTAAGATTTACATTCATATGGAAATTGGACTCCTGCTGTTCACGTGGGCCTGCTACCGGACTCATGTTACGGGACTCCTGGAGAGTTCTCATTGGTTGGGGAAGGATAGTAGGAGGAAATTCCGGGGGAGGTCCGCGCCCTCCGGTTCCGGTGAACAGACGCGTGGGAAAACCGCTTGCGGCTTGCCAGCGCCTACAGACGATTGGCGGCTTTTTCAAAAATAAAGTTTTGTTCCTGCTTGAGTGGCTCGTGATTCTGTGCCCAGCCAAGACTGCGGCAAATGTAGATAAACTTCCTATTTTCCTGTTGCCCTGTTTTACTTGGTCACTGGCTGGAAAAGTCAGCACTCGAAAAGCTGGACACCCCCTTACTAGTTTTTCACAAAATATGTAAAACAAGGCCTCTGGCCTTGAGCTGGGGCTTCACAGAGAAGGCTACATGTCTAAGATAAGGAAGCCCAACTGGGCTCCATGATAACAGCTGGCAGGGGTGGGGAGGGTGGGGGGAAGAGGAGAGAAAGGGAAGACAAAGCTCTCCCCCTCCCAAGTGTCCTTGAAGGGTTAACTTGCCCAGAACAGAGAGAGGAAAAAAAAACTGCTTTTTGTGAACTTCTGCAGACTGTGGACTCTGAGCCCCTTCCCTTACATGTTGGGTACAAAATTCTGAAACAACCTAAACTTGGGGTTCAGGGGATTAATTGATTACAACAGAAGCAGTGCCCTCTGAATCTGGCTGCAACCAAATAAGACTGTTTCCCTATCTTGGGTGCTATCTTAGGTGCCTCGCCTTGTCTGTCCCTCCAATTCTATATACCTAAACATTGTTCATGTTTTCACGAAATGGTCAACAGATGTGATTAATTGTGTGTTGCAAATAACAAGATATCTCTTGTTAAAATGGAATAATTTGCCTAAATTCAGAAATTTACAAGGATTGTTTCAAAGTGTGAATAAAAAAAGAGTTTACAGATAGGAAAGAGAAATGAGAAGGTTCTAGCTATGGATTTAATAGAAGGAAAATGTGTTTCTGGATAAGAGAGTCTATTAACTAAATAAGAGAGTTTAAGTGCTAAAGAAGGTCTGTATATACAACTATGGCTAAACAACAACTGTTATTTTGCAATATTGTAATATGTTATTTCTTTAAAAGCTAAACTTGATTAATATAAAAACATCAATAGTAATTGTGGTACTATTACTCTTCTTTGTATATTAAATGTGTTCATATTTTCCAGGTATATAAGTCATTAAGATAGAAGCTTTAGGGCTGGGGATGTGGCTCAAGCGGTAGCACGCTCGCCTGGCATGCGTGCGGCCCGGGTTCGATCCTCAGCACCACATACCAACAAAGATGTTGTGTCCGCCGAGAACTAAAAAATAAATATTAAAAATTCTCTCTCTCTCTCTCCTCTCTCACTCTCTCTTAAAAAAAAAAAAGATAGAAGCTTTAAAAAACTATATCAAGCTGGTGTTCTCCAAAAGGTTGCATGGTTATTTTAGGCTTATAAAAATAACTTATTGAAGATTTATTCATATCATTTAATGTTCTATAACTGGACCTGTTATCAATAAGATTAATATAAAGTTCTATACACTGGGTACAATTTAAATGTAATATACTGTATTACCTAGTATTCATGTGACATCAAGCAACAACATATATGTAAACTTTATAAAATAATATTTTTTTAAAAAAAAGATCAGCTTCAATACTAGAACATCTTACCTAAGATTTATAAATCTTAGCCTTACCTGAGATAAGGCTGTTCTTCCCATCTTACTACATGTCAGAATGACTACAAAGTAGGCCAGACTTCAGCTAAAGCCCAGTACTCTTAATTTAGGGTGAAATTGGCTTTGCTGGGTGTTTATGATCAAGACTTAAAGTTAAATTAAAATGGCCAAGAAAACCAATATTTGGCTCTGGCCCTCTGAGTCAGTCTGAATCCAGGGAACAGGGAACTTCTCTAAAGAGCTTTGCAACTCTGGGCCACATAACCTCCTGATCAGGGAGATTATTGAGACCACTGGAGAATGAAAAGCCAATCAGTGCACTTGCTGTGAATAGGAGGGTCATTGGAGACAGGAGACATCCCTGATGCTTCCAAGGGAAGCCACATGGTCAAGCAAGACCTGGACCCATCCTAGCGCAAATGGCACTAGTAGAACTGAGAAGCTGCTCTCAAGTTTCCCCACGAGTGACCCCTATGGGAACTCGGCTGACTCTTAACAATAGATAGAAATAAAGTCAATTTTGACCAACTTGATCTTAAATACCTACCCAAAACAGTTAAGCCAAAACACAGTCATTCCTGGGAGTAATGAAGGACAAGAACAGTTAGAAAAGAGGAGACAGCAACTAAGCCAACAGGCTCCATGGGGAATGTTCAGTCAAGTATGGCCTTGGCTCCCCCCCTCACAGGACCCCTATTAGTCCTCTCTCTGTTTCTCCTAATAGGACCATGTCTATTAAATTGCCTACAGAAGTTCCTGCAAGATCAGATACACAAATTCACCAACAAGCTGGTCAATCAACTACTTCTTTAAGACTACCAGCCCTGGTGCCCAAGATGGAGACCTGCAACTCATGACCAACTCCTCTGGCTCCAGAGACTCTGTGCCCTTCTAAAACCCTTTCTAACCCCTTTTTCCAGTTTTCACAACCCCTCTTTCACTTCATAGGAATGAGAACTACTCTCCAGCAGGTCCACTCTGCTTATTCTGTCTGCTCTACAGTATCCCCACAAGGAAGCATCGTACCTAAACTCCCCCTGGTACCACCATGTCTTAAAAAGGCACTTGTTCCAAATGTCCAGTCCTGGACTTCCACCATGCCCACCAAACTCAAAATTTCTCGCCAACCCTCTTCTTCTTTTACTAATCATTACTCTCTCTCAAGTTTTTATCTCAAACCACAGATACTGCTTCTACATCCAAGTGACATGACACCAGGATGACACCACCCACTCCCAGTTTATGGGTCAAGGCGATTGCCCTTCCACTGGCTGCAATCAGTCTGTCACCCTTAACATTACTGGATTCAACCAAGCCACCTCCAATACTTCCTAGAGTCCCTACTACAGGACCAGTGGCTGATACCAAGAATCTCCTCCATCCAGGACTGGTTTGATGCCATCGAGGACTTGTGGTTTCAAGGAACTTTTATGGACTTTACCCCTACCACAGTAGTTGTCTGTAGCCACTGAGTGTTATTTCTGGCTGCCCAGGTGTTCTCAGACCTGTCCCCTGAACATTCCTCCGCTTCCCCTTCTAGGTCTAACGCCGCCCACCATTAAGCACGAAGTAGCCAGAGGACTTTACGCTGTCCCCCATGTCACTTAGAAAAACAAAAAGGGAGCACTGTTGGGTGCAGAGCAGGCTGAACTGTGTTGTCTGCAGGGCAGGCTGAACAGATGCTGGCTGCAAGATAGCCCACGCACTCAAACCCCCCTCTATCTGGTCCTTTATCACCTGTTTGTGTCAAGTCCTGCTCAAAGCTGAGCACTCAACCCCCCTTGGGCCAACAAGGCAGCTTGCAGACCCAGAGGCCCCATTATGTTTGGGCTATAAAAACTCCCTCCTGCCAGGCCCCCCTCTCTCTTGCTCTCTCTCTCTTGCTCTTTATCTTTCTTGCGCGCACTCTCCGTCTCTGTCTTGCTCTTGCTCTCTCCCTGTTCATCTCTTCTCTTCTTTCTCTCTCTCTCTCTCTTTCCTTCCTTCTTTTCTCTTTGTTGCACTGCTGCAATAAAGATCTTTTGGTCGCTCCGAGTGTTGTGGTCACTTTCCTTTCAAGCACCATTAACAAAGTTTCTGCTTTTGCCCCTGCCACCTCACGTTCTGCTCCTCTCCAGGTCTCAACAGGAGCAAGTTAAACAGCCACATGGCCAACGCGGGTTCCTCAGACCTCCCAACCAACAAAAGTGGTGTGTTACTGTGCTGGTGGGTTGGGCACCACTGAGCCTAGTTATCAGGAGAGAACCAGACCTCTGCTCCACAGTGGCGGTAAGGAAGAAGGTGCCTGGAATACAGGAGGTCCTTTAGGGGTACCTCAGTATGACCACGCCCTGGGATTAAAGTCAATAGAAAAATACATCAATTTAGGCAGGATTACTAATGGTCAGACCCTTGAGGAATGAAAGTTTGAGTCACCCTCTCGAGCAAAGATCCACAGCAGCTGAGGTGCTTGCTGCAGGCAAAGAAAATACCAAATGGGTAGTAGAAGAAGGTAGTTATAGATAGCAGTATGACCCTGTGACGGCTAAAGAAACAAAGACTAATTGTTATGGGAGGTTCTTCAACATTTTGTGATGAACATGCTTGTGTGTGTGTGTGTCTTCTCCTCCCTCTCTCATCCTTTATTATGTAACGTAAGATGGATTCACTTTACATAATAGTATTTAAGTTCCAGGATCGCAAGGAGGAGGGTGAATGTCGCCAAGAATTTGGCATCCTTTTCTGGGAAAGAGGTTTGTGGCTTTCAGGTGTATGAAGGGGACTCGTATCGTGGGAGGCAGAGCGTGCCCCTGCTATTCTCTCTATTTGGAGGATGAATGGGATTTAATGGAGGGCAAGTCAGCAAAGGGTGGATATTCTATGTGTCAGCTGAGTCAGGCAACGGAGCCTTGTGGTTGGGGAGACTCCAGGCTAGAGGTTGCTGTGGAGGCTTTTTTTTTTTAAAGATGCAATTAACATTTAAATCAGCATGATCCAGTTCCTTAAAATGAATCTCTCTACATATCTATGACTAAACCCTACCCCTCTCTCAGTAATTGATATAACTAGACAAAAAAAAAAAGTCTACAAGGAAATCAGACTTAAAAATTAAACCCTCAGGCAACTTGATCGAAGCATTATTTGCAAATGCATGTAAAAGATTTACAAAGATAGGTGACCTTCTAGGCCATGAGAAATCTCAACAAATTTCTAAATTATTAGTGTTTATTTTCTGCTCGCAATGAAATTGATTTAAAATTCTATCATCCTGTGTTATTGGCTGCTAGGTTTCGGGTGTCAAATGCATTTTTATGTGGTCTTTCATGGAACATTCTCTGGGAAGTTTCTTTCTTTCTTTTTTTTTTTTTTTGTCCTTTTCTTTTGGTGTATTTTAATTTTGCAGAAAGAATTTCATTGCAGCAAATTTGTACATGCAAATAACATACTTCTGTCATATCTACCCCATATGTTCCCTTCCCTCTACCCTGGTCCCCTTCCTTTTCTCTTAGAATGTCCCTGTTACTCTCATATCATCTGTGATATGAAAATGTGATACTCATCTTGCTGAGTCTGAACTGTTTCACTTTAACATGATGCCCTCAGTGTTAGTTATTTTCCTACAAATGACATGGTTCTAGTCTTCTTTATGGCTGAATAATACTCCACTGGGTACACATACCAGAATTTCTTTCTCCATTTATCTGTTGATGGACACCTACGCTGATTCTATAGCTTGGATATTGTGGATTGTGCTGGGACACACAGGGCTATGCAGATGTCTCTATAGTTTGCTGACTTTAATTCCTTTGGATAAATACCTGGTGGTGGTACAGCTGGGTCATATATTGTTTCCAGTTTTAGTTTTTTGAGGAACCTCCATGCTGATTTCCATAGCAGCTGTACTAATTTATATTCCCACCAACATCGTATAAGGGTTCATTTTCCCCACATCATCTCCGCGGGCAGTTTCTTGATGGAGGAGCTCATCCTGGGAAAGAGGAACCACTCTACAGAATCTCCAAGGTGGTCGACCACCTGGCAGTGAGCACAGGCCTGTCCCAAGAACAAAAGCACCCTTGCATCTCTTTGAAAGTAAAAAAGTAAAAAGTCTATATCCAGAAGCCTCATCACCAGTGGCCAAGTTGTGACCCAGATCATAACTACTATGGGAGGCTCAGAGAAGATGACTATGTATGTGAGCCTCAACTCCAAGGACAACCCCGATTCCTTCTCCACGTCTATTTCCAGGTAAGAGAGGCTTTACGGAGGTCCAGCTACAACATCTGCCTCCTGTCCTTCTTGGAGGACCATGGGAAAGCCAAAATATTCCTGCTTGAAGACCCTTCAGGGTCCTGGGGACATGATTTCCTAAAGGAGCTGGTATTTTAGAGTATGCCACACTCTTGCTTATAAAGCCAGAGAGATCTGCTGCTCTGTTCCAAAGGAGAATAGTGGATGGGACCAGAAATCAAACTATGCACTCCTGGAATAAAATAAATTGAGACGTCTGGGTTGAGCTACAGAGATAGGAAATCTGCCGGTGGGTTCCCGTGATTATGTGAAGCAAAACACAGGTTCTTAGAGAGAAGGGTCTGGGGTGTCTGGATTAGGAGGGGAGGGTAGTGACAGGGGAGAAGGTGGTAGAAGCCTGCTTGGATTGAAAAGGCATCCGGACAATATTACAACGTCATTTTGTACTTGACAAAGAAAGAAAGAAAATCGGCATGAACCTGAACTTAGAAATCTGCACATAGAACGTCTCTCATAGACCTATAAGAGGAGTGCCCTGTTGTATGTCCCTTACCCTAAAGAGTCGAGTGAATATACTAGAATATTCAGTAAATCTTAACAATGCAGGAGACAGCAAAACAGAAATGCACAGAAACCAGAGGAAAGAGGAAAAAGTCCATTTCCAAGCAAGAGGGGTCTCTGGGTCCACGGGCGGGATTTCTTGGAACCTCTATTCAAGTTCTGTTCCTCTTAGCATCACCCCTGGAGACTCATGTCCTCCTCCCAGACAAGGGACCCCAGGGATCTGCATCCAGAGAGAGAGAGAGAGAGAGAGAGAGAGAGAGAGAGAGAGAGATGTCCTGGAGAGACAGCTGCACTCAGCTGTCTAAGGATTTCAGCTTCCTGTCCTGGCCTTCTGCTCCCCGGGGAGAAGGACTATCTACTGGCTTTAGGGACCACAGTGCGGGAACCAGGCCTCCCACAACAGCCGTATTAAACACAGAGGAGAAGTCCTCACCAACCAATACGCACCCAGGTCTCCACCCTTGGCTCTGCCCCGGTTACGGTGTCTGGGCCCATCTGAGGCCCTCACTGTAAGAATGCACCGATGTCACCTAAGGGCCAGGACCAAGCATCAGAGGGTGTCTTCGTCATTCAGGCTGCTGTAACAAAACGCTTTCGACCATGTCAGTTATAAACCAAAGTCACTTATGTCACAGTTCTGGAGGCAGCAAACCCAAGAGCAAGGTGCAGGCAGGTTCCGTGTCTGGTGAACCGGATCCCATCCCCATGGCTGGTGCCTTTAGTTGCTGTGTCTTTGGATGGCAAGAAGGGACTCTGATTCCATTCACTGGTGATGTCAGAGCCCCCAGGACATGATCACCCCCTGAAAGGCCCACCTCTGGATGACCTTGGGGTTACGTTTCAACATGTGAATTTTGGAGGAACACAAACAAGCAGAACATAGTGGATGGTAATTTTCCATTTTTTAAAAAAATATTCATTTTTTAGTTGTAGTTGGACACGCTACCTTTATTTATTTATTTTTATGTGGTGCTGAGGATCGAACCCACGGCCTCACATGTGCGAGGCAAGCGCTGTGCCACTGAGCCACAACCCCAACCCTAATTTTCCATTTTTTCAAAACCTGCATTTTGCTTATATGTTGTGGCTTTATTTTGGGTTCTGTTTTTATGGGTTTTTTAAAATTAATGGCAGAGCTATGGGCTTAAAATATCACAATGATCTTTCTAAATCTAAACTCTTTCTAAACAGCTACCTAAATCCTAACACTTCCTAAATATCTACCTGCAACACAATTCCGGGTTCATCCCAGTACAAATCTCTCTCTCTTTCCCTTCTTTTCCATTTCTATTGCTTATGCCTGGTCAAGGGCCTCATTACTTCTGCCTGAACTTTTCCAGTTACCTTAAATTCATATACCTTATATTCTTCCTCAGAATTAACTTTCACTTTGATAGTATAACAAACTGCCCCCAAACAAGTTTTCTTTCTTTCTTTCTTTTTTGTACCAGAGATTGAACTCAGGGGCACCCAACCACTGAGCCACATCCCCAGCCTTATTTTACATTTTATTTAGAGACAGGGTCTCACTGAGTTGCTTAGCGTTGATGAGGCTGGCTTTGAACTCGTGATCCTCAGGAGGCCTCAGCCTCCTGAGCCACTGGGATTACAGGTGGGTGCCCCAGCACCTGGCACAAGTTTTATCATTTTAAATCTAATTCATACATTTCTCTTAGAGGTCCTCTTGCATCTGCCTTGTCAAGACCCTTGGTTAGCCAATTTACATTCCCCCTCTGTCCTACACCCTGCCTCCACAGACACCCCTCACAACATATGCACTTGGGGAACTTCACCTTAAATTGGCATCATCTAGCTGGGTACCGTGGCTCATGCGTGCAGTCCCAGCAGCTTGGGAGGCCTAGACAGGAGGATCATGAGTTCAAAGCCAGCCTCAGCAAAAGCGAGGTGCTAAGCAACTCAGGGAGACCCTGTCTCTAAATAAAATACAAAATAGGTCTGGGGATGTGGCTCAGTGGTCAAGTGCCCCTGAGTTCAATCCCTGTTACCCCCACCAAAAAAAAAAATATATATATATATATATATATAGGCATCATCTTTGCCATGTTGCTTGGTATTACACAATTAAACATGTGGACTTTGAAGCTGGGAAGGATGGGTTGAAACCACAATTATGACATGAGCTGTGCTTACAGGAAAATGAGTGAGCCGTGGATTTGTCACACACCATCTGAGGATGATAACTCCTTAAATGATCATTGAGAAATTAAATGAGATGGCAAGTAGCAAGTCACTAGAACAATCCCAGGCATAGAGCAAATGTTCAGTAAAGAGTCAGTCGCTTTCCTGGAGTGGTGCATCTGTAAGCCAAACCACACCAGGAATTACGTGCAAGTACCAGAGGCTGGGAGAGGCAGGAAGGAGTCTCCCCTCCAGCCATTAGAGAGAGCACCTCCGCCCACACCTTGACTTCAGCCAGGCAGCTTCTCTAACAGTGAGACAGTAAATCCTGCCCTTGTAAGCCACGCAGCCTTAGCATTTATTATGTCAGCTCTAGAAAATAATATGGACTCGTGGACACAAATACCATTAACAAATTTCCCAATCCCAAAGACAATTTGTGAGAGGAGGAAATTCCCAAATTCCCAAGATTACATCATCTGAAAGCATTCTTCTTCCTTTTTTTTTTATTATTGGTTGTTCAAAACATTACAAAGCTCTTGACATATCATATTTCGTACATTTGATTCAAGTGGGTTATGAACTCCCATTTTGAAAGCATTCTTCTTAAGTTTGATAAAAATGAAAGCAAAACCCAGGGAAACCTATATGCACTTAGGAAGTATTAAAACTCAACTATATGTAACATTACATTGTATGGCACTATATTATATTAATAGATATTATATTATATATTTTTATATTACTTTTAAAATAGTTTAAAAATTCTACTGAGGAAAAGAAATTTAGATTTTAAAACTATCTCTAACATATACATTGGGTTATTCTTTCCTGGTACTTATGAGATCCCTGAAGGGATATAATTGAAATATTTTTTTAAACAATCTATGAACATCATATAAGTCTAAGTATTTCTCCAAAAGAAGGTACTTTAGAGAAAGGGCTGGGTCCAAGTCCCCAAGATCACCCCCAGGTTCAATGATTCACTAGAGAGCCTCACAACCCCACCCCCACCCCCAGCTGTTCTCGTCAAGGTTAATGTTTACTGCCAGGGGCAAAGGAAAATCAGCCTCAAGAAGGCAAATAAAGGAGTTTCAGAGAAAATGAAATGCAGGTTTCCAGAGTCTTCTCCCAGCATGGGTCCAGGACACGCATCATTCCCTGAGCGCGGCATCCGTGTGGCCATCCGAGGTAGCTCAGGAGGAACTTGGTGGCTGGGGTTGGGACTGCTGGCACAGGCAATCTCTCTGCCTACCAGCTACAAAAATCCCAGCCTATAAAACACATGATTGTAACAAACAGTTTAGGTGCAATAGGTCACCCGTTTCAGTTAGAATTGGTGATAACCGTGCAAAATCTACATTCCCAGGTGCCAGCCAAGGACCATCCTTGCCAGCAACATTTCTTTGTTTCTATCCCCTGGGGGGATACCAGGGATTGAACCCAGGGGCACTTAACCATGGAGCCACATCCTCAGCCCTTTTTATTTTTTATTTAGAGACAGGGTCTCGTTAAGTTGTTTAGGGCCTTTCTCAATTGCTAAGGCCGGCTTTGAACTTGTGATCCTCTTGCCTCAGCCTCCTGAGCTGCTGGGATGACAGGTGTGCACCACCGTGCCCAGCAGAGCAGCTTTCAAAGGAAGACATTTCAGCCTGCTGTGTGAATTCTTTGTCGGCACAGTTTATCTCCTTGCCTCTTGGCCAAATGCTAACCTGCCTTTGTAGAGAAAAACTGTTATTAGTCAGACCTCCCTGCAGCAGAATAAGACCAACCTTCAAGTGATCTCAGATACAGAATTGGAACAAACGCCATGAATTACACAGCTCTGATTTAGAAATCCCAGTAGATTTCTACTTAAGTTCCTCAAAAAAATATTTTGTTCCTCTCTATTGTCCTGGAGACCAAACCCAGGATCTCACATGTGCTAGGTAAGTGTGTACCTCAAACTGGTGAACCTCCTGAGTCGCCTACACCACCACACCCCATTTAAAAGTCTTTACCTGAGGTATCAACTCAGCCACAGAATAACCCTGGCCAGTAAATTGGAGCTGATCTGAACATCTTCCCGGGCCAAGGCCTTGTGGTGGTAGTCAGGGATTCCCAGACAAGCACAACCCCGGTGGGCACCCCCACTGCGTGCCCCAAGCCAGACAGACATTAGGAGTACAGGTTAGCAATGCCCCATGAGGACTTCCAGCTCAATCTGAAAATTTTAACTGAGTCCATGGTCCTCGCAGAGTGCAAGAAGACAGTTTCAAACTAGCTGAGACCAAGTTCACCTGCCCCAGGGAACGTGAACATCCAGAGGGATTCTGTAAGGAATATGCAGGAGCTGGAACCGCTCTGTGCTGTACAATCACCAAGACTCGCCTTGAGGCAGCTCCAGTCTGCTAAACCCTGAGGTGCCAACCCTGAGCTCTGCCCTCGGCCGGGACCGGTTTCCACAAGAATCCTGCTAAGTCAGTTTAGCAGAATCCCTGTGACCTCTGATGTTTCCTCTTGGTAATTTCCCATCCACTGATCCCCTCCCTCTCCCTCAGTCATAAATATCCGCTTGCGCTTGTATTTGGAAAGCAGCCCGCCTGTATTCTGAGGTCTCTTCCCCTCTTGCAACAGTTCCTGAACAAAACTTCCTTCACTGCTCTAACTGGGGCCCGACTCTGCTTTTGTTTGACAGTCGTCAGCTCAGATCAGTGCGATCTAGCTTCAGTCAGTCTGGGTTCAAAACATTCTCCAGGCCTGGGAGAGGCTGCCTGGGCGGCTTCTCTTCAGGAAGAGAGAATTTTTCAGGAACAGTTTTGAAAACAAAGTTCACTATTGCTTTGCCTCTTTCCTGTGCCTTCCAGATACTGGGTTGTTTGATGCTTTTTTTTTTTGCATTTTTTTTTTTGTAGTGAGGATTGAGCCCAGGGGTGCTGAGCCACATCCTCAACCCTTTTTATTTTTATTTTGAGATAAGTTCTCACTGAGTTGCTTAGGGCCTCTCTGAGTTGCTGGGGCTACTCTCAAACTTGTGATCCTCCTGCCTCAGCCTCTTGAGAGGCAGGGATTACAGGTGTGTGCCACCATACCTCCTGGCTCTAAATTTGTATTCTTTTTAATAATTATTATTTTTAATAATTAATATTTCATGCAGATATTTCATCAGGAAGGTTTGTCTGCAGGAGGACTAGAAACACTGTCACAGAAGAGCCTGTTCACACAACTTAACCAAAAAAGACACCTCATGTCCTGGAAATGGTCAGGACAAAAATACTGAATTTTAAAAAATTTCGAAATGTGCTTACACAGCCTCCCAGCCTTTCATCTTCATGATTCATCCAGTGGCTGACTGGAAAAGAGTAATCCTGTGTCAGAGATCGCCGCACATGTTATCAACTTGCTTTACTAAAGTTTGTGCACCAGGAAAAGAGGAGAAAAGCACAAAGTTGAACCGCCTGTTGTTGCCAACTGTAACTAATCCCGAAAGCCAAATAGAGGCCAGGGACAGCAGCTAGACAGACATCCCCAGAAGGAGGTCAAGAGTCCAACCTGCCGGCAATGGGCGGGAGTTCACAGTCCCCGTGACAGGACGAGCCAGCCAGCCTGAACTTGTAGTTTCATGCAGAAATCACAAGGTAGGAACGCAATTAGATTTTATGTCAGGAACACAAGCTAAGTCAGAAGCCTGCGTGCGGCTGATTCCGTTAGAGAACAAGCCCTTGCTTGTGGGCATTTACGTGTGACCCACACAGTCCTGCCAGGATCCAGATGTCTTCTGTGTTTGTCCCCCACGCGGGCATGTCCTAAATCTGCGGCGATTCCAAGTTCTGAGCTTTGAGCTTTGTTTATCGCTGCGTCCGCTTTGGGTTCGGCACAGTTTGTTCTAAATGCTGAATTAGCCGGGCTGTACAGTGTCAGGTTCCAGGACAGACGCACCTCCAGTGTGTGAACCAGGATTCCCCAGCAGAGCCAGCTGCTTTGGTTCTGCTGTGGCAAAGGCCAGTCCTGAGAGCCAGGCAGCTGCTTTCCAAGACCAGGCCACGAGCCAGGCTTCCCCAAGCCCGGTTTGCTTGCTATTCCTAGAGTCCCAATGAACGGCTGAAAACCAGGCCCAGTGGCCAGAAAATGATCAACAGCTAAGGTTCAGGCAATTGATTTACTCATTAATAACCAAAAACCGCTTCCTAAAATCTCCAAAGTGCATCTCCACATGGGGACAGCCTCTCTTTTCATGTCTGGCTCCCTCAGAGGCTCCAATAAACAAAAGTTACACCCCAAACACTCTATGGTGGGAACTTATTTTGTTTTTCATACTCAAAGACTTGAATTTTCAAATCACTCACCAGCAGCTGGAACAAGCCAAGAAGCTGAGCACCATTTGGGTTTTTTGTTTGTTTGTTTGGGGGGATTTTTTGGCAGCTTTCCTGATCAGGATGATCCCTCTGGCATTTATGAAATTGCAAACAGAATATTTTATATTAGCTTTTATCACTTACCCAGATGCAATAGCCACTAAACACAAGACCATTTCTTTAAAATTCCCTTTCCCTGCAAATATTTTAAAATTTCCTGTCTATTGCTGTTTGACTCAAGCCCCATGCCCACCCCCACCCCTGAAGCAAATAGCACTTCCAGGGTTCTCATTATGGCTGCCAAGAGGTGCCTGGAAGCAGGGTGGGTGTGGACCACCGGAAATAGACTTCTCTTTCCTTTTGCTTTTTGTTGTTATTTGTTTGCTGCAGCCCTGGAAACTGGTTTAATTTTCGGTAGACAAGAGCAACACAAACTTTTAACATTTGGGGCCTAAAGTTCATTTTTGGAAGTGTCTGGGTCCTTTCTTTTCTTCCCCAACTTGGAAAGGAAACCAAAAAAAAAAAAAATCTAGATCTGGGCCTTTCTTCCCCCTACTAAAACTACTAAAAGGTTCAGGGTGTTATGCTCGAATTCGGGACCCCCAAAAGACCACCAGAGACCAAGATCCAAGTAAACAGCAAAGAGGTGTTTATTGCAAGCTAGCTTGGTCCTCCGCGCGCGCACACACAGCAACTGGTGACGCTGAGAGGCCCGAGCCCAGGGTTTGCAGCAGTTTTATACAGTCTTTGGAGAAGGCATGGACCCCCACATACATCATAGCATCTCTTAGCAAATCATCACACACTGCGGGAAAATCAAATAACAACTCTAAAACATGATTAGCACATTCACTGGCGGGAACAAGTTGGGTAGGGGTGATTGGTTACTACAAGAGGGGGATTCATTTGAACTGATTGGTTTAAGCCAAGAGGGGTGTTCCTGCTGAACTGCATGGTTTCCCAACATGTTATCAACCACCATAAACTACTGGGAGGGTCATCTGGCATCCCAGGTATTTTCCTGTCTCATGCTGTTTGGTGGCTGCTAGGGGGTTGCTATGGGTCCCCACCTAGCCTGACTGAGTCAGGGGACACCTGGCCCAGCAGATCTCTCCTGTTATTTGTAGATAAACAACTTAGCAGGGTGGGAATGTGCCTAGGAGTGCTCTGTGGGTCTTTCCAAGAACAAAGGTGATGTCCCTTCCTTGGACAGGCTTTGCTCTGAGGTAGAGGCTGGTTTGTCAAGGGGTGTCTTGTTTTGGTTTTGTTTGTGTGATATAAGGGATCAACCCAGGGCCTAGTGCATATTAGATAAACGCTCTACCTGAGCTACATCCCCAGCCCCCTGTGTTTTTTCTTTGGACTGTAAAATAACATGAAATTTGCCATTGTAACCTTTTTTTTTTTTCTTTCGGTACAGGGGATCGAACCCAGCTGCACTTAACCACAGAGCCACATTCCCAGCCCTTTTTTATTTTTTACTTTGAGACAGGGTCTCAAAAAAGTTTTGCACAGGGCCTCTCTGAGTTGCTGAGGCTGACCTCAAACTTGGGATCCTCCTGCCTCAACCTCCGGAGTCATTGTAACTATTTTGAAGAATGCAACTCAGAAATATGAACTGCAGGTATTTCCACTATGCTGTACAGCCATTGCCACTGTTTCCATTAAACAATAACTTTCCACTTTCCCTCTCTCCCCAGCCCCTAGTAAGCTGTTTTACTCTTCGTGTCCCTGTGAATCTGCCTATGGTACATCCACCACAGGAGTGGAACCATCTCACACTGTGACCTTGTGTGCCCGGCTCATTTCCCTTAGCAGAAACTGAGCATGATATTTTCAGGTCCACCTATGTTGGCACATGTTTCAGAACTTTGTTCCTTTTCATAGCTGAAAATATGCCATTGTGTGGCAAGCTCCTCTTGTTCATTCATCCAGGTGTTGATAGACAGCTGAGTTGTCTCCGCCTTCAGTGAATACGCTGCCCTGCCCTGAACCTCATGAGAAAGTGTCTGAGCGGCTGCTTTCAGTTCTCTTGGAGATATATATATATATATATATGTGGAATTTCTGGGCTGCCCTTGTGTCTCAGCGGTAGAGCGCATGCGCGGCAAGTGTGAGGCCCTGGGTTCGATCCTCAGCACCACATAAAAATAAATAAAGGTATTGTTTCCAACTACAGCTAAAAAATAAATATTAAAAAAGTGTGGAATTTCTGGGTTCCCAAGACTGTCCTCAGCTTCAATGATTGACTAGAAGGATCCACTGGACCTAGAAATTGTTATATCCACATTTACTGGGGATTTTGTCGTTGATGATGTCATTTGGGGTGGGGGGTTGAACCCAGGGCTTCCTGAAAAGTGAGCAAACATGCAGGCTCCACTGCAGAGGCACCAAGCTGCCCCCACACGCCCCCCGTGGTTACCGTTTATTGCATCAAAAGAATGCAGAGGAAAATCATCCAAGGAAAAGGCCCGTGGGAAGAAGTCCCAGGAATCCAGGCACGAGTGTCCAGCAGTTCCCTTGTTTTGAGAGGAGACAGAGGCAGATCTGGACTTGACCAAATTTCTCGTTGACCACCCTTGAGTGTCTGTTCTCTGTCCCCATTCTGCATGGCTATGTGACCTTGAACAAAGCAGGTGTTACAGCCCCAGTTTTCTCCACTGTGAAATGGTAAGTAAAGACTGTTATTGATCACAGTCCTTTGCAAGGATCTTTCTGAGGCAGTCTATGTCAGCACTGACCACAACACCTGGCGCAGAGTATGTGATCAGAAGGTGACCATGTCACCATCTATTGTATTAGTGCCAATAAATATCAAATTAGTGATCTGTGTTCCTAACAGGACCCAGTTCCTATAGCTCATAATAAAATAAGAGAATACATCAGAGCTACAGAAGGCTCACCTTCAAGGTGATGACTGTGTTGGGAGGTACACAGAACTGATGAGGACATCAACTTTTTTGTTGTTGTTAGTATTATGTTTTTAGCTGTAGATGGACACAACACCTTTATTTTATATATTTATTTATGTATGGTGCTGAGCATCGAACCAGTGGCCTCACATGGGCTAGGCAAGCACTACAACCCCAGCCCAGGGACATCAACTTTTTAAAAATACTCTTTATCTAATGACACCCATTTCTGAAAACGTGACACCCAACAGCTTATGTGCTGCTGTCAGTTGACACACATGACTCACCCCCAAATACTTTCAAAATCTACCTTCTAGGAAACTGATTTTCTACAGTCCGTGAATGCTCTGCCCCCATAGGGCATCCCTCCCCGCAAGCGTCCAGACGCCAAAAAGATCCCCGAGGATCATCAGCCTTGGGTGCTCTGAGATGGGCCAAGAGAATGGCCACACTCCCGATCTTCAACACTCCAGAGGGAAAACACACTTGTAGACAGTGCTTCTTCTGGCCGGGGCCACGGCCTACCAGGGCCCTCCAGGACAGCTCGGGCTGAGTCACTGTCAAAAGTGGTGAGATGTCACAACGGTGATGCTTATTCTCTGCTGCCCAAAAGTGATGACAACCTTAGTGGCCCCAAACAGCCCCAATTTCTGACCTCACTGTTTTTATGGGCTAGGAGACCACACGGATGAGCAGGCTGTAGGCTCCTTGGACAGGCTGGGGCCGTGTGAAGGAGGGACAAGGGAAGAATCTGCCCCCAGGCTCAGGGTTGTTGGCAGAGTTTCAGTTCTACGAGGGCAGAGCACCAAACCCGTGAAGAGATGACACTGGAGTGGTTTTTTAAAGATCTTCCTGGGTAAGGAAGCACTGACATCTAAAGATGTGGAAATCACTTTCCAAAAAGCAAAATCAGCACAGAGAGGGCCAGTGTGTTATCTCCTGGCACGTAATCCCTCACCGCAATGGCTATTTCTACCTCTCTTTTTAGATTATTCTTCAGCTCCCCAATTGCCAGAAGTGGCCCCCCATCTTTGTAAATGGAAATGGGAAATCCCCTACAGGTGCATCTGCCCCCGCCGTCAAAAACCCCATGCTTCTCATTTTTGTAATATTTTTTTAGTTTTAATATACTTTTAGTATTAGAAAAAGCAGGAGAAAGATGCACTGATTCTAAATGGCTACTTTATTCCTGGAAAAGAAGACCAGTGGAAATAGGTGAGGTGTATAAACTATAGTAATAATGTCCTTGTCAGGATCCCATTGGCTAAGATGCAAATAATCAGCAAGCTGATTATTAACCTCTTATAAGGCTTTGTAAGCGTCAGGAGTTAATCTTCTTAAAGACAAAGAATATAGATCATTCTCCAAACATTGGAACAGAGGAGGTAGAGCCCTTCAAAGAACCTGTTGAAATGTAAGCCAATTTCTGTTTCCTAAAACCTTTTGTAAATCATTTAAAGAGATTTTATGTAAATGTCTAGAGCCTGTACTAAGATCTCTGCAAGAGTTAATAAATGATTCACAAAAAGTGAAAATGGGCTAATTTTTGAAAATTTCCTGGAGCTCTATTTAATTCAATATCTTTAAGTGTTAATTGGACTTGTTGGAAGATAGAGTCTAGGTCTTGTGCAGAGGGGTGGGCTAAAATAATGTCATACATATAATGTATAATCATGAGGTCTGGTACCTTGAAGAAAGGCACCAAGGCCTGGAATATATAATATTGACAAATAATAGAACTGGTTTTCATGCCTTATGTTAAGCCTAATATCGCCATCTCTGACATGGTACAGCTTGATTTAATATATGCAGAAAGAGTCAACTCCTCTATATGGCACTGTTGCAACATCTGTGAAAAAGAAAAATATAAGAGCTTATAGCCAAAGAGGAGACCCCTTGCTCTTTCTACATTCTTTCTCCTGTTCTTTGTCCATTTCTACTTAAATCTCAACATCTCATATCAGATACCCCTTTTCTTCTACATCTGTGTTACCCTACTCTTACTCACTATCTTTTGTTCTTGTTAGCTTTCCCCATTTTCCTTCTGATCTTCTCTAGCGATAGCTGTCTCTCCCAAACAACAGTGGGCCACTGCTGCAATCTCTTCTCCACCCGGAGTGAGCCACTAACAGCCAGCAAAATAACATAAAAGAAGTTTGAGGCTTGTTTATGTGTTTGCTACTCCTGCTGAGGAGCATTTTTCAGAGCCAGTTGGTCTCCAGACGTCAGTATTGAATATTCCTTCCAAAGGAAACCATGGATTTGTAGCTAAAAATTCTTGCCAAAAAGTTTCTAATTGCTCATAGTTTACTTTTATACCCTGGGCATTTAAAAGCTGTTGTGTAATTAGTAGATGAGCATGTTTATGTTAACCACGTAAATTACCCATTGCCCTGACCGCTTATGTTTTGAGCTTTGCGTTTCCTTATGGCCAGGGATCCCTCAAGCAAAATCACCTGATTATCCAATGTTTGAGCACCAGAATGCTGAAGGGCCTGCCCTTCCAACATCTACTGTGGGAGCTTGAGGGCATGGAGAAACCCCTCCAGAGATTGTTTCAGAGAACCACATATGCTTTATTTCACAGCAAAAATAGCTTTAAGAGTGAGTATTTGCCAATTTACATATAACAGTCATGATATGCCAGAGGTGATTCACAACAGACCATCTTATGGATGTCCAGACATCAAGAGTCTAGAAACTGACATGTAGGCTGACCTTGCACCAACAGAGCAACTTGTCAAAGGAACAAGGAAGTTGCACTTGACAGTGTTCTGACAGAAATTTGTTCCCAAACATAATATTCTATGTTAGAATTCCCCTGCTGAACAATGAGCAAGATAAGCATTCCTCCATGTAGTTCCAAGGTCAGGTCCTGCAACAAAAACTGAAACTAAAAATCTATAAAGTCTTACTTAGAACTAAGGCCTGTTTATCTGAACCTTTATGCTAGTGTTTCTTGAGTACCTGGAATTGTTTCTTGTAACAAAATCAGTAATGCATGTATATTGGTCATGGCACACACTACCTTCAAATAGTTAAAAGGAAAATATGATTTGTAAAGGGTTAAAAGTACACTAGTGAATGAAAAAAACTATACTAACCTCCTATCTTGAACATCACTATACACATATTCTGCATAATTTCAGTGCAAAGTCCTTTACTATATGCTGGAATACTTGCTCTCGACCTCTCTTGGCCTTCTACCTCTCTGTAATGATTTTTAAATGAATGTCCTACCGCTCTGTTCTGTCTAGTAAAACCTTATGCATTCCTGCCAGACCTGGAGTAGATTTTCAGACTTAACCCATTAAATTCCCAGGAACTCAATTCTATGACTATTTCAATGAAATTGATACAGGTGCATTAAAATAGGTTTGAACTTATCATTGAGAGCTTATATATTATCATGTTGCTGTTAATCAACATTATATCTATTTTAATGTACTTATAGTCTTATAACCATTACATATCACATAATTATATGTCATATACTGTATTTAGGCTTTCATACGTGTTCCACATCTGGGACGATGGGACACAGTTTCTCTTCCCATGGCTGCATCTCACACAAAGAAAAAGGGCTAACATCAGCCATTTGAGAACCTATGCATAAGACACCTCTTGGGATGCAAATAACATTCAGAAGTAGGTTCTGCACAGATCCACCTTGGCTAGAATAAAGGCATGGAACATGAGATTTCAGAGATGGCAATAGCCAGAGGTTCTGGAACATTGTGCTGGGTGAGAGGCAATGTCTGCTCAGTATCAGTGGCATCAGGAACTTCCCTAAGCAATATGCAGTATAACTTTATGGTTTCTCCCAACCGTATAGTTTCCAGCCCAGATTCTCAGACCCCTTTAGAAAATCTGTAAGCTACCTAATGCCCTTCAATAAATGTTTAAGGCCTGCAACTAAGTATTCTGGCAGATACATAAAGTACAAATTTTGCATCTTATTCCAAGATATTTTAAGACCATTAGTGGATCATGCATAACTTGGTTCTTTTAGAATACACAGGGACTTACACATTACAGTGATAGTTTAAGATATCAAAATGTAATGAAGAGTGGAGTCACAGGGCTTTTTGATGTTTTAACAACTTTAGGCAGAGTGAGCAGTCTGTTTGACCACTTCTTACCTGCCCACTAAGAATTAGGTAGTGTGTTTTCTGTATTGAATATGGGCAGGACCATGACCAATTGCATCAGTGTTAAAGAAGCTTTGTGACTTCCAAGAATAAATCAAATGACACAATAGACACACCTCTGCCTTATATCCTGAGATACCCCAAGCCATCATAAAAAAGTCTGGTTACCCAAATACCACATGCTGAAGGTAGCTGAGACCATATTGATGAGCCATATTAGGTGATCTCACTGACAGACCCAGCTGAGGAATCAGTTGTGAGACACAGTCTGATGTTTTGTGTGTTTTTTTTTTAATTGATACTTGTATTGTCTGGTCTTCCCTTGACTTTCTTGCCAAGATTTGATTATTGGAGGAAAACTAACTCTTGCCTGGTCTTGCCTTATCTGGCCTTGCCTTGCCTCTTCGTGGCATGGCTGCTGAGAAGTTAAGACTTGCTTGGCCTTGCCTAGCATGACCTTGACTTGTCCTTCCAGCCTTGTTATGGCTTGTGCATCAGGGGAAGTCAAAGCTTGCCCTAACTTGAATTGGTGGCTTGCTTCATTGACCGACCATGGTTTAGCTATGAAGGGGAAAACCAATCTTGCCTTGCATTATTATTTCTTTTTCCTTTGATATCCCTTGCTGTGATTGAGCTTCTAAGAAAAGCCAAATCTTCCCTGGTCTGGCCCAAACTTTCATGGCTTGGTCATGAGGGAAGCCAGGCTTTGCCTGGCCTGACCTTGCCTTCTGTATCAGGAAAGCCAACCCTTGTTTGCTTTTCTTCCTCACCTTACCTTTCTTCTCTTGCATTGCTATGGCTTGGCTACTGAGGGGAAAACAAGCCTGGCCTTTCTGCATTTTGCCATGCATTGCCTTGAGATGGCTGTCTTTGGGAAGCTAAATTTGTCTCATTGTTCCTGTCCTTGCCCTTAGCTTTGCTATGAAGAGGAAGCCAAGCCTTTACTTTCCTTGCTGTTTTGTCTTTTAAAGACTTGACTGTAGAGGGGAAGCTGAGTTCCCCTTGCCCCATGCTGCTTTGCTTTCACTTCACTGGGCTGTCAGAAGGAAGCCTCACCTTGCCTTCTTTTCCTTTCCAGGTCTAAGAAACCTCTGTATTCTCAAATATTAGTATTAAGGTTCTTATTCCAGATGCCAAGAAGGGGAATAACATGGATGGTGGAAGGAGACAGACATCATTATACAAAATACATGTGTGAAGATGTGAATTTGGTGTCAACATATCTTATGTATAAACAGAGATATGGCAATTTGTGTTATAAAGATGTATTAAAAATTGTAATGCAAAAAAAGAGAGCTCATGTATAATGGCATAATTTGGCATGAACATACTTTATATACAGAGTTATGAAAAATTGTTCTGTGAATGGATAAGTATGAATGTAATGAATTCCACTATTGTCATGTATGTAAGAAATAAATAAGTAGATAAATATATAAATAAAATAATACCATGTCACATTTATTCTTTTATGTTTTAATACTCAGGGAATACTCAGAAATATTCCTTTGTGTTTTTTTTCTCTCTTTTATTGAGTGATTTCCTGCTTGCTTAAGACACCCCTATATTAACTAGCTCATAAAATATACATTATTTTAGTATCCATTAAAGATAATGTACCCATTTTTATAGTCTCTTCAGCATTGTTTTGGCCATACTTACCTCTACATTATTTGCAATAAATATTTTATATATATTTTATATATATATATTTTATATATAAATGCAATAAATATTTTATATATATATATAATATATTTAGCATCGAAAACATATATATATATATAAATAATATGGCTCATCAATATTTTATATATATATATTTAAAATACTTTATATATAAATTATATATATATATATATAAAATATTGATGAGTCATATTTGTTTTCACTGCTAAAGATTGACAACAAGGCTTTCTTTCAAATGCATAGCAAAATGTCATAATGGGGACAGATCTCATTTTGTTCTTGTTTGATTGTATGTTTCAATTATAACAGGATGATAGTGTAGTGTATATATAGCATTTTTTTTCTGGGTGCTACTAGGGACTGAACCCAAGATTGCATTACTTCTGAGCTGTACCCCGCAGCCTATTTATTTATTCTTATTTTGAAACAGGGTCTAAGTTTCTGATGTTCTTAATGAGTTGCTGAGGCTGGCTTTGATTTTGTGATCCTCCTGATTTATTTTCCCATTACTAGGTTTTCAGGCCTGCACCATTATAGCCAGTCACTATTTTTTTTTTTTAAGAGAGAGTGAGAGAGGGGGGAGGGAGGAGAGAGAGAGAGAGAGAGAGAGAGAGAGAGAGAGAGAGAGAGAGAATTTTTAATATTTATTTTTAGTTCTCGGCGGACACAACATCTTTGTTGGTATGTGGTGCTGAGGATCGAACCCGGGCCGCACGCATGCCAGGCGAGCGCGCTACCGCCTGAGCCACATCCCCAGCCCCAAAGTCACTATTTTTTTTAACATTACATGCATGTGGCCCAGAAACCACATTAGACCAAGATAGTTAATAATAAATTAAAAAAGATATAAATTAACTAAAAGACCCCTTGAATATTTCTTTTTTTAAAGAGAGAGTGAGAGAGAGAGAGAAGGAGAGAGAGAAATTTTTTTTTATTTTAAAGAGAGAGAGAGAGAGAGAGAGAGAGAGAGAGAATTTTAATATTTATTTTTTAATTTTCGACGGACACAACATCTTTATTTGTATGTGGTGCTGAGGATCAAACCCGGGCCGAACGCATGCCAGGCGAGCAGGCTACTGCTTGAGCCACATCCCCAGCCCTTGAATATTTCTTAGTAATATATTAGAAAAGCTAATTTTAAAATTTGTTCATATGTGCACATGAAAGCTCCATGAAGAATAAATATTTCAAAGACAATATTTCTTTGTAGACACAAATTAGCTTATTCCAGGATATTCAAATATACAAATTGGTTATATGGATTAATTGAATTCAAAAACAGAAATAAAAGTGGAGAAAATTTTTAAGTAATGTCATTTAGAAATCTGAATTTTTGAAAATTTTACATAGTCACTTGAAAAATGTTGTGTGACACAAGTTGAGATATGCTTACAAAGGAGCAAGAGAGGTACATAAAGTACCTTTAAAGTGATTTGCTACATTAGCAGAAAATTGGATATTGCATGAAGACCATCAAATTAATGCCTGTAGACCAATCCACAGCATGGTCATATGTGTAAATAAAGGCACCTTTTTGACTCTTTTGTTTTATTTTATAGCTGCTAGGCATCAACCTCAGGAACTTTCATGCACACTCATAGTAGGCAATCACCCTGCCACTATTCTAGTAATAAACAGATTTGGAATGAGTCCACTCCCATTCATTTATTGTCTATTACAGATTTCAGACAATAGCAACAGAAATTTATTGCATCCCAATTCCTAACATAAATAAAATTACTATTTTCCAAATTTATCTCTTATTCATATCTCATTGTGATTTTAAGATATTGAGGATTTTTTTTACAATATATCAGGTTTTCTAAGTGAAAAATTATAAGATTAATAATAAAGAACTTTTAATCTTTCTTGTGTATATGTCATTTATCACCTTTCTTTGCTTAAATGTTTCTATTTTCTATTTAAGTATATAAACAGCATTAGCTGGCATGCGTCAGGTTCAAGATTTTAATTGAAAAAATTAAGTGTTTTGCCATCTAAAAATGGTGCTGTCTCCTGATTTGCAGAAGTGGTGCTCATTTATTTTTCACTTTAAGTCCTGTTTTAATTAGAAGTACTCACCAAGATGCACCTTTATCTGTACTCCTCATTAAAGTGTTGAATAGACATGAGAATAATCTCTTTAACTTATGGATTACTATATCTAGAATGTATTTTTTTTGTTTTATAGATTCTCTTTACAGATGTTCTAATTAGATTTTTCCACTTCCATTCATTTGTACAACTTTTATGCCATTGAGTTTATATTCATGTTTTTTGATATTAATAAAATAAAACACCAAGACTTCCATGATAAAATTCTGCAGTCCAGAACATATTGAAGCACCTTAGAATCTAATGATCTGATCCTTAAATTTACCTAGAACTCAGTTATTAACCTATACTGTCTGCTTGCCCACCTAATGGTAGCTTATAGTCCGATTTCTGATATAATTTATCCATTCATATTTGTTACTGAGTTATTTTTATTTCTTTGAAATTTCTCGAGTGAATTGCTATTAATTACCTGCCATGTTCTTTTGTGATTTTGATTAATTTATTCATTGGTATAGGAGATTGAACTCAGTCTTTCACCAAGCTCCATCCCAAACTTTTTCATATACTAATCTGACACAGAGTCTCATTGTTGCTTAGGGCCTTGCTAAATTGTTGCCACTGGCCCTGAATTTGTGCTCTGATTCAGCCTCCCAAGTAAAATCATTTGGAAAAATGTACATGCCAATCTCCTGAACTTTTTGTTTGTTAAATTCTCTTTACTGGACTGTGGTTATTATTCTTTCTCAATACTAGTATTAAAGTTTCACTTGCCTTATTTTTTCCCTTTATTTAAGGTTGAGAAGCTTGACACAGTGCCTCATGCCCTTAATCCCAGCATGGTAGAGGTGGAAGGAAGCAGAGCATCCTTAATTGGAAGCCAGCCTGGGTACTTAGTGTCTCAAAATTAAAAGTGGTCATTTAAAAAGGATGGTGTGTACAGCTCAGTGGTGGAGTACCCCTGGGTTCCATCCCCAGTACTGGGGGTCAGGGAGATTGAGAACCACAAATTTAATGATCATTTGTATTTTCAATTATATATTTGATAGATTTATCCCTAATATTTAATTTATTGTCATTTATTTTTCATTGTTTAGTATTTCTTAATACTTTTAAAACTGTAGTTTTTGACATTCTTGTTTCTTAACAGAAACACTAAGAAACCTTATTTTCTAGGCCCCACAGATTTTACAGGATAGCATGGCTCTGTGTTATGGCTTTTCTTGGGGTGCTCCTTGAACTAGTTTGCCTTTGGTTGAGAATTTTAGTTTCAAACTTCTCTCTCCTGGTGGCTGCACACAATCTTCACCAGCAAGCCCAGTTAAGTATTTAAGGGCTTTGTCACCCTTGCTGTGGATACACTCTCTCCAGACACTTAGCTTTCTAGGAAGAAAGCTGTGGAATTCTACCAAAAGTACATAAACTTTTCTTCCACCTGGTTTCTGCACGGTAGGTTCTTTGATGTTCAATGGTTTTTCCTCTTTCTCAATGTGACTAATTATCAAAATATGCCACCAGTTCTGTGTCACAGTAGACAGAAAACAGTTCCCTAAAAATCCAGAATATTGGAGCTATGTTCTCCTTTCTCTGACACCAAAAGGGGAAAACTGAGAATTGGGCAGTTTCTCCTGATCATACTGGTGTGTCAACTTGGGGGAAAAGCTGATCTGTGAGAAAGGCAGAAGTTTTCCTTTACCATTTAGTGAGGCTGTTCTTGGTTTTGCCCTCTATCTCCAGTTCTTATTAGTTTTACTACAACTATTTGGCTGGGTATTGAGGCTATTTATATACATTTATGTGTGGTTGTGGGAAAGAGAAATCATTTGTACAGCTGTTTTGGTGGAGTCTAAACTCCCTTCATCCACTTGGGAGTTCTTGTTATTAGAAGTGGAAACGTTCCATTGATATTCATCAATTGTAATTGTAAAATTGTAAAATTAAGTGCATGAAATTAAGGGTAGATGTGTTAAAAGTAAAATTCAATGGTAACTTTGGAAAAAGTAATTCTTGGAGTTATGCAAGAAGAGAAAAACACAAGAGTGAGATTCACAAATGAATGGAAGACTTGGGATGTGGCTTAGGATAGAGCATATTCTGGATTCGATTGGAATATCATCAATCAATCAAATAAAAAAATTAAAAACTGATTTTAATTTAGTGTTTGCAGACCCTCCTTTTGAAAGACATTGTATCTAAGTGGAATAATGGAGAATAATCTTTGTTCTTCTTTAACTGTATTTTTCAATCTTTACATAATGATCATATGTAAAACTTGAACATTTTAAAAATTACATATGTAACACCAAAAATGCTAAAAAAGTATTAAGTAATAAATTCATAAAAATTTAATCTACAGTCACCATGAAAATTTCTTCCTGATTTATTAAATAAACTGAGTATTAATTTTCTCATTCTTAATGATAATACAGGGCTGGGGTTGTTTCTCAGTGTAAGAGAATTTTTCTAGCATGGATGAGGCATTGTTTTTGATACTCACCACCACATATAAATAAATAAATAAAATAAAGGTCTATCAACAATTAATAATATTTTTAAAAAGATAACAGAATAAGTTTCAAGGGCATATATGCAAAGTGCTTATTAATATTGAAATGGTGAACTCAATAACAAAACCTGAGGGCAAATTCAGAAAATATTCTTATTTCATAAACTGAATTGTACAGAAAGTCTGTAGAAGAATGATGTGGTGCATATGAAGTGTGTTGTGCATACAAAAGAAAAAACATACATGCAGGTCACCACTCAAGTTTCACAGCATTAGAGGAACATTGGATCAACAAATTAAGACTAAATCCAGAATGTAGCTTGTTTTGGCAAATAAAGTGTTTCTGTTGTTGTTTCCTTTTGCCATGCTGAGATTTGTCCTCAGGCTTCATATGTGCTATACACGTACTCTACCACTGAGCCTCACCCACTTACGCTGAAAATATAGTTTTATTGGAATGCCATCAGGCATTCAATTATTATATTTGCAGATTTTAGGCTATGACCACAGAGAACTTCTGGTCCACAAAGCCTAAAGTCTTCACGATGTGCTCCTCTAAAGAAATATTTGCAAATTCCATTGGTATTAATTTTAATATCACCAAATATATTGACATATTGATGGAACAGGGATCCCTATGTGCAATCTACCAGCAGCATTCAGGTTAACTTGAGAGTCAAATATTTGAGCATTTATCCACTGGTTATGAAAATTAAAATCTAATTATAAACTGAAGAAAAATCTATAGAACTACTACTGAAACACACCATTCAAAAATCAAAATCAAAGATATCATGAATAGCCCAGAAATGCTCAGGAACCATCCCAGATTAAAAAAAAACAACATAAGAAACAAGACCACTGGACACAGTGAATAATTGATATTAAAATTTCCCAAAATTGGATTTATTTTGGTTCAAAGACAATTGTTAAAATAACTGTCAAATTTTGAATAAGATTTGTAGAGTAGATATTCACAACATAGTTTACTTATTTTGATCATTGCACCATAGTTACAGAGATAATTTCTCATTTTTAGAAAATGTGAGATTTTTTTATTTACAAATAAAAAGACATTGTGTGCATCTTGCAAATGTTTCAGAGATAAAAACTGTTATGTACCTAGATTTATCTAGAAATGAAGAATAACATTTAGGGAATGTTTCTTATGAATTCCTTTCACTGCTGTCTTAAATCTTCTATAAATCTGAGATTATCAAAATAGAACATTTCTGAAAGAAAAATACATTTTTAAAATATTAACAATAAAATAAACCATGAATCTGTATAGGTATAATAAATGAACAAATTTAGTGGTGAATGATACACATTTATATTTATATTAATATTTATAGTCTCAAACTATCTTCACACAAATAATAATTACAAAGTAAAATCCTGCAAATACCACATTAATGACCAATATTAACATCAGCAGTAATGAGGATATTATAGGTCACATGATGTGATTCAAAGTGAACATCATAGAATTGATTTCTGTGGTACTCTTGCCAAAAACATGTAATCTAGCTCCAATCCATTTTAAGCACATTCTACAAGCTTTCCCTCTGAAAAATTCAAGGTCATGAAGGTTAAGAAAAGACTAAGGAATATTTAATTCAGAAGGCATCTATAAAATAAAACAATTAAGTTCATTTCATGTCTCTGAAGAAAATATTTTTTTTATAAAGAACAATATTAGGCTACTAGAAAAACATGAAAATAATCTGAGGATTAAGTGGTCCAAGGCATTATGATAGAATGTATAAGTGTTGATTTGAGAAACAGCATTTGCTTAATGTGTGTTTTTTTTTTTTTTTTGCTTTTTTTCTTTATACAATCTTGGAAAATACTAGTGAAGTTGCAGGTTCTAATGCAAAGTACTTTTTCCCACTGAAGCATTTTAAAATGAATTGTTAACATATGCCATCTTTCATGATAGGTTTAGTATTTCCTACAAGTCAGAACATGCTAGATAACAATATAACCTTCATAATGAAACTGATACAATTAACAACTATGCTGTTACCTGTTAATATTTGAAAAATATACTCATAATAAATGAATGTTGAATTGTAGTTATCTAGCATGTTCTGACTTGTACAAAATACTAAAAATATCATAAATGATAGCATATGTAAGCAATTCAATTTAAAATGCTTCAGCAGAAAAAAGTACTTTATATTAGAACCTGTAAATTTACTATTATTTCCCAAGATTGTATAAACAAAGAGAAAAGGAAAAAAAATAAAGATAAAACACTAAGCAAATATTCTTATTAGAAAAATTATTAAGTCAGTGCCTGAAATACAAATTTAAAGATGGCAGTATAATAATTGCAATACATTAATCCATTATTGAATATAGTAACCAGCATGTAAAAATAATGTTGCCTAATTCTCTGGACCCATATTCAGTGATATAATATAAATAATCCATCATTAATGTGATATTTAGATCTACCAAATTAGTGTTGACTTGGTTGCTGAATTGAGCTTAAATGCTAACATTTAGATAGTCTGAAAACACATCTAATAAAAACTGGTTTGCACTTGCACTTCAAATTTTCTTACAGATATAAATAATTTTCATATTTTGATAATTTCATTATATATGTTACACACATCCATTTCAATAAAGTATTTACATCATACATTTCATAAATAATGTAAATATTATATTAACAGTCTGAAAAACACAATATTAGCTTTCATTTTTTTTTCTTAAAATCTCTGTATATCCTTATGAAGTTTCCAGAAGTACATCTTGTCTTGTCTTATTAGTAATTCTTAAGGCAGAAGCTCCCATGGTCAGGATTCAAATTCTGCAGCAAGTGAAGAGAAAAAGAATTATATTTTTTCTCAAACATTTTATAAGTATAAATCAGTGAAGAAGTTTAGAACTTTTCATTGTTTATAAGAAGAAAAAAAGATATGTCCACAATACAAAATCACTATGGAATGCAGTATGCCCATATTTTCATACACAGTTGTCATTATGACTGAGTATCAGAGCTTTGGGTTTTCCACCCCTTATGCATATATTTGACAACCATATGCTAGGGTATTCTGGCAAGAACTGGGATGACAACATGGAGATGATAATGGACACCTCTCAACAGTCATATACAATAGCTTCAAAAGCAGACAATCAGGCAATTTCTATACAGAGTCATTGGCATTAGGACAAGGATAAAACAGGTTACTACTGGAACACTTAGAAGGGACTTCTGTCCCAAATTTGTGTTAGTGTTTGAGGTCCTTCAATGGAAGTGATACATGAGTTAACACCTGAAGTAAAAGGAGAAATTGTGAAACAAAGGGAAGAGGTGCATGCAGACACCGAGATGAGAAAGAACACTTGTGGAATCACAGTGGTCCAGTGTCACTAGAATCTAGAGCAAAGTGCCAATAAAGCAAGTGAGATGAGATAGCCTGAGTAACCTGACAAAAATCCAGTTGTTTGGATATTTTAATTTTTGGCTAAGAAACTTCATATTTTTATTGAGGCAAATGTAAACTAATGACAGAGTCATGACAGGGTATTTTAAACGTGTGACTGTTACTAAGTCAGTCTGGGATTTTGGCCATAAACCACAGAAAATGGGTGATGCCATTTTTTTCCCACAAAAGAATGTCAGTGTATAGGCTGACAGTTTCATAGTGGGGCAGAAGTGGGAAAAAAGCAGTTTCACACTTAAGGTCTTTAATTTGTTGATATTCAGAATTGGAAAAAATACATAGCTCTTTAATTGTAATTGACTTCAGAAGTTATGACCAGCAGTTTTTAACATTTGGCTCATTATAGATGTGCACTTGATGAGTTATGTGGTAAATACTTCCAACTCTTATATAAATATCACCATGTAGAGTGTTCTTTGTATAAAACTCTTCTCTTACTAATTCCCCAAATAGGGTCTAAAATATATTACTGAACATAGTAAGTATGTTGTAGTGATAACAATAAGGTGGTGTCTAATGCCTTTACACATTTGATGTGAAAACAAATGATTTTGACTGACAGAATTCCCATTCCTGTCTTTATGTTCTATTTTTAAAGAAAATTATTTTAAACAAAATTTTTACTGGTGCATTTGACTATATATAATAGAGGAATTGATTATGACATATTCACAGATGCACATAAAATAATTTGATCACTCTTCCTCTCTAGTAGTTTTTTCCTCTCCTTCTCCCTTCACCTTTGAAGGCATTCTGCAGTGATTACGGAGACATATCTTTGAAACGTGATGAAAGAGTTTAAAAAACACTCTTCTATTCAGGCTAGCATGATATGGCAAACTAATGTTCCACAAGGAAATGTAGAACTATTACATTAAGTTTTAAATAAACTAGCTTATGCATAAGTAAAAAAGAAACATCACTTTCTCTCAGAAATACATTGGAAAAAGAGTTGCCTCCCAAATCCCCTTTGCATTGTGTCTACATTCATACACAATTTCTCATTGTTTTGTAAATGGTAAATTATCTCATTTTTTTCTGGTAAGAACCAATAAGAACAACTTCTACTTGCATCCTGCATAACAACTAACTTTCATTCTCTTTTTGTAAATAGTCATCCAATTTCATGACTCTGAAGCACTTCAAACCTGATTCTCTCATTTTTTTCAGAAAGATATTCATGTAAGCTAAGAAACTGAAAAAAAACCATAAATCAGCTATTAAATTAAATTGTAATTTATATGTTAAAATTATTTCTTTCTGTCATAACTATTTAACTTCAGCATTGTTTTATAAAGCTTAGATTTGTTCTCCTGTGATTTTTTAGGTCAAAATGCCAAATAAAAGAATAAGGTTGAGGCCACATTTAACATAGATATGCATGGCTTTACTATGTGTTAAGAAGTTCATCAAAACACCATTGAAGCAGGGTGTGATGGCACATGCCTGTAATCACAGTGGCTTAAGAGGCTGAGACAGGACAGTCTTGAGTTCAAAGCTAGTTTCAGCAACCGTGAGGCCTAAGCAACTCACTGAGACCCTGTCTCTAAATAAAACATGAATAGGTTTGGGGATGTGGCTCAGTGGTCAAGTGTCCCTGAGTACAATCCCTGGTGCAAAGAAACAAACAGCCAAAAAAAAAAAATAAATAAATAAAATAAAATAAAACCATGAAAGCTCTAAACCAAGGTGCAATGAAAGCAAGATGGTATCTTTTATTTGTTCATTTTCAAGCAGATATTTCATTATTGTAATAATACCCCTGATAAAAAAAATTGTCAAATATTATAGAAATATCTTCAAATGGGTTCAAAATAGCTGGACATTGTTTTTCTTATTAGTTCTTAAAAATATAGCTCATCATTTTTGGACTAATATTTGACTCGCTCAAATGAAGTCTTAGTATGAAGGAAATCACCTGGTTGTACTGAAGGGCTCCTGCTATACAACCTAACCCTAACCCTAACCCAACCCAAGCCAGGGAGTTGGGGACAGCACTCAGTGTGGAATAGTGAAATGAATCTGATCAAATTTTTTTGTGAATCCATATGAAAATATCGCAGTGAATTTCACCTTCATGTATATTCATAATGCATAATTCAAAAAGAAACTTAAAAACTACAAATAAGTATAAGATCAGTAGAGCAGAAGAAAGAGAACACAGGGAGGAAGAAGGGGAGATAAAGTGGAAGTACTGGTCACTGAATTAGAGCACATTATATTTCATGCTTGTTTAATTATTTCAAAATTAACCTCAATATTATTTATGTCTAAATACACTTTCAAAATTTTCATCAAATAAAAGAATAATTTAAATTTTCCATAACAGTAAGTGGAAGGATTGTTGCTCAGTGGTAGAGTACTTGCCTACACATGTGAGGCACTGGGTTCAATCCTCAGCACCACATAAAATAAAGAAAATATATAACTAAAAAAAATATTTTAAAAAGAGAGTAGGTAGAAATTCTCCATATGTGGGCACAACACTAAAAGAACCAGAACAGAGACAGTGTATGCAATTATGGGTTTGTAATTTCTCTAAAGAAGTGTACATATTTCTAGGGGGCTTCAAACTTCCAATTAAAGCAATGTTGGTGGAAGAGAGACAGAAATCAGCGATGTATGACTTTGCAAGTAACAATGCTGCCTTCTTGAAAGACGCTCCTTGGAAGATTCTTGAGGATGCCATTAGAAATATGGATATTTTAAAGATAAATATAGCAGATGATGTATACCTTAGTTTATTTGACTACCAAAGCCATTTTACTATGTTGAAGTATATTAAATCATCATGGTTTCCTTAAACACACGCAACTAGAAAATTTTAGTAAAGCTAGAAAGATTCATATTTAGTGAACCAGTTCAAGGACTTAAAGAATGTTCCTTGAAGATATTGTCAAGCATTTATTACCATCATATGTATATTCTACCTATTACCTAGATAAATTAAGCATTTGACAATGAGACAATTCAGAGCAACAGCCACTGGTTCAGAACAAGATAGGTGAGTGGGTGATCAAGATAGATTAAAGCTGCTGCCTAGAAAGTTGGCCCATGAATTTGTTACCAGGGCTTCAGGAGACTGCCCATTCATTCTGTCATTCACAGGCCCCAACACTGATCATCAGAATATTTTTAACCACTTTGCAGGTTATACTTCCCATCATCACAAGTATGACAATGTAGAGAGGAAAAACTATATAGAACATTTTGTCTCTAGATACCATGTAAGGATAATATTTAAAAATTAAAATAAAAATCAGTTAATCTGTCAGGTGTCAGAATGTGCCCAGAGTGTAGTTATAGCAACACTGGACACTTAAGGTTTCAGTTATAATCTTTCAAAAATTGTGAAACTTGTTCATGTTTCCATGTAGAAGCAGTTTTGTCACAATATAACTATGTGAATCACAAAACTTCAAAAATACTTAACTAAAAGTCTAATAGACAGGGAAGAAAGCTTAATAGTTTACCTTCAGATGTAAAATGCAAAGGTGAGTGAAAGATAAATTTCCTAGACTAATATTTCAAGAGTACATTCATTTCCTAACATTACTTCCACAAATTATAGGGTCTAGTTCGCTTTTGCATGCTACCGATCTCATCAACCTGTCTCAAAGTTATGCAGTAGACACAAATTAAGGAGACTAAGTTGCTCTCTTTCAGTCTAGGTTTTGACATACTTGTGGAATCTGGATTGTTGTCTATGGAAGTGCCTATATTCTCTCAGTTGCATTTCTTAGAATTTTCAGTTCAGATTCCAGATGGCTAATTCTGAGTTCCATCTGACTTCTTATTGAAGTAAAATTAGTCTTTCTGAACTGCTCTGTAATTTCCAGAGCTGCTTCTTGTGTCTAAAGAACATAAAAAGAATATATTTTAAAAATAATTAGAACCCAAATAATTATTATGTAGTTATTTTATTTAGTTCTGAGTCAAAAATTCAGACAGCAATTTTAAATGTGAAGAAAAAAATATTAGACTGTAAACTTCTGTCATCAGTATCAATTACATTAAATCTGAACCAATAATAATTGAGTTCTTCCTCTCCCCCTCTCCCCCCCTCATTCCCTGCCCTCCTCCTCCTCCTTTCTACTGCGAATGGAACCCAGGGCGTTGCACAGGCTAGGCTATCTACCATTGATCTGTGCTCAAAGTAATGAATCATTCTCATGTTAGCACTCAGATCATCCGACAATTTAAAGAATAATAGAATCAATTCTAAATATGAAAGTTGAAAATTTTAACTTAACAATTCAAAAGTATATTTCTGCATCACATTGTTTTCTCCTCATAGTCTTACTTATGCCCACTATTATCAAATATCCAACAGTTATCTGATGAAAATTATTACTCAGATCAAATTAGCTGAAAGGATGATGTAAATTGTGGTATTTGAAGGGGCATCAAATGTCTTCCTTCTCTTAGAAATCTACACAACATCTTTCCTCAAGAGATATAGAATACACCTATGATACGTATATCCAAAATACAGTTTACAATGAAATGAATTAAAGCAAACTGCAGATAAGTAAGATAGCCTGTAAAATCAGAAATACTTGTTTTTGCTTCTCCTCTAAATCCCATCTTGCTCGATGTTCAATGTCACATTCCCACCGTACTCCTTGGCCTCGTTCTACTCGAGTGCTCCGTGTGTGCCTTGGAAAGTTTACTACATTTTCTTCCAACTTCTTTTGATTCCTTTCTATTTTTTCAAATGTATCTTGTATACTTTTTATAAAAAACAAGTTTTCCATAAAACAGTCATAGTTTGTTCTCAAATGTAAATGCTTTGAAGATGCATTTTTCATCTTTGCAGTGAGATCATCCATCTGCATGAATAAAAGAAGTATGAAAAAACACAATACGAAAATAAGATACTGAAAATATTCGACACAAACTCAAACAACAAATTTTACATAAATTCAATTGCAACAAAACATAATCTATACCAGCATTATGAAGAGTAGATAAAGTTTCGATAATAAGGTATATTAGCTTTTCAGTTGGTAAGGATTACACATCTATAAATCCCAATTCTGGCTACATAATAAATGTTGAGGAAATCTATATAGAAGATGATTTTTCCTATACTGAATTTACTATTGGTTTAAGTGAATTTAATTTTATATTTTGTCACTGAAATATAGTTAGAATAAAAGTCTTAACAGGCCAATCTACTAACAAAAAATATTGATTGATATCAAATAGTAATTTTGTTAAAACAACTATTAGGCATTAATATTTTCCATTCATTCTAGAATAGGTGTGGATATCAGATATTACTCTCACCTTGGGAGAATTTATATCTCAAGAAGATAATCACCATGCAAACACTGTTGGTGACAGAAAAGTCAGAGAAAGTGCATGAAAAATAAAAATTCATTTTATGTGATCTCTGAATAATCATGATCAAGTGAATAAAAACAGACAAGTCAGAAAGTACAGCATGAATAAGACAGAGATATGGTACAATCAGCACAATTCATGAAGACCACAAAGAGGCAGGGTAATAAAAGCATGTCCAAATATTAACTTGTAAATAGATGCCCCCAGTCATGTAGTACTGGAGTTGTCAAGAGGTGGAAGCATTTTTTGGTTTAGCAACTGATAACTGGCTAAGTGACATGGTCATAAAACAAAATTCTACTAGACAACAGAAAGAAATAAAATAGTGATGCTTGCTACAACACAGAGGATCCCTGAAAAAAGTATTCTAAGTCAATGAAACTGGTAAAAAACAAAAGACCTACTATTGTATAAATTCACTTGTATGAAATATCCATTACAGAGTAATTTTAGAGTTAGAACTATAAGCCAACTTCCAAACAAGATTTCCAAAAAGCAAAAGTTAATATCAAGAATCAGCAAATGGTGGCTGGTAGTTCAGTGGTAGAGTGCTTGCTTAGCATGTGTGCAGCTCTTGGTTTGATCCTCAGCACCGCACATGAATAAATAAAGATAATGTGTCCATCTACAAATAAAAATATTTTTTAAAAGCATCAATATGGGGCTGGGGCTGGGGCTGTAGCTCAGTGGTAGAGTGCTTGCCTTCCATGTGTGAGACATTGTGTTTGATTCTCACCACCACATAAAAATAAAGATATTGTGGTCTATGTACAACTGTTTTTTTTTTTTTAAAGATCAATAAATGGGTTGGTATCAAACTAAAAATCTTTTTCACAGCAAAGGAAACCATCACGAATTATGAACAGAGAACCTTCAAAATGTGAGAAAATCTTTGCCATGTGCACCTCAGATAGAACATTAATCACCAGGATGTACAAATAATTCAAATTTTTTAACACCAAAAGAACACCAACCAATAATCCAATCAATAAATGGGCAAAGGAACTGAAAAGGCACTTCCCAGAAGAACATATGCAAATGGTCAGAAAATATCTGAAAAAAATTCAATTAGAGAAATGCAAATGCCACACTGAGATTCCATCTCACTCGGGTCAGGATGGCAACTGAAAAGAATAAAATAATGATAGATGTTGGTGGCAGTGTGGGGAAAATGTTCACTTACACATTGCTGATGGGACTGCAAATTGATGCAATCACTCTGGAAAGCAGTATGGAGAGTCCTCAGAAATCTTGGAATGTAACCGCCATTTGACCCACTTATCCCACTCCTCGACTTACACACAAAATCCTTAAAATCATCATACTACAGTGACACAGCCACAACAATGTCTAAAGTGGCTCAAATCACAATATTGAAGCTATGAAACCTTCAATAGATGAACAGATTTAAAAAATGTGTCATGTACACAGGATGGAATATTAATAAGCTGTGAGAAAGAATGAAATTATGGCATTTGCCAGTAAATGGATGGAAATGGAGATTATCATCCTAAGTGAAATAAGCCAATCCTCCAAATCCAAAGGCTGGAAGTTCTCTTTCATAAGTGAATGCTAACACACAGTAAGGAATGTGGGTAAAAAGAATAGAAGTTCATTGAATTAAGACAAAAGGAATGGGAATGAAAATGGAAACAGAAAAGACAGTAGAATAAATCTGAAACAACTTTCCTATATTCACATGTGAATACATGACCAGTGTAACTCCACATTATGTACAAATATAAAAATGTGAAGTTATAATCTATGATGTAAATATTCAAATACAGTCTACTGTCATATATATCTAAAAAGAACAATAAAGAAACAGCGTACTACAGGGACATAGCCACATCAATGTTTATCACAGCACAATTCACAATAGCTAGACTGTGGAGCCAACCTAGATGCCCTTCAATGGATGAATGGATAAAAACATGTGGCATATATACTCAATGGAATATTACTCAGCACTAAAAATAATGAGACCATGGCATTTGCAGGGAAATGAATGGCATTAGAGCAGATTATGCTAAGTGAAGTTAACGAATCCCAAGAAAAACAAATGCCGAGTGTCTTCTCTGATATAAGGGGGGTGACTCAAAATGGGGAAGAGAGGAAGAGCATGGGAAGAAGATTACCTCTACACAGGGAAGAGGGGTGGGAGGGAAAAGGAGGGAGAAAGGGAATTGCATGGATGGTGGAAGGAGACCTTCATTTTTATACAAAATACATGTATGAAGATGTGAGAAAAAAATAATAGTGTTACCTTAGATTAGGTAGAGAGAAGTGATGGGAAGGGAGGGGAAGGCTGGGGAGATAGGAAGGATAGTAGAATAAAACGGACATTATTATTACCATGTGTATATATGTGAATGCATGACCAATGTGATTCTGCAACCTGTATACTCAGAAAAATGAGATATTTTATCCCATGTGATTCAAATGTATGATATGTCAAGGTCATTGTACTGTCATGGGTAACTAATTAAAACAAATTTAAAAATCACATAAAAATAAAATAGAGTCTTGACTAAAGTTAATAAATAAATAAATAAAAAGTACTATTGTTTACATTTGTAAATTACTAAAATAATATATTGGTAGTTTTCTAGGACTTTGGACGTGTAGGGATTAGAAAACTGACAGCTAAGAGGTTCCAGGTTTCTTTTCAAGAACATGAAAATGTTCTAAAATTGACTGTGTAAATGGTTACATACATAACTCTGTTAATGTACTAAGAGACGCTGTATTTTACATGTTATATGGGTGAATTCGATGTCAGGTGCATTACATATATCATAAAAATGCCTTTTAAGAGATGTACTGAAAAAAAACTTAGCTAACATTTTTCATTGTCTAGTTTGGATAACAGTCCAGACATAATACAAATATTTATATACTTCATAATGTATCTAAATAAATGAAAAAATAAAGAAATAGCCTAAGTTTTTCAATAATTAAACTAAAACCTAAACATATCTGTATTTTGAGAAAACCATAAAAAAATTTGTACACATTTTTAAAGTCAATTTAGTAATTACTTGCAGATTTTGAATAGATGCACAAAAATGAAGTAAAAATAACAATTTTTCCTGAAACATTATATTAAATAGTACCTCTATTTAGTTTTCCTTGTTGTACCATGGAAGTAGAGACAGCATGAAAAGCTGCTGGGTTATAGAAAAAAGTCTCAGCTTTCCTCAGACTAGATATTTTAATGAAAGATGCTGATTTTGTAAGAGAAAAATTCTAAAAGAAAATTTTAAGTGTAAGAAATAAGTGCAGTATAAAGATCCCCAAATATAATAAAATCAATTATAATGAAAATATAAAGAAAGCTGTTCATTGAAATTAGTATCCCAGAATAACTTTTATTACTTAAGCAGGTGTTGATTTACAGATGACATGTTCAATTTTCTACATACATGACTTGTCATTTGTCTTAGTTTCTTCATTAAATCCTGTCTTTATATTTTAAATTTATGTGAAAATGTGCTAAATCTTCTAGAGAAGCCTCTGATACATGTTGTAGTTTCAGGGTACCAGCTGGCTGTTTTTCAAGATGTCTCGCAACTACCTGATATTTCTGTTAATGATTTTGTTACTCAGCTCACTTTAAAAATTTATTATTATTATTGTTATTGTTATCATTATTACTATTGTTATTATTATTATTATTATATAATGATGTTTACTCTGAAAAATTATCACTACATACAACAGTAAGCTGCTGTTTATTTCTGAATTCCCTTAAGAAAATAGAAGATTGTGTACTCCTGCTTAGTCACTATCACATTCCTTACACAACAGGGTGAGCCCTGTATCTCTACATACTGCCCTTGATAAAGTTGCAATGTTTAACAAACTACTGAAATCTCAATCAAAAATGGTTACACAGGTCTCATTGGTAGTGGTGAATTCTACAGAGGTTATTATCCCTCTCTTATTAGAGACTCAAGTTAATACTCCACATCCTCACATCTTTAAAGCTTTGCTAAAATAATTCCAATATACTTTCACAAAGAATAAAGGAGATGCTAGGTAACCTGGTCTCCACCTCACTGGTCTTCACACCACTCCTGCTTTACATAAACCCTGCCACCCTCATTAGTCTAGACACGGGGGTTCAGTGCCAAATTAATGAATTTTAGATGGCTACAATTATCTTTGTCACCATATAATAGGAATTAGGCTATGAAATGAAGAAAACTATTAGCAAGTTATCATGAATATATGCATCAAATTACAGATGAAATCAACTGTGGTTTTGCTGCAATTCATCACATTAGTCCCAATTTATGATAATGACAAATAGATGCTTTTAAAGAGGTGGACAAGACATGAATGAAAACAAAAAAAAAAATATCAGGACAGTTTTTTTTCAGATTTATGATAAGCTTAAATGACTAAAAATAAATTTACCAACTAGAAATATACAAAACTATACTGAAGAAAGTCTATTACAAAATACAGCATCTACATTTCAGTTCAACTGTAAAATCTGGAATGAACTGTAAAAGTAACTAATTTATTTGAAACTAGGTATGAGCATTTCCATTATGTGTTTCATTGTGATCTTCAAGTATAGCAACAAGAAGACATTAAAATTGTTATTCAGTAATGGGATGTAGCTCATTGGTAGAACATGTGTTTAGCATGTGCAAACTTTGGGTTGAATTAATAGCACCAAAATTAGACATTGTTTCAGCATTATTGAGACCATATTACTAATGTCAGCATATAAACCTACAAAAAAATCTTAACCTCTTAAATTTTTATAAGAAACAATTTCTTAAATTGAAGGGTCAGGCCCAAGTTTTAAAAATTTCCTCCTTTTTAAATACTAAAATCCATTTTAACTAAGTCTTTTGTGTTTAGTTGACACATGAGTACCTATAGTTATTTTAAAATATGTACACAGTGTGTAAGAATCAGAGCAGGGAAATTGGAATACTCAGCACTTCAAACACAGATTGGTTGTGCTGCAAATGAGGTCTAAGTTATTTTTGCTGGACAACAGGTTGTAGTTCTGTGTTGATACAGAAACACATTCATAATATCTACATTTTTATATTCATCAAGATTCAACATTTAGCCATAAGCAGGTATCACTTTGAGTATTCCTTTGAAGACTCTTTATAAAGATATCTTGCTTGATACTTACTTCTTCTGCTTTCTCCTCTCCATATTGATCCAGTTGTTCTTTTAAATGATTAGTTTCATTGATTAATTCCAAATATTTGTTTTCCAGCATGAGACGATATCTGTCATTCCGAGCTTGAAGTTTTTTTATAACATCATAAAATTGGGTTTGGACATTAATAATTCCATCTATTTTATTTTCACCTTTGTTCTGATAGTCATGCAATTGGTCTTCATGCAATGTAGTTTCTCTTTGTAGTTCAGATACCTTCTCTTTAGAAGCTTCCTGCTTTCTGAGGAATTCATTCCTTTTTCTTTCTTCATTTTGATACCTGTGTTCCGTCTCCTTCGGTTGGCACTGTCTTTGTTTTAGGTGTCTGTTTACTTGATCTGTAGCCAAAGTCATTACTCTTGTCTGATGCAGCTCGTTTTCTAGGTCACTTGTTTTTACCTCAAACTTTGGAACCTGTTGGGAAGGAATCTCACTACTACCGTTTAGGTTAGATACATCAATATTCTTTTTTTCCTGTGAACTAAAGTCTTTATCTCTGCCTCTCTGGAAAGCAAGTTTTACATTTCTTTTTGGTGTTGGACTTTCACCTTGATGGGGTGGAGCAGGACCAGATCTGGCAGAGTGAGATTTGACATCTGTTTCTGGTCTTTCTGTGCTTTGTTTTTCACTCTCAGGTGTGAAATTTTGCAATGTATTCTCAACTTTCCAAATACCCAACTGTCCATTGTCCTGAAATATTTCCATAAGTGTTTCCTCATTCAATTTTTGTGTCCATGGAAGGCTGGTATTCTTTTCTCTTAAAATTTCAGTATTCTCAAAGCACTTCTTTTCCTGGTTCTGATATTTTACTGTGTCCATTCCCAGTCTCTTCATAGAGACCTCATCCTTCTTCTTGTGATATTTATGCAATAGCTTGTTCTCTGTCCCATCACTAGGAGAAACCTAAATAAAACCAAGGATACATTTAGCTAGCACTCAATAAAATGATGTTTCATAATTTTCACTGAAATTAAAGAAAAATCTGTTTATTTATATGGTGAAAGGGTTTCAATAAATAGATACCCACAGAAGAAAAATTAGATGTAAACTTCTGAGCTTATCAAAATATAAATTCCCAAGAGTTCACAAGTTAATTCAAAAAGATGGATCTATGGGAGTAAAAGAAAATTATAACTTAAAGAATGTAGGAACTGCCAGGTTCAGGGGCTCATGCTTGTAATACCAGTGTCTCAGGATACTGAGGCAGGAGAATCACAGGTTCAATGCCAGTCTTCAGAAATTCAGTGACACCCTGACTCATTCATACATAAATAAATAAATAAATAAATGGCTGGGATGCATCTCAGTGGTTGAGCACCCTGGTTCAATTCCTGGTTATAAAAAAAGAAAAAAATTAAAGATTGAAAAAATCTGCATTATACCAGAATGAAAGAATAGATTAAGTGATTAGTTAGTTTGCCAATGTAAAAAAAATAACTTTGCAGAAGAGAAGCAACAGAGAAAACCCCACACATATAGTTATCTAATACTAGACAAACACACTATAAAACATGCATTGGGGAAAGGATAGGTTCCTCAGCCAATTGTGCTGGGAAAACTGAAAACCCATATGTCGTAGGAGAAATTTAACCCCTATTTCTCAAAAACAACGTGGATCAAGGACCTAGATAATAGATAAAAGACCCTATTACAAGACTATACAGGCCCAGCGCTCCATCTTGTCAGTGTAGGAACTGAATTCCTCAAAAAGACACTTAAAGCACAAGAAGTAAAATAAAGAATCAATAAATGGGGTGGTATCTTTACAGCAAAGGAAACCATCAAGAATGTGAGTAGACAGCATATAGAATGGGAGAAAATCTTTGTCACTGACATGTCAGATAGAGCATTAATCTCCAGAATATATAAACAACTCAAAAAATAACTCACAAACAAAAAATAACCCAATCAATAAATGAACAAAAAACTGAGCAAGCACTTCAAAGAAAAATATGTACAAACAGTTAACAAGTATATGAAAAAAATGTTCAACATCTTTAGCGATTAGAAAAATGAAAATTAAAACTACACTGAGATATAAAGAATGCAAGTAACAATAAATGTTGGTGAGAATGTGGGGAAAAGATTGACTCATACATTGCACCAAGCAATTTTTCAGGAAAGCAGTATATAGATTTCTCACAAAACCTGGAATGGAACGACCATTTGACCCAGTTATTCTGCTCCTCAGTGTATACTCCAATGACACTATAGTGACACAGCCACATAAATATTTATAGCAGCTCTTCACAAAAGTTAAGCTGTGGAACCAACCTAGGTGCCTTTCAACACATGGAAGGATAAAGACAATGTGTCATATATACACAATGGATTCAGCCATGAAGAATGAAATTATGGCATTTGCTGGCAAATGAATGGAACTGGACACTGTCATGCCAAGTGAAATAATCCAGCCCTCCAAATCCAAAGTCTGAATATTCTCCTTAACATGTAGTTGGTAACACACATAAGGGTGGAGGATAAAAGAATAGAAGTTTGTTGGTTAGACAAAAGTGAATAAAGGGTTGAGAGGGGAGGGGAATATAGTAGAATGAATCTGACATTACATTCCTATGTTCACATATGAATACATGACCAGAAAAACTCTACATAGAAGAAGTTATATGCTATGTATGTGTAATACACCAAAAGAACTCTATTGTAATGTATACCTAAAAACAATAAATAAAAATTAGAATTCACTACTTCTATGTTGATCCACTTTTAGGATCGTATGATCTACCCTTTAAACAGTTAAAAATTCCAAATATTTTATTATGTACCTATCTGTTGGGATGGCTTCAGTGGCAAATAAAAGAACACTTAACTTTAAGAAGAATAAGTTTGCAATCTGACACCTCATGTATTCAACCAGACCATAGTAAGAGCCTTAGCTCTACATCTACTGAGACATAACAAAAGTTCTCCAAGGTCTTTTCCTAAAAATATTCCTAGCATATTCTGTTTTCTAACATTTTGTAGCTGTGAATGAGAATTGCATCTATACATAAAATTATAAATGTAGGAACAGCATTAAACACATGATCTATATCAATGAACAATGTATCACAATTCTGAAAAGGAGCACAAGGCTAAAAACATAGGCAAATTGCACGATTTTTCTCGAAGTCTTTTGTCTCTGCTTCTAGTGCTCATCCACAAAGCCAGTTACTTCTGTCCTATGAATGGATAAACACCAAAGAAGGCCTGTGTTTCAAAATACAAATGACAAATAAGGCAAAATGTGTAAGGCTCTACTCAGAAAATCCTGAGATTTCTACTCAGTAACATTTGTTTCATCTCAGTGAACATTGAAACATGAGTCAATATAAAATAAAGGAAATAAACAGATCTTATGTATTAGGAACAAATACTTACCAGTAATTTATTTCTAAGAACGTACTATGGTATGCCATTTTTTCCAAAGGTGTTTTGTACTGAAGTAGGAGATTACTTGAAGCAAAGTGTTTGTTTCTCTTCTTAAAAGTGAGAAAATGATTTACAAAACCAGAGTATTTGCTGGCCCCACTTTTCCTCCTTACTTAACAGTGGGAGTAGTAATGCACATTAATACAACAAGAGAGCAAAGTCACTTCCCCAAACTAGAAGATCTACTATTAGAAGCAAGGGTTTTGAGATCATAGAAAAATCAACTATTCCTCTGGAAAATATTAAAAGTCTTTTCTCTTTATAAGGCTACTCTGAAAGTCATGGATGGGACTGCTGCGGAGAAATACAGTTGAATTAAGAACATTACTTAATTCAATGGGACAAAAACTGCACCCCTCACCTCCAAAATATGTACATTATGGTTATAAATATATGGATTTAAAACCCTCTATACTTTCCCATAATTAATAGATTTACTGTTTAACTATGTTACACACACTCACTCTCTCTCTCTCTCAATCATTTGAAAACAGAAGAAAATAATTCAGGAAACATTTCCTTTCTGCACGTCTATCTCTTTTTGTTTCCAAAAATGTGTTACTGAAATTTCATATTGTAAATTCTGGCATTATGGTCTCATGGAAATCGTCTGTAGGTTTCATTTTGTTCTGCTAAAATCTACAAATTTATTTCAGCAAGGTTTTGGCTGTATATCAGCAGGTGACAGAAGTCTAAAAGATTAATTTAAGAGTGGGACCTTCAAGATTAAAAAATAATTCCAAAAGGTAGATTTATTCTTCATGAGTAAATGTCTTACATTTCACCTGCACAAATGACAGATAAATTTGGGTGAGTGAAAACATTTCTTGGGGTGGGGATGTGGCTCAAGTGGTAGTGCGCTCGCCTGGCATGCGTGCAGCCCAGGTTCGATCCTCAGCACCACATACAGACAAAGATGTTGTGTCCGCCAAAAACTAAAAAATAAATATTAAAACTCTCTCTATCTTTACAAAAATTTAAAAATTAAAAAAAAATTTCTTAAATGCAGACAGAAATGTAATTGTGAAACACTTTAAAAAAATGATTTAAATAGGTGCATAGATATTTAGTTTGTATTTTAACATAAAACACCTAAATTTGTATTTATGTCAGTGATTAAACTAAACTTCTTCATTCAGAAAACAAATGCTGAACTACCAGATGCTAAGTTTTGCTGTAACTAGTTTTGTCATAAATATCATCATTTAATTTTAGAGTCAGATAACATTGTGTTTTTTTTTTCTGGTTTGTCAGATCTTTTTTTAATTTTTTTTATTGCCAAATAACGAACATTGTGTTTTAAATCAAAATAATAGTTCACACCCCACATACCCATGCTTTGGGAAACAGCAGACTGCATATAAATGGAGGTCCTAGAAGTCTGTGTTTCCTGGCATTGTGGGAGATGTCTGAAGTGTGTGGAAGTACACACACATGATGACTGCATGTTGGTGAAATTGCCAAACAGCACATTCCTCAGACCACATTGCCATCATTAAGTAAAACATGGCCACATACTATAAGTTAAAGGGATTTTATAAATAATTCAAATGAAATACAGTAAAAATTTGAAACTTTACTGAACGTTCATTTACCTGATTAAAATGATTTCTTGCAGTCTCCAATTCTGTATCTATTGTACAAACAGAGATTTCAGCTTGCTTTCTCACTTGATCCTCTTTGTTAAATTCTGTTTCTTTTTCTTTTAATGGGTTCTTATTTTTTTCATGTAACATATCATCATTTTTTCTATTCACTTCATCTTCTTTTAAGGTATATCTGAAGTTAATACAGATGCCTTTTAATTGATTTTTGCCAAAACCCAAACATGTCTTTTTATGTTCTGGCTCTTTGTATGCTGATTTAGTATCTTAATAAAAATTTTATGTTCTCTGAAGCTTTTCTAGTTTAACATTTTAAATTTCTCCTTTAATCTTGTGTAAAACATACATAACTGAAAGTCAATAATAAAAGACTGTTTTGTTATTTGATAAGTTTCTGTTACTAGCAAATCTTTTAGATACCACAGAAAAGTAAATTAGAAATGATTTGGTAAATTGACAAGTTTAAGGTAATTTTTTTTGCACAATCATAGGTCCTCCCCAGTTAAAAAGATAATTTCATGTCAAATAAGTTTTAAAGACATTGTTTATATACAAACTTATGAATTCAGTAGTAACATCATTTATCTTCATAAAATATGTCAGGTATACCTATAACTGGCTTACAGTGTAACAGCATATTCAGACATTCTTTTTTCAATATGTGTCTTTTGGGGCTGGGGCTGTAGCACAGTGGTAGAGTGTTTGCCTAGCATGAGTAAGGTGCTGGGTTCGATCCTTAGCACCACATATAAATAAAATAAAGATATAAAAAATATGTATCTTTTGTACTACTATAACCCCGAACTGGGATAAATAATCTAATACCTGTTATTATACTTTTTATGTTTCTTTTATGGTAACACTCTCAACTTACCTTTTTGATCATTATGTATTTTACAAAAAACTCAAAATCCATTTTTGAACAAGATGGGACCTAATATTTAATCCAATAATGAAGAGTAATGTTCTTCAACAGATGAAGGGATAAAAAAAATATGTGTGTGTGCACACACACAATGGAATATAAGACATAACAAAAATAAATTTATGTCAACATATAGTCTACTGTCATGTATACCTAAAAACATAAAAAGTATATGTCCTTTCAATATAGAAATATGAACAAATTTATGAATGAGAATGAATTTGAATAAAAAATAATCTATTTTCATTTCATTTTTTAATGAATGTTAATGTTAGAAGTGTAGCCTAGTGTCTAGCTCAGCACTAGCACATCACACTAGTAACACAAAACCCTGAGTTTGATCCCCAAAATCAGCCTAAAAACTATAAATGTATAACATGTTTCAGGGCAGTGAAAAATGCCTCACTGGTGGAATACAAACTTTCTTGAGAGAAATTTAAAAATCCTGTAATCTTTTTAAAGTTTCCCAACTTTAACCAAATAACTCTATATTGAAATTTTTTTCAAAAGTAAACAGAAATATAGAAAGTTATTTTTTTTTCTTTTCTTCTCATCCCCAACTTTGGTACCAGGAATTGAATGCCCAGAAGCTAAATCCCTTAGCTACATCCCAAGGTCTTTTTCATTTTTTTTGTTGTTGTTGGAGACAGGGTCTCATTAATTTGCTTAGGACATTGCTGCTATGTTAATGAGAATTATTTTGAACTTTTTTTTTTTTGGGGGGGGGGTCAACTGAGAATGTTTATTTAAAAGCAATTTTAAATATTAAAAAAGTAGAAATTAACACATACAGTACTGAAAAATGGTCACATTAAATACATGTGAAACGAAAAGTGTACTGATGTTTGATGGTAACATCCAGATGAGGATTCGGAAATTAACGAGTGGCACTATGGGATTCCTATACAACACGTTGAAGATCTAGGCAATACAAAAATAAATAGCAATTGCTGTTCAACAGTCAAACAGACACACACTACTTGCAGAACATTACTTTCTCCTCCGGGGAAAAAAAAGAACTAATTTGCTATTTTTTTTTGGGGGGGGGAAGGTCCCATTCCTTCAAAATACTATATCATGTACAAAATGGCAGATCATGGCTCTTCACCGAGTTTAAGAATGAGATCAGATTTAAACTCAACAAGATTGCCAATGGTTTTTCTATCTAGTTTTCCTATGTCCCACAGTAAGCTGGATTAGAGAGAACTCAAATTCCTCATGGAAAACAAAACAAAACCAGAGAGGAGGAGGAGGAAAAAAAAAAAAGGTCTGAAAAATGCATCTGTGAGAGTTTCTACAATAGGGGAAACAGAATAGACATCGCCTCCACATAACTCTAGAGACGGAGCTTGTGTGTGTATTTAAAATAACTAGTTTATTTTCAGATGAGTTGCAAATAGTCTGGCCACAATGAAGAACGGCTCTTTACTGCAACTTCAAATTGTGAATGAATGAGCTGGGACTCAGGGCAGCCTCAGATGCTGACTTCCTGTCCTGATACCAGTGTGGCTTAAATGCTGAGGCTGCTGGCACGGCCAGTCACATATCAGCACGTGGCCTGGTGCCTCCCTCACATTCTGGGTTAGGTGCGGGAATGCACGTGTGCCCTGATGCTGAGGAAGCAATTGCTTAAAATCAGTTTCCAATAGTAGCTGATAAAATATTTCTCAGGTATGCCATGCAAGGTTTATTCTTCAGGTGGCTACTCAAAGTTTTCATAGTAACCACTTAAGCAGAACTAAATATTTACTGAGCACTGTGACTATGAAAGAGGGTTTTTCCTATGGATTTGGTTGGGAATTGTGCTTCTGTGAAATTAACATTTCTCATTCACGGCTAAGATTATCTGCTTAAAAATATTAAGTCTTCTGTGCTGTTGCCAAAATAGCAGTTTAAGCAAATGGAACATCAGAATGACACGAGCCTTAGAATCAAGGACAGTTCCATTGGTTGTGGAACATGACTGCTGTATTCTTGTCCAAAATTCAGACTGATGCCAAAGATCAAAACACAATGTTCTTAGTGGTCTGATAAGCATGGCTGGGATGAAAACAAAATGAGAGAGAGAGAAAGAGCACAAGTGACAGAGAAACAGAGACAAGATTCCTTGCAGGGAGAGCTTTTTCACAGTGCAATTCATAGCAGCTTCCAAAACTTGGTTATGAATTGACTTGAAAGGGAACTGTCTAGTGGCTGGCGCTTCAGATGGGAACACTGATGTATGAAGAAGAGCAGAAGAGCTTGGTTTCAGCACCTGGATCCTACTCTGGAAACACTGTGTGAAGGGCTGACTTTTAATTTCTCCATTTTGAATAGTCTTTTAAAAGTTAATTTATCCAAGAACAAAACTAAGAAAATAATTTAAAACCAACACTTTAGATGCTTCAACACAATTGAGGGATGCTGATTCATAATACATTATGTAAATTCATACTCTTTGAGAGAGTTGAATGACTGACTACAAACAGATATAGTTGCAACCTTATAATTTCTGCTTTAATGGCAATCAAGTTTAAAAAATGTACAGTTCAACTTATTCATACTATTTATTCCTTTATAAAAGGCAAGATTTCAGGTATAAGCTTCTAGATGCATGCATAATGTAGAGGCTAATATTTTCTGGCAGTCCTTGGTTCCTGAAAGTTAAACTTCATCAGACATATTTTAAACTTTGTCAAAATAGGCATGAAGGATATGTTATTTTTGCATAATGAGGTAATATCTCAAGGGTGGGCACTCATCATCATAAGACAGTATAAATCCACTTGTCTCAACTTGCATGAGGCTGTGTGCATTGTAAAATGCCACAAAGAGTTTTGGGTCAGTGAACATTTGCTGAAGGAGTAACATATTTAACTGAGCACTTGTCTGTAATAAATACCAAAGTAGGTTTTTGTAGCTGTAAACTGTGTACACAGATAACTACAGGCTGGTCTGTCATGGAGCTAACTAGAAGTTTCACCTGGAGAACAGAACCCACCTCTTTGCTAATGCTGCATTTTCAGTAACAAGATTGAGAATACTGCACTGGAAGGAGCAGAGTCGACTCTAGGCCCTTCAATGGCTGCTGAACAGAAATCACTCTACTTTCAAAGCCAGCAATTCCTACACTCCTGGTTTTTTGTTGTAGTTGGTTTATTTTTTATTTTTATTTTTTATTTTTGCTTGCTTGTAAAACAGCACAGATAGAGAGAGATGTAAGTGCTAGGTGCCAGGGACGGCTTTGGCAAACCAGCAAGGCGCACCGGGCCCCGAGGCTACCCTCATACTGGCAAAGGCAGAAGACCACAGGATATTTACAATACATACTCTGTTCCCCTCCCGAGGTGGCCCTCGAGGAGTTTCCTATTCTGTAACAGCAGCTATACACACACTGTGCACAGGGTGGCATGGAAGCAGAAGTCTGGCATGGAGGATGGAGACAACCATAAGGTTCTGCTTTCTGCTAGTCGGACAGGATGTGAACAAAGGACACTGGAAAGACCCCCTACCTTTCAGGCTGTCCTTCGATGTGCCCAATCCACCACTCCTGATCCTCTTCCCCTGTGACAATAATCACTTCTCCCTCGATGAAGGTGAGCTCGTCGTCGTTGTCTGCCTGGCAGTCGTAAATGGTCTTCACGCGTCTCACTTTATTCTTCCCCGTGTTGATCTTTCTGGGTAGTGGTACAGGCGTCTCGGGCAGAGTGGGCGTGAGGTCACTGGAGTCCTCAGATGCCTGCTTCGGGACAGCGTCTCTGGACTGCATGTTTGGGGAGAGATCCCCGGGGTGTGACTTCTGTGTGACCTCGGAGGGCTGCTGAGACTTGGGCGAGATGTCACTCGTCTGAGACTTTGCCAGCAGGTCGCCCAGCTGGGGCTTGGGGGGCAGGTCCTTCATGTGCGGTTTGGGAGGTAAGTCTGAGAGCTGGGGCTTGGGGGCCAGTTCTGTGGGCTTTGGGGGCAGGTCTCCAGGTGGTGGCTTTTGTGGCAATTCTGCCAACTGTGAAGATTTCTGAAAAATCTCAGGCGGGATGTTGGCTTTGTCTAGGGAGAGATGATGGCTCGTTTCTGTTTTCCTTAGTGCCACTTTCTGAGGTAGTTTAGGAAGAACTCTTGGGCCAAGGGCAGTCTTTGCAGAACTGGTGCTGGATTGTTGAGACAGCCCCTCAAACTTGTTCGCGGTCTTACTTGAAGATGACGGACCCACATCGTTACCCCAAGGAATTGCGCCTTTGTTTGGGGGCCCGTGAGGTAGTGGGCTGGGAGGGTCGGACAGGGTTCTCTTGTGTCCGGGTGGTGGGGGAGGAGGCCTCTTCTTGGAAAGGGTGGAGCTGCCACTAGAGGTCTGGGTGCTTAGAGGGAGTGTTGAAGGTGGGCCAGTTGGACCTTTCCCGGCATTCCTAGGAGGCAGAGGTGGAGCCTCTGCAGTTGGTGACGTGGGCGAGTCTGTGCTCGTGGAGGCATAAATCTGGTTGGTAAAGGCCCCGTAGGAGAGCCGCTGCTTGTCCCGTGGGGTGCTGAAACCTGGCAGTGACAGCTTGTCCTGTGGGGAGATGCTGGAGGAGTGGCAGAAGCTCTGGGGTCTGGGCGAGCGCTCTTTCTTGATGGGGCTCGGTTTGTCATCCAGATCATCATCGCTTTCATCGATCTCCTCCTGTCGAAGGTTCCATTCGTACTCTACGTGGACGTGGGGATTGAACTTTCCAGATTTAGCCTGGGAAAGCAGATCTTCGCACTGGGAAGCTTTGAGTCTCTTTGCTATGTCCAAGGCAGTTTCTCCAGCTTGGTTAACGATGTCCACGGTGGGCTTGCTCCTCAGCAGCAGCTTCAGGCACTCGGGCTTGCCGTACATGCTGCAATAGTGCAGAACCGTATTTCCCAGGGACGTCTGCTTATCCAGGTTCCCACAGTTTTGTACAAGGAAGTCAACTAAATGGAGAGATGTCTGGTCTGCAGTTCGGACGGCAAGATGAAGGGCGGTCTCCCCGAGCTCCTGTCCAGGTTCCAGCAGTGGTTCCATGAGCTCCACCCCCTCTGCATAGACTTGAATGAGTGCAAGTAGATCCCTGGATTTGATGGCCTCCAGCAACTCACTCAGCTTAGCTGACGAGGAGGAGCAGGTCTTCCTTGAGAACCTGTGGTCGACGTACTTCGCAGTGATGTACTCTTTTCGTACAGTCATATCACTTGAAGGGGTAGGTTTTGGTGAGGGGCTGGGTAAATTTGCTTCCATAATATCATTAAAACTATTGTTTCCTACATTCTTGGCCAGCAAGAGTTCAGAAGTTCCTAATTTGTCTAATTCCAAAGATTGAATTCGAGAAATATGAACCCCCATTTCCCTATGGATGCCGGAACATTCTATACAGGTCAAAATACCCAAGTTGGTTGAAAGCCAGGTGGGTTCTGACGAGCCACAGTCACAGCACACGTCATTCCCGGGTAGCCGCTGGACCTCTTCAATGATGGCTTTCGTCAGATCTTCCAAGCTGTTCTCCCCTGTGCTCTGCTCGCCCCGGAAGGCCATGGTCAGGGCCTCCTCTTTGCTGTTGGTCAGCACCGATATCCACGCCACATAATCCTGCTCATCTTCTGCCTGAAAATGATACGTCCTATTATGTGAAATCAGGTCAAAAGACTTCTTGTCCTCGGCATTCGGTTTCACCTGGCAGGTAAGAAGGTTCAACTTGGCTGGCTGCCTATTGGAAGTTGCGTGTGAGATGGTCAGAATTCCATTCTTGACGGTGCACTTCCTCCTTTGCCACACTTTCCGGATCCCGTCACTCTTCTTCAGCAGGTAACCCTTCTTCTCACTGCCGTATTCCTTATTGCCCTGGAGCTGATGCATGCTGTACCCTCCTTGCCGGCTCTGGGAATCTTCTTTCTGATCAAGCTGAAGAGAGGATTTTATTAAATCTCGAAGTGCAGTGAGCTGTTTCTTTTCTTCATCCTGGGTCTGTTTTATATTATATAAATCAGCAGCCAGTTTTTCAATGTACTGTTTCAATTTATCAGCTGTTTTCAAGCCATCTTGGAAGAAATTGCACTGTGCGTGATAATACTTTATAAGGTTCTGCAGCAGATCCACACCCTTTTTGGTCTTGATTTCATTGACTTTAATGAGATACTCACACATTTGGAGCTGAAACAGGCGCCTTTCCTTCTCCATTTCTTCGGCAATCTCAGCTCCTGTTATCTCGGTGCGGATCATCCCGTGCTGTTTTGCATGCTCTCTTTTTTCCTTTTCAATTTTTGTAAACTTTGTCTCATAATCTTTCCAGGCTTTGTCAAATGGCTTCTTGAGATCTCCTTTGACTCCCTTTAGGTCTCCTTTTAACAAGGAATCCAAGGTGAAGATCACATTGTGGCTCAGACCCTGGAGCAGATTTTCCAGCAGTGTGGACAGTTCCTTTGTAAGAGTAGAAAACTTGACAAAAGCGGTGCCAAGATCGGGGTTGTCTCGACTTAAAAAATTACTCCCAAACTTATCAAGAACTTGTGCATAGTTTTCTTCATTTTGTACATGGTCTTGACCAGAATTATATATTGCTTTTACAGATTTCTTCACTTTCTGCAAGGCTGTTCTATCTTGGTCTAGAGCCTCCTCCAGCAGCGTGACGGTGTTCCTGCAGTTGTGCAGCCGCGTGGTGAAGCTGGACGTGGTGGGCGAGTTGTAATCCTCGGTGGTCTCGGCGATGAACTCGGACACGGAGATCTGGTCCGGCATCCTGCCGGGGGGGGGGGGATGAGACACAAGCGGGGGCGGGGGGTGAGTCACGGTGCAGGCTCCCGGGGCTCATGAACGCCCCGCGCGCAGCCCTGCGCCCGGCCTGGCGCGCTCCCACCCTATTTTGAACTTTTGATCCTCCTATCTTTGTCTCCTAAGCTGCTGGAATTATAGGCACATGCCATGGTACCTGAGTAGGAAATGATTTTTTTATAAATGATATTTCTTGAAATATTAATTGTAATAAAAAGTTAAAAATATAAACAAATAACAATCCCAAATTATGCTGGTTAAATAAATAGATTACTAGCAGATGGAGTTCCACAGAGACATTAAAATTGTTATGGGAAAAATATGAACTTAGTTTTTAGAAGTAATCACATTTAATAATATGCTATCATATTTGTAAGAATTTATAATTTATTCACGTTTTCTCCTTTGCAAAGTGCTAACAGATGAGGCAGTAGTTACAAAAAAAATTTCCTTCTTATTTTACTGGATTAAAGGAAAAGATTCCACTCCTTCTTTTGATCTAGGATATAATACCTCAAATTGTGGAGTTGTTGTTTCACTTCTATATTTTCTTGCTTAAACTCTGATACCCTCTTTTTTAGCTCATGAATCTCATTTTCCAGTTGTGCATTTTTTTCAAAATGTAGTGAACACTGTGTGCAGTGACGTTTTTTGCTTTTTATTATTCTTTGAAGTGATAGAACTGCTTTCTGGATTTTCGATAGGCTAACAGAATCTGTCAGAAAAAAGAAGATAGAAATAAAATATGTGACTAATTTAAATATATGAATGCTGTATATTTCACATGCATTATTTATACACTAAAACAATGAGTGCATAAAACACGTGACACAATATGCTGAACTCTGAAGATATAGCAAATGAGATTAGACCCCTATTGTTCTTTAGCTTAAAATCTAATGGAGAAGACAGACACAAAAAAAGATCATTATAATTTTAGACAGATGATATTAGAAAAGAGGTTTGTGATCTAATACATATATCTGATCTTTAGAAAAGATTCCCTGAGGAAAATAAAAATACACTGAGAAATGAACAGAAAGCAGGTAGAATGTGAAGAACATTATTCTTTCCAACATAAAAATTCAAGTTTTTCAACTCCCCTGTGCTCTATACTTGTCTTGTACAGAAACTAAGAGGGACACTCCCACTATAACCTGCTGCTGGACTTTGGTCTTGAGAGAGACAACTCTTTATCTTTCTTGCTTTTTCTTTATTCCCTGTTTACTAGGTTCATTTCTCCCAGTATTAGAATACATCAGCACTCATGTTATAAATCAATATTCTATCCAAAGAACTGTGTAGAATATGTTGTTCTTACCATGGACATGTCCATCTTCTTTCTCTTTTGCTTTATGATGTTTCTCTCCAGATGAGTGAGAAACACGCATCTGTGGATGATCCTCAGAATATACCTGTAAAATAAAGGACCCCAATGAGCTGCATGAAGACTTCACTATCACTCTTTTAGACATCACCCAAATTTTGGTCTTGAAAGCAGCTAACTAACATGTAGATAACTACAGACTGAGCAGTCATACTTTCCATAGGGTGTCTTAGCATTGTGCTCCAGATGAAGCTGAACACTTATCTTCCAATGGCTCCTGATTTGGTAAAAGCAGGGTGGATGTCATAGAAAAGGCATTCCTTGACAACGTGCTAACAAAGGTGTACACACCCCAAAGGATGGGAGGAATGATATTCATTGTAACTCATCCGACTTTGCATTCACCATCAAATGTGAGAAGGCTTTCAAGTCTTATTTTAAAGAATTTTGAGGAGTATGTTTCATATTAAATAGGATTACACTTTTTAAACAATGAACTAACAAAGTTTTTGTTTGAAAATATGAGACTTAGGTGTTCAGTTGGGGATCTGACACTGAGATATGGCCCCTGCCCAGGATACACCCCAAAGGGAAAGCTGTAAACCCAAGGACCTACATATGCCAGCCAAATAAAATAAATCTAGATGTGTGCTAAATCTCACACCAGGAATGTTGGCAATGTGAGAAAAAAGATGAGATAGCATCTCTAAATTCCATCATTCCCCCATTAATGCACACAAATACATTTCTTTAATATACTAAGACATTTTGATAAAATTATTCAACATATTGACTGAATTTTCTGCAAGGATGAGAAACAAAATGAAAAGGTCACCACAGAAAAATTGTTTAATACATGTAAGAAGACAGAAATTTCATCAACATACTGTATACACAACCAGAGATATAAAAAATTGTGCTATATATGTGTAGTAAGAATTATAATGCATTCTGCTGTCATTTATTTTTTAAAAAATCAATAAAAATAAACAAAAAATAACAAATAAACATTAACCAGGATGTAAAGTTAATATATTTCAACTTGTAGCAAATAACTACTGATTTTCACTAGAATTTTGAGCCTGTGACAACATCACCCTTTCACATGAATGCAGTCAGTGACCATTACCATTCATAACCCAGGTGGTTATTCGTCAGTCTCAAATTTAGTCTCAACTTTTTATTTTTCAAAATGTTTATGCAAGTGGAAGCACAAGCAACATTTAGAATTGTTTTGCCTCCATTACATAGTAAATTTAGCTATAAGTTGACAGGACTACTAATGCTATTTTCAGATTCTAACCAGTTCAGAGTGGTTTTAGATGTAATTAGTAATATATAATGCCTGGATTCCAAAAGACTATTTAAAAGGTATTTTCATTTGGCCTCCTTTACTTTCCTCAAGAAAGAAAAACAAGAAGAAACAGGAAGAAATGCTTTATATGTTGACATACCTGAGACTGGGTACATTGAGCGTCATCAAAACTTTTGTCCTCTTCTTCTGAAGTCATGTCAAAATGGGTCTCTGCTGATAAATGAATACATTTACTCACATTCCTTAGAACTGCATTAGAAAGCGTGAACATCAATCCAAATAGAAAAGGATAATTGTAACACCAAAACAACTTAATATTCCCAAATATGATTTCCAATTAAGTTTAATATTTGGTGAATAATTACTGGTTTCAACTTTCCACAGTTTTTCTTTTTTCTTTCTCTTTCTTTGTGTATACACCTTGGGAGTAGACCCACAAACTTATGCATTCTTGTCAAATACTCTACCATTTAGTTCTATCCCATGGCCACTTTAATTGGCAACTGGAGTCCTCTGAGTGGACTGAATACAGCCATCCTTCAAGGCTTGGACTTCCAAGTAGTTGTGAATGAAGATGTACCCATTTGCACCCAACAAACATTGAGTTCTCAGGGAGTATTTTTTCTTGATCCAAATCCTCAACACACATCTTATAGACATGACAGGATACAAGGTTCAGTGCAAACCATATTGCCAAGATTTGTCTACTCAAGATCAATGAAATTTGCTAAGAAACAAGCTTGAAAATACACATGGAAAGAAGGGCTGGTTCTGGGAAAATGTTAGTATAGAGTAAGCTGCATTCTAAGCTGCACTATTGCATGGAGACCAAAGAGTTGGTGAAGAGCTTCTCAGCAAAGTGAGTGAAAGAGGGATTTTATTCAAATCCCTAAAATTTCTGAACACTGAAAAAGTCCAGAGATTCAGTAATCTGTGTACCATAAACAAAAAAAGCCTACAACCTGCATGCAGATCTGCCTCAGACAAAGGGGGAGAGAGAAGAGGAAGTTGCATTCTAAGTTGTACCATGATGTGCCCTGCTAAGGAGAAACCTGAGATCAAAAATATTGCTTAAACTGATCTGACCAAAAGGTGCACTATGCACTAGTGCTTAAAAAGCATGCTCTTCTCTCAATGGGTGATGGGACTGCTGAAGCCATAGCCATCCTCGGAAAGACTGCAACAGTAATTTCTTTGATTCAGTTCCTCTAAACCACACACACACACACACACACACACACACACACACACATGCACATGAGGATCCTGGAAGTGCCTATTCAAGGGACCTAGGTTGTGCCTGATGGAAGGAAGAAAAAACTGGTGCAGGCTAGACTATACCCATGTGACTCCGGTGAGAAGGGCAAAGGGGAACCTATGTGTCTGGAAGCTAATGTGACCAGCTGAAGTGTCAGAGAAAATGAACTAAGAAGGCAGAGAAAATGTGCCCCCAGGGATGGTGTTTTTTCTGGCTACTCACCCCTCAAAAAGACAGGTGAGAGGTGAGTAGCCAGAGAGCAGGAGATGGTGAGAGCATGAAATTCTGTAGGCCCACACAGAAAAGAGTATGAAATAGGTCAGGATTTGTCTCAGAATAAAGGGATAGGTGAGGCCTAATGCCAGAGGACAGTTGAGGCAGAGGAAAGGTATAAAGATACAGAATGAGGCTTGGCTCATGTCAGGAAATATTTCTAAGAAACTTCAGAAGGTTGACCTTTCACATTCTAAAGAGATGCTTATGGTGACATTTGCATGGTAGCTAGTTCACTCCAAAGGCTGGAAATAGGGAGAATGTAATAGTATGATATGCAGGGGAAACAATTCAGAATTGAGGGGATATTCCCAGAAACACAGAGGAGAGATCATTTTCTGTGACTACTGGTGACATTGTGAGGAAAATCCTCCCACCTCTTTGGGAAAATCACCTTACATGTGAGAACACTGGTAGCATTTCAAGTGTTTTAACATTGTGTTCCCTGGAGTGTTGTAATGTAAAACTTACCCAATTTGACTGTCTTTTCTTTCACCTTGCCTAATCCTTTCTGTGGAAGCGCCTCTTTTATTGTGATGGGATCGGTGCGCTTGGAAAGAAGATAGTACATAAAGAGTGTAGTTTTCATTGACTACAAAGTTAATAATTTAGAATAAATATAGAAATTTAATTACCTTTCTGAAATCAGATGAATCCCTAGAGGCTGAAAAACAAAAGGGGTATATAATCAAGCAAAGTTGAAGAGGACAAAACAACTCATACATTACAGATGCCTCCACATACATCTGAGGTCCATGGTTCAGCTGTGCTAAAAATTATGCTATCTCCTGGGTTTCTGTGCTGGCTGGTTTGGCTGACAACAATCATGTGACTAAAGGAATTTTGTGAATAGGTTTTGTGAAACATGCTGTTCATTTCACAAACCTGAGATTATTTGTCCAATGACCATAAATAAAACAGACAAGGAAACATATACCAATGCAAAGATACAGATTGATGGAGAATCCAACAATCCTCTAGTGGAGAAGCAAAGAAGGTCCCTAAGAGATTCAATGGCAAAGATGACGTCAAAACAAAAACAAGCCATAGAACCTATCTTACTGAAATACTATTGAAAAGATTTAATCTTTATAAATTTAAGTATGTAGATATTTATTGCATTTGTCCTTTCATTTTTGTTTAGTAAGGCCAAAGCTGTGTTCAGATCCCAGGGAAATGTTAGGTTCATTTCTCAACAAAGATATCTGAAGGAGTCAGTTGAAATACATATTTTGACACTGAAAGCTATGACATCTATTATTTGTTTCTTATATTCAGGTGGGATGCTGGTTCCTCTTGTGCATCCTCTATTCCTGTATTCTCTGGTTTAAACAGATTAGATTTTCATGATCCCCTTGTGTGAGAACAGATAGTTTCTACATCTAACAAATAAGGGTTAATTGGTTTAAACTTTTGAGACATAAAAATTTAAAGGGAAAGTTGAAATGGAAGAGCACAGCTTTATCTGATAACAATAATATATTATCACACACACAAACACACGAATATTTGACAAAGATTTTGGGTATTCAAAGAGTAAACTGTATAAAGAGTTCTGTTTGCAAATGAGTTTGGTTTGGTGTGACTTGCCAGTGTTTTAAGTGTATTCACAAAAGGCCAGGCCTATCAAAAAATTATAATTAGCTTTTGAAGGATGAGGATATAGCTTAGTAATGAAGTGAATTTCTAGAATGCCCATGATCAAAATTTTATTTTCAGGCAAATAGGAAAGAAATACAGAAAGTAATTATGTAAGGAAAAAAGACAGAGAGGGAGGTAAGGGAGTAGAAAGAAAAGGAAGGAAGGAAGGAAGGAAGGAAGGAAAAAAGGAAGGAAGGAAGAAAGGAAGGAAAGAAGAGAAAGAGTAGAGCTGTCATTAAAAATCACGAATGATTCTGAAATGTAATTTTGCTCCTCAGAATGACTCAATTTAAACCACAGCAAGCAGTATGTCTGATAGGTATGGAGAAAAGATGGTCATGGCTGGAATCTTTCCCCAACTTACAAGCCCCTCATGATTCAAATGATGGACAAGTTACAGTCTCTCACATATTGTGGAAAGATAGATATACTGATAGCCCCTGAATTGCATGCTCTCAGTTTCCCCTTCATTCCCTCCAAGATTACCCAGCTAACTTATTTTGTTTCTTCCACATTTCTCCTTCCCAGGAACTTTTCAAAAGCAACATCTTGATCTCTGGTCTTGATTCTTTATATTTTCCATTTTGTCTATGAATTATCCCCACTCTTTCTTTTTCTTTTCTTTTTTTTTTAGTTGTAGATGGACACAATGTATGTATGTATGTATGTATGTATGTATGTATGTATTTATTTGTGTTGCTGAGGATAAACCCAGTGCCTCAGGCATGCAAGGCAAGCACTCTACCACTGAGCTACAACCCAAGTCCACCACTCTTTCTTAATTCCCAATTTAAAGATTAGACCTAAGAAATATAAATTCTATACTTTGAGTTCTTATCACTTGCCAAGAGACAAGATCAGAATAAAAACTAGATGTATGAAATAACTTTATTACATTTGATGTTCCAGTGGCTCTGCATTTAGTTTTGCTAAAAGGAAATCCTCTCCTGACGTCTTTACATGGTGGCCGGCAGATAGTGATCATTGGAATCTCACCTTACGTGGAAGAAAACATAGATGTGCAGGCCAGGTAAGTCAGAGTATGCATTTTGAATAGGGATCCCCACATATGATCTATTAGAGTCTGAGAGTCTGGGTCTGCACTTAGTCTGCTTCTCATTTCCCTGCCTTCAAATGCCTTACAATAATAGAGCCAGTTTTCCACCCAATGATGTTCCCAAACCTGAACGATGAGAAGAAGTCCTTTCTCCTTCATTTACTCACTGTATTCTCTCTGCTTTTCTCAGTGTCTATTCTCCCTTCTCCTTTCCAAATTGTCCAAAGAATATTTTAGAAACCTATGAATTTAGGTATCAGTCCATAACAATTTGCACATTTTTCCACTTCCCATACTTCTGTGTCTGCCATCTGTGCTTCATCCCAGGTAGTGGAAGAATGTCTATGATATAGGTATTTTTATTTTTTATTTGTTTTAATTACAATATTGTTTTATATAAATTTATGACCAGACACATGGATTTATGAACATTTCACTTAAAAAGAAAAAAAAAACTTCCTTTCTTCATGATCAGTTCTTCACATGTCAATTCCTTTCTAATGACAACTCAGAAATGAGTGGTGAGAAAAAATATTCACACCTTGAGTCATTTGCACAACTGGAAACTCCCATTTTCCTTCCACATCTTGAACAGGTGGTCTTTTTATTCTGGTACATGACTGAAATTTATCAGCCTTCATGGCTTCTTTTTCCTTCATTTACTCGCTGCACTCACTCTCTCTGCCTTTCCCAATGTGTATTCACCCTTATCCTTTCTACTTTACATTTTCCAACTCCCCTATGATCTATGCATGTCTTGTATAGAAACTAAGAGGGACACTCCCACTATAACCTGCTGCTGGACTTTGGTCTTAAGAGAGACAACTCATTATCTTTCTCACTTTTTCATTATTACCTGTTTACTAGGTTCATTTTTCCAAGTATTAGAATAAATCAGCACTCATGTTAGAAATCAATATTCTGTCCAAAGAACTGTGTAGAGTATGTAGTTCTTACCATGGACATGTTCATCTGCTTTCTCTTTTGCTATATAATGTTTCTCTCCAGATGAGTGAGAAATGCACATCTGTGGACCACCCTCAGAAAATACCTGCAAAATAAAGGACCCCAATGAGCTACATGAAAACTTCACTATCACTCTTTTAGACATCACCCAAATTTTGGACTTGAAAGCAGCTAACTAAAATGTAGATAAGTACAGTCATATTTTCCACAGGGCAACCTAGAATTTGTGCTTCAGATGAAGCTGAACGCTTATCTTCCAATGGCTCCTGATTTGGTAAAAGCAGGATGGATATCATAGAAAAGGTATTCCCTGAAAATTTAATAACATAAATGCATGTATTCTAAGAGTGTAAACAACCATATATCACAACCCCACAAGATGAGAATGCATTAAATACTTAATTAAACATTCTTGAGAAATATAATTCATATTATGTTGAAATACATGTTTTAAATAGCAGACTTATGAGACTCAGTGTGATAAGAGATTTGGAATTATGTGATGTTGAGCAGGAATAAGACTTTATTGGACTTGCCTCATTTTGGTCATCACAGTCTCACAGGATCTAAAGAGCTTATAGTAAGTGTTTCACTGAGAGATAATCCAGTTTAATAAAATGACAAAGTAGGGTGAAGAAATGTTTCTATGGTACTGTTAGAAAGCAACACACAGGATCTGGGTAGAATAAACAACATGTTCCTCTGAGAGAGAACTAAAAAGTACACCAATGAAGAAAAATGACAGCACAAAAATGTACAGCACTTCCTGACTATTTTTCAGAGCTTGAGTCATATTGGCTCCTGTGTGCATTCTGGATAAAAAAAAGAGCAGCTATGGAAAAAAGAAAACCTGGAGAGGCACCGTAGAGAGCCTCAGACCAAATGAAACCTAGAATTTTGGCTTTTAGAATAGTAAATGAATTCAAGGATTTCACCAGCCATCCATGGGCTGGGTGTGTGAGCTATGCACATTTGAGTATATGAGAAAAACTGGTCTGAAATTACTGTCTGATTAGGATCTGCATGTATGTGTGTCTTTTCACTCACTCTGCCTATGACACCCACAGAGCACCTGAGATGGGTGTGATTTTCCATGTTTATATGTAACTAAAACTGAGCCACTGGGAAGGACCATCTTTTAACATAAATGTACTCAATGACCATCACCACTATATCTGTTCATTAATTAAAACGGTTATTAGCAAAACCACTAATTTTAACTTCTTCATCATTTTCAGGGGTTAAAAAAACAGAAACCCAAATAATATTCAGAAAAAAAATCTGCCCGAATCACAAGGATAATATTTATCTACGTGTTATCCTGAATTTTAATGCTATTTTCAGATTCATAACCAGTTAAATTCTATTAGGTTTCAATATTAAATTATCATCTTTAGATTTCAAACCACTGTTATGAAAGGTAATCAAATTTGCCCATATTGACTTTCTTAAAACAAGGAATACAGTAAGAAATCAGAAGTTTTAAAAAATATATCTGAGTGAACACACCTGTGGCTGCTTATTTTTGGTGTCATCAAGACCTTCCTCCTCTTCTTCAGATGATGAGAACCAAAGTGGTTCAGCTGAAAAATGTATGTAGATTTACGTAAACAACTTAGAACATTTAGAGAGAATGATGGTCTGCCAAAAATAAAAAGTAATAATAAGCTTGAATTTTAGGTGCTATTATCTCTTTAACTGTTTATTGGTGGGGTATACTTGTGTGTACTCAGTGATTTAACCCTAGAACATTGCAACATTGGCAAGAGCTCTGCCAGAGTTGTATATTTGTTTATTTTTGGAAACTGGGTCTCTCTAAAGTGTTTGTTTTGGCCTGAGACTGCCATGCTCTTGTCTCAGTCTCCCAATAGCTGTGTTTAGAGGTGATCCACTGTACCCAGCAGAGAATTTTTTTTCAGGGAATGTTTTTAGTGGTATAAAACTTCAACAGTCTACCTGAGGAGACACTATGTAGCACCAGGTTTAAGAAACCAGAATATCTCAAGATGAATGAAAATTTGCCAGAATTAAATTTTAAAAGCACTAAGGAAATGTGGGGATACACACAATTTGGTATTCTCTTCCCCATAACAGTAACTTTTAAAAACAACTATTCATCAGTAGTCATTTCCACAGTGACTTAGACTCTACTGTTATCAATGAACATCTTGCATATGCAATATTTTTCTACATTACTCTAAAAAAATGTGTTCTTCTGTAAGACTTAGTCTGTTCAGTCCTGCATGATTATCAATCTCCTTGTCATAAACTGCTTTTTACCCCCTTGAGGTGTCTCAGCATTTCAGCCACTGCTCAACTGGATACCTACCAGTTGACTTGTAAATTACTCCTTCCCCTGTCTAGCCCTTTGGCTCCTGAACTTGAGAAGACCTCTTTTATATCACCTTAGCATCAACAGTTTATTTGAACCGAGAATTATTATGTTCCCTATGAGAATAGAGTAAAAAGGTGCCAAGAATAATGGCTTTCCTAGAGCTAGGATTCAGCAGAGACTAAAGGAATGAGGTTACCAGTAAGAGGCAGAAAATGGGGAAAGCTTAAAAGGCTGTAGCTAGACACAGAGTGAAGCATTAAATGGGTCAGTATTTGTCTGAAAATATAGGGATTGGTGAGGAGCCATCAAGATGACAGTAAAATTAAGGGAAAGGATAGAGTGTTAGGCTGAACGCATGAAAGATTTCTGGGTAATTTTAAAAGCTGGCCTTTTATCTTCTAGAGAGGTTCATAGTCACATTTGCGTTGTAGCTAGATGGCTCCAAATGCTGAAGATAGGATGAGTGTGGAGAGCATGTGCATGAGCAGAAATGAATAAGAAGGTGGCAGGAGTGCCAAATAGAGGGAAGCAGGCCAGAATGGAAAAAATGTTCCATGAAAAATAGAGGATATATCATAATCTTTCCAAGGAATTTTTATCAGGCCATCATCAATGTGCATCTGCTTATTTTTTCTTTTTCTTTCTTTTTTTTTTTTTTTTGGTTGTTGTTGTCTATAGTCTTTTCTCATTCTTCATTTCCGAATTCTTCTCTCCCCTTTCTTATGTCCCAACTTTCCTCTAATTTCAGCAGGTCTGGAACTAATAACTCAGCTCCTCTAGGACCACTCCAACATACCCTGTGGTTGCAACTTGATAAGACACACTGTTTCAACTCCCATACTATTTATTATTTTCATTTCTTCCACTATTAAATCATACTAGTGCTCATGTTTTAAACATGCATCATATCCAATGATTTTATAATGAGTGGTTCTTACCTTCTGTATGTCCATTTATACCATCTTTTTCTCTTTGATGTGCATCACCAAATGAATGACCAACACTATTCTGAGGAAGAATCCGAGAGATAGTTGTCCGGTAAAATTAAACAACTAATGAATTATATGAAGACTGCCTAATCAGTATTCTAAGGAGACACCTAATTTTCCAGATTTGAAATAAATTAGATTTAAAAACTAGAGAAGTATACATTAAAAATTGAAATATTTTATATCACAGTGTTATATATACTCTGCAAATCAGCCAAATATTATATTCATTTGTCTACTAACTCTATAAAACCAGGATAGAAGGACAATAGAGAACTATCAACACGAGGGCTAGGGTTGTGGATCATATATATATGAGATAATGGTGTTCATTATAACTTATACAGAAATGCATATATTTAGACAAATCTTACTGCCCAGTACATTTTCTAACCCTTCCGATATCTCTCCACTAATCTACCAAAAGCAGTTGTACGAGGACAGTTTATACTAAGGGCTACCTCTATTTGAAAATCTAAGATATTTCAATTTAAAAACCTCATAATGCATCCCAAGGTCTAAGAAAAACCTCAGTAAATGAATTCTAAAACCAATACAAGAAAAGAATTAATTAAAGTCAGAGCCAAAATTATAAAATAGATAATTTTTTTAAAAAACATAGTAATAATGAAACAAATAGTTTGTTTTTAAAATGGTAAATAAAATTGATAAACCCTTGGCCAAGGGAACTAAAAGAAAAAAGAAGATACAGATGAATAAAGCTAGAAACAAAAAGTGAAATATTAAAACAGATACCACTGAAATCCAGAAGATCTCTAGAGACTATTAGAAAACTTATATTTCAATGAACGGGAAAAAATTTAGACTATTTTAAAGAATAAAATCGAAAGATAAATAAATCTAAGTGATATTAATGAAATATGTCATAAAATGTTGAATCAAATAGATAGAGAAAACCATAGCTCAATAACAAGCAATTAGGTTGAAGCAATAATAAAAAGCCTTATGGACCAGAGGTTCAGAGGTGAATAAATGGCTAAATTTTATCAGATATTTAAAGAAGAACTGATATTAATCCCCCATTACAGTTAAGAGCAAAGGAAAGATGCTTCCAAAGCAATTCTGAAAAGTATTACCCTGACTGGAAAAGTGAAGATTGGACAGAACAAGAAAAAAATAGATATCAATATCCTTGAGGAACATAGTATAAAAATTCTCATAAAATCTTTGCAAACCACATTCAACAACACATTACAAAATAACATACATATCAGGCATAGTGGTGTAGGTCTATACTCTCAGAAAAGCATCAGGTTGTTTGAGGAACACTGTAATTTCAAAGCCAGCCTGGGAAATTTAGTGAGACCTGTTATCAAAGTGAACAATAAAAGGTGCTGGAGATGTGGTTCCTTTGTGCCATGCTCCTGGTTTGAGACTCTAGTCACATACAAAAAAAAAATCCATAAAAGCTGATTTTGATCCAGGATGATTCAATACATGCAAATCAATAAAACTAATACATCACATATAGAATCAAGAGCAAAATTACATGATCTTTTAAGAAGCGGCAGGAAAAGCCTTTGACAAATTCAATGGCCCTCATGACAAAGCCCTGAGAGATTAGAAATAGGACAATTTTATTAAAATAAAGACCAAGTATACCAAATCCAAAGCCAATAGTAAAATGAAGAAGAACATTTTCTCTAAAATCAGGAAATACACAAGGATGTTCATTGCTGCCAATCTCACTAATCACAGTACTTAAAATTTTAGAAAAAGAGAAAGAAATAAAAGGGATTCAAATAGGAAAGTTAAAATGTTAAATTATTTCTATATGCAAATGATTTAGTCCTATTCTTAGAAGAACATAAATAATATATTATGAAAATTCTACTTTGATGAATGAATTCATCAGAGTAACAGGATACAAAATAAACATATAAAAATCAACTGTTTGTCTATATACCATAGCAAACCTAGAGAGAATAAAGCAAGAGTAATAGCTCATTCAAATAACTTTAAAAATAGCTAGGAATAACCCTAAACAAGAAAGTGAATGACCTCTTCAAGAAAAATTACACATTGAAGAAAAAAAAATAAGAAAACAATAGGAAGAAAAAAGATCTGCTATGTTCATAGAGAAGCAGAATTAATATTGTGAAAATGGGCATAGTACCATTAATGAATTATAGATTCCATGTATTCCCATTCAAATTCAAATGATATTGTTTGCAGGAATGGGGGGAAATAACTACTTCTAAATTTGTATGGAAGAAAAACAAACAAAAAAAATACTTAGACAAAGTGATACTGATCATAAGAGAAACAATGGATAAACCACAATGCCCAATTTCAAAATAAACAGAGCCATAGTAATAAAAACCATGGTCCCGGTGTAAAGAAAGACCCATAGACCAATGGATAGAAAAAAAGTCAGAGAGCAAACCCAGGGGTACAGTCATGTGATACTAGGCAAAGACACCAAAAACATATTTTGGAGAAAAGACAAACAACATTTTAGAAATAGTGTTGGAAAAACTAGATCTCCGTATGTAAAAGAAGAAACCTAGATGCCTATTTTCTAACACTGTACAAGAGTCTATTCAGAAAGGACTAAAGACTTATGTACCAGACTAGAAGGTTTACAAATACTAGAAGAAAATATATGGAAAACACTTCAGTATGTAGGCAATAACTTCCTGAATAGAGCCCCCTACAGCTCAGAAAATAAGAGCAACAATGGATAAGAGAGGGTGCATCAAACTGAAAAATTCCTGCATAGTAAGTGAAACACAAAACAGTAAGAAGTGGTAGCCTCCAGAAATGGAGAAAAGCGTTGCCAGCTATTCTTCTGACAGAGGATTAATATCCTAAAAATATTAATGCAAATATCTTAACACCAGAAAAACAAAAACCTTTTCAATAAATGAGCAAATGCACAGCTAGTTCTCAAAATAAGAGATACAAATGGCTAATACTTCAAGGGAAAAAAAAACATAACATCTTTATCAATCGGGAATATGCAAATCAAAACAACATCAAGCTCCCATTTTCCACCATTGAAAAAAGCAATCATCAAGAAGGCAAATAATACTGGGAAGATGAGGAGAAAAACCTCTCACATGTGAATGGCAGGAACATAAATTACTATATCACTATGGAAATTCATATGAAGGCTACTCAAAAACTGAACATAGAACTACTTTATTATTCAAATATACTACTCAGTACTTACCAGAAAATATTAAAGTCAGCTTATTTTAGAGATATACATATGCCCATCTTGCCATGACACTATTAATAATAGGCAAGTTATAGAATCAGGCTAGATGCTAGTTAATAAAAGAATGGATAAAGAAAATGTGGTTTATATAAACAAGGAAGATTTCTATGCATAGAGAACAACAAAACTAAGTTAATTTTAGGAAAATGAATAAAACAGGGAAGCATAATGTTAAATAATATAAGCCAGACTCAGGAAACAAGTATCATATATTTCTCTCACATGGAAAACTAGAGGTGGAAATGTTCAACATAAAAATAGATGAATAATAAATTTTATCCATTAGCTCTTCATAACTGAAATAAAATTAAAGTAATTTCAAAAACAAAAGATATCGTTTACATTTAACCTTATTTTAGCTTCTTCAGGATATTTGCAAATATATTTCCTAACCTGGAATAGTTCATAAAAATAGTAGTGTTTTACAATAAACATTAAAGTAAGTAAATACAGAAACATCTAAAATTTGAAATTTCAAAATTTGACATAGAATCTATATATTTTAAGAAACTATAATGGATAAACAACAATTCTGAAACTAAAGTATTACCATACAATTATTGAGTGTTTCTGCTTCCAGAACTGGTTATTACTTTGCACACACCATTTATTCTTTGATTAGATGAAGAGTAAATTTTTAAAAAATTTCATTACCTCAAATTTCTTTAGAATTTTTATTGGTTCTTTTCAGTTATACATCAAAATAGAAGTTATGTACTAGAATATAATTATAAAAGCATAAAATATAATTTGTTCTAATTCAGGACCTAGTACTTCCTTCTGTTCTTCTAATCTTTCTGCTATTTATAGTTTTTTTTTTAAATTACTGTCACTTTTAGTGGAAAGACTCAAAGTATGGATATGCAAGCCATTTTAATACAAGTATTAAGATACAGATTCTAGATTTCTGGGTTGCCATAATTCCCAATATTACTTTAGTATAAATATGGAGCCACGGAAAGAAATAGAGAATATAGGTCTCCTCAAATGCTATGATACCAAAATATCAAGGGTCCAAGTAAAAAAAGAAAAGTTATGTGCAATGTATATTATATATTCCAAACTAAAGGCACCAGGGAAATTCCACAATTTTATAAAAAATTAATTTAGGCATGAGTATTGTAAGTCATGTAAGAATGATTTAAAAACCACAGTAATGAAAACTGATACAAAAAATCCTTGAATAAACATTATATTTCCTCTACAGTTAGAAAGCTGTTTCTAATGCAATTTTTCTTTCACTATGTATTTCGCAGCCCATTGTTACTTCCAGCCCCCACGATCCCCAAGTACTTGAGAGAACAGTGATATAAAAAGCATTTTTTTAAAAAAAATCAACATAATTCTTTAAAATGGATTCTTAGCAAATATTCATATAAAATATAAGAAAAAATATAGCTAAATTTTCAGCATTAACATCTTAAAACACAAAATTCAGAGCAAGAACATGAGGTTTTTTTTTTACAAAAGATCACTTTACCTTAATAGGAGCTTCATAGCTGTCCCGAACCATTGCAAACAAGGAATCATCTGAGTGTGATTTTTTGATAGATCTTTAAAGCAAAAATGTATAACAAAAATGGTGAATAGTTTTCTTTTTAAAATAAACTCTGTTTAATTTAAGGTATAACTTATTAAATGGTGTTTCTTGATTGATTAATTAAAATATGACCTCCAATTAAAAAAATAGCTTGTGTTCTCCTCTTTCTGACTCTACTGCTGTGAATCTATAAAATATTCAATATAGATATTAAGGCACTCTTAGTTCCAATTTAGAGCAATAGCCAATACATGAGCAGAAACAGACAATAATTTGTTCTTGCAAATTGCCTGTCTTGAAGGCTGAATTTAAAACCCAATTAATGGCTGACATTTTTTTTTTTCACCTGAACTGAAACAAACCTCTGGAAACACAAGACAAGATAACAAGAGGCACAGTTCTCTCTCGTGAATATCCAGGAGTGAAATACTAAGCAATGTTGTTCTTCAGCATGGAAATCACCAATAATAATACACTATTTATTCCCTCTACCCACAAATAATGCACAGAGTTCTCTGGAACTTTAAAAATTATTGAAAGTTAAAAAGTGAATATATATGTTATTTAGAATACCTTTGTCAGAAACATTGAAATAAATTATAAAATTGATTTTTCCTGTATAGGTCTCACTTTATTCAGGTCCTCATAAACTAGCAAGCCCTTTAAAACCTTTACAAGCACTCAGACACCCAGGGGAAAAGACTGCCAGAAAAGCAGAGTCTTGGTATTTGTACCTCTGTTTCCCTAGCTATTATGTAAATACCCTCCTTCCTCTGGGAATCCATTTCCCAGTCACTCATCTGCAAAACTCAGTGGCAGTCTCTAAATTTGAAATCTACATCCCTTGAATATTCAGATTCCTGACACAAGGTTAAACTAAATGGAGTCTCAATCATTGGCCTGTCTGAATACCTTTCCAACTACTCAACTGAAGCTTTGTAATAACTTTCCCTGCCAATCACTCCTTTGCCCAGCACTACACGTACATTTTAAGGACATCAGCAATTTGGAAAGAAAGTGAAGGTGAATGAAAACCTGTTTTGTGCCACAGATCCATGTATTCTAACAATTTCCACAGTCTGTTTCACTAGTCTCTAATCCATTCTTGCATCGCAGAGATGAAAACAGGCAAAATACAAGCTATTAAGACTTCCTCTAAACTTTGTATTAATATGGCTTTATAGAGAGCTTTTAATATTCTCTGTCCTTCATTCCTGTTCTGTGCTCATCAAACTAATCATAAACCCTAAGATTTTGGTCTCTTTTTTAAAATGCTTATTCCTACCCAACACAGTGTTGTTACTCTGGGTGAATACTTTTATAGCCCTTTCCTTCACTAGTTAAATTTTGATCCTCTACCACTGTACTCACTTAAAAATTCTAGTTTTATCCTCTCTAGTTGGGTTCCTATAGTCAATCTTCAATCTATTATTTAAAAAATCACCTTAAAAATGATAACCAGAAAATGTACTGAGCTCAGAATTAAGAAACTGGAGTTTAAATCTCATTGTTGTCATTGTTTGTACCCAGAAAACTCCCTTTAATATATTTAAGTTTTAGGTACATCCTCAAAACTATCATTTGGCTGGCATGTAGAACACATGCTGAAAGACTAGAAGGTTTCTAAAATTCCTTAAAATTCTGAAATTTCTAAACTTTTGATGTGTCAAAAGAAAAAAAAATATTAAATTGACAAAATAAAACAGAAACTCAAAGAGAACAAAACAGAAAATACAAATAGAAATTAAATAAAAGGTTATAGTCATAAAAAAGGAAAAAAAAGTATAAAAGTAAAAGTCTTCATAAAATTGTTAGGGGTAGTAATTGAAGAGAAACTACCTGGAAAATCAGGAAGTAGAGAAATTAGAATGTCCTCTAAGGATTAATATAAGTAATACAACATTGTCTAAATGATGTTATTCATAACTTTCAGTAAAATAATTTCTCTACAGCACTTGCCTGATCTTCTTGTTTATTAGAAACCATGAGGCCATAGCTCTGTGAGATTTTCCATAAAAGCTTTTGATATATTAAGAAAACATCCTGATTACTAGTGGAACTGTCAATATCAGGACAAAATCTTGGACTACAACCTGGCTTATCAGGTAAAATATAAATCAGAATTAACACACAACTGCCTTTGACTTTCTAAATTGATGATACACAATATGAAAGTTAAAATGTGAATATATATGTTATTTAGAATACATTTGTCAGACACATTGAAATAAATTGTAAAATTGATTTTTCCTGTATAGGTCCCACTTGGTATCAACCTGTACAGTGCAACAACACAATGGAGTTGTCAGCCAGGTAAGACTACAGTCTAAACACAGGCCTGAAACTTATTAATTACACAAATATGGGACAAATAGTCAACCTCTATGAATGACAGCTCTTTATTAGTAATTAACAGATTATAATAGCACAGATACTTTCAAAGTGCTTATAAGATAACTTTAGGAAACAAGTGTTAACTGAATGTGGTGTCTGTCCCACACTAGAATACTCAACAAATCCTTCTACCTTCACTCTCCACTTAGTTAATAGACATTTTTTATTTAAAATCTATAAATTCATACCTTCTTAATGAGTCATCTTTAGGACTTTCTTTCACTATTAAATAAAACAGTAAAATATATAATTAATCAAAAACAGAAATATAAAATATAAAATTTTATGACTCTGATGTTTTGTTATAAAATGTTCCTCCAGACCCATACTCGGAGAAATTTTTAGAATTAATATTAATTGTATTTATGACAGGTAAGTAATGAATGCATTAACAACTCCTATGTTTCCCACTTTGTACTTATCAAATGCAAGGAAGAAACAACAGGAATTATAAAAGTTTGATACTTAAAAGTAAATCATTGGTCCCATAATCATAATCCTTATTAAAAGTTGCAAAAATGAAAGAAAACCTTATCATTGTCAAATAAAGTAGCATAAATATATAAGTGTCAAACAAGGGGAGACATGATGGTGAATTAGCAGGAAGTGGATTTTCTCACAGCTCCACCATATGGGACTCAGAGAGTGAGAAAACTGCTTCTCTGTGAGGTGGGAGAAAAAAGCATGCCGCTGATACTCAATATTGGACAGAGACCTTGAAAACTGGGGAATTTGGGGTATATCAGACAAAGATGAGAAACAGAGCTGGAGCTTAGGATCTGATGTGATTGGGGGAAATCAGTACATTAGGACAAAAAAAAGACTGAAAAGTGATGCAGACAAGGGGCTAGGGTTGTGGCTCAGTGGTAGAGTGTTTGCCTAGCATGCATGAGGCACTGGTTTCAATCCATGTAAAATAAAATAAAGATACGGTGCCTACCTAAAACTAATTATATATATGAAAAGTGCAGCAGACAGTCTTGGAATGCAGAATGTGGGACCACAGGGTCAAGCTATTCTACTCATTAAACTGTGGCATGAAAGTCACCACCAGTCTGCCTGGAATGTACAGAGAGTTGAAGCTGGAGACATATTTAAATATCTGCACTGCAATGGCACCAACTCAGACTGGGAATTTAGATCCATGTGTTGGGGCTCAGTCCGATATATAAATCTGGCAGACACCATCCACAAGACATAAACTGAGCCTAGCAAATCAGGAGAATTTCTGGCATGGACAGTATTTCTCCTGGGGGTAACACTAGTCAGATAGGCCAAAGAGAGCCTGTCCTCTCCTCCCTGTGCCCAAGACCAGTGGCAGTTGCTTCAAAATCTCAATGAGCAGGAGTGATGGACCTTGGTGCTTGAGGGCAGACCTAAGGAGGTAAGAAAGAACAATACCCTGAAAAAACAGAACTGGTAAAGGACTGGCATCCCTGTCCCATGAATGTAGCCCTGGGGAGAAGAGTAAAGTAGAGTCCTAGGTGTGCACTGATTTATTTATGCCCAGTAACTCCCCATGAAGTGAAACACCTGGGGCAAAGACAGGACCTCACTGCTTCCCCTGAGAACATATTGTAGAACCTAGCATGACCTATACCCTGGGGGTGGAGCTGACAGCACCTTTCACAGCTCCCCATACCATCCCATGGAGAATGGAAACTGAGAGATGGAAGACACTTTGGAAGAGACAGCAAGCACATACTCTCAGTAACAATCCTGTTTTTTTTTTTTCTTTTCAGTTTTTGTATGTGTACTGATGGATACATGAAGGACATTCATACACTTGTACATGTTTGTTTATGCTTTCTCATTTGTACTATTCTGAAACATAGTTATTTTTCCTTACTCTGTTGTTAAGAGTTAAAGTTTTCAATTAGCCTATTTTGGATTGAGTTTGTGTTCTGTTTCAAACTTTTATTTCTTTTTGTTTCTATTTCTTTTCTCTTACAAACAGTCAAATTCCATTATTCTCACTTTACTCTTTATTTCTTTTACTTGTTTTTCCTTCTTCCTCATAAACAATACATCGTATATCACTTTGCTTCTGCCCAACTCACATCTTGAAACTGCTAATCCTTTTCTATCACCATTGCTTTTTTCTTCATAATGAGCTCTATTTTTTTTTTTCATGTCATTATCTACGATATGGTTTATTTCTGTATTTTACTGAAGTATAATTTACATACAGTAAAATGCACAAATCCTTAGCATATAGCTCAGTGACCCATGTGGCCACAACATATGTCAGGATATGAAACATTTGTATCACCCTAGAACAATTCCTCATGCCCCTTTCTGTTTAGTCTACTCCCTGTCCCCTGCTCCTAACTTAAATATCACCTTGGCTTCTCACACTGAAGATGGATTTTGTCTGGTTTTCTACTTCACTTAAAGAGAAACATCCAGTGTCTACGCTTTTGTGTTTCTCTTCTTTTCCTCCACATGATGTTTTGAGATTTGTCTTGTTATTGAATGTGTCTAGACTTCATTTTTTAAAAACTAATAAGTTGTATGAACATTGCACAAATTGATTATTGATTCTCCTATTGATAGATATTTGTTTCTAGTTTGGGGCAATTTAAATGCGGGGCTATGGATATTCTTGACAAATCTTTTTGTAAATGCATGTCCTCATCTATACTCTGTGTACATGTTCAGGGCATATACAGACTAACTAGGCCATGGCAATCACTGAGCAGGTATGTGTTTAACTCTGATAGACACTGCCGGAAGTTTTCCCCAAGTAGTTGTGCCAACTTTTACTCCCATAGGTTGGAGGGTTTGCATGTTCCTTCACATTTTCACCGAGATGGTATTGTCAGTCTTTTCCATTTCACTCATTTGGTGGAACTCTTTGGTCATGGTTTCAATTAACTTTCCATTTTTACCACAGTCAGTGAAATTGAGCATCTTTCCATATGCTTGCTGGTCATTCAGTATCTTCTTTCAGGAACTGCCCAGTCAAGTTTTTTCCCATATAAAAATCTGGGGCTTTTGTCCTTTTCTCTCATATTTGGAGTGTTCCTTCTATGTTCTAGATACAAAGTCCTTTTTCAAACACAGTATTGTTGAGTACTTGCACCTAAGCTATGCTTTGCCTGTTTACTTCTTAACAATGTCTATGGATAAACAGAAGTTTTAAATTTATTTAATTTTATTTTTTTTTTATTGGTTGTTCACAACATTACAAAGCTCTTGACATATCATACTTCATACATTAGACTGAAGTGGGTTATGAACTCCCAATTTTACCCCAAATGCAGATTGCAGAGTCACATCGGTTACACATCCACAATTTTACATAATGCCCTATTGGTAATTGTTGTACTCTGCTCCCTTTCCTATCCCCCACTATCCCCCCTCCCCTCCCCTCCCTTTTACTCTCTCTACCCCATCTACTGTAATCCATCTCCCTCCTTATTTATTTTCCCATTCCCCACCCAGCCTCTTATATGTAATTTTGTATAGCAATGAGGGTCTCCCTTCATTTCCATGCAATTTTCCTCATCTCTCCCTTTCCCTCCCATCTCATGTCACTGATTAATGTTACTCTTTTCTTCCTACTCTTCCTCCCAGCTCTGTTCATATTTGCTCTCATTATATCAAAGAAGACATTTGGCACTTGTTTTTTAGGGATTGGCTAGCTTCACTAAGCATAATCTGCTCTAGTGCTGTCCATTTCCCTGCAAATTCTATGATTTTGTCTTTTTTTTGCTGTATAGTACTCCATTGTGTATAGATGCCACATTTTTTTTATCCATTCATCTACTGAGGGGCATCTATTTTTAATTTCTCCCAGAACTCTTGGTTTATAAAACTCCACACACCACCACTAATGCTAAAGCAACAATGAATACAATTGAAGCTATAGAAAACACCTATTCTTTTATTTTATGAAAGATATAACTCATGATTACTTACCGTTGTTACTGATATAAGTTGATACATTTCTGTTTATTGTGCCAACTAACTTTGTGTGAAAATAAAAATTAAGTATGCAATTTAGTTCTATATTTTTTATGCACAGTTGGTTGCAATTACTTGGCTCCCCCCCAATCTGTGAGCCACAAGATATCTACAGGATCACTAGAAATGCACAGAATACAAGTTCTGTTAGAGATCCATTTTGATACATGAATAGACACACAAACAATATGAACAAGCAAGGGAACAAAGCAGGCCAAACAAACCAGAATGACTCAAAAGCAGATTCCACAAAAACCACAGTGAAGAAAATATCAGAGAAGGAATTTTGAAAGTTTATATTTCAACTGATCTATGAGATAAAAGATAATGTAAAAAGTAAAATCACAGAGAAGACACAAGAAGTAAAATATCAATAAGGAAATAGAAGTTCTAAAGAAAAATCAATCAGAAATTTTCAAAATTCAGAAATCAATAAACCAAATTAAAAATGCAATGCAAAGCATCACCAATACACTAGATGACTTAAAGGACAAATATTCAGGTAATAAAGAAGTAGTGCATAATCTTGAAAATAAAGTTCATCATGGAGAAAAGATGTTACCAGACCATGAACAGAGTTTTAAAAAAATATATATGGGATAATAAGAAAAGGCCAAATTTAAGATTCACTGTGACAGGTGAAGGTATTGAATTTCAAAACAAAAAATGAACAATCTTTTCAATGAAATAATTGAAAATTTCCAAAATCTTAAGAATGAAATGAAAAATTAAACACAGGAGGTATATACAACTTTGAATATATAGAATTACAACACTCCTAGCCACAATAGTATGAAAATGCCTAACATACAGAATAAGTATAGAATTTTACTTATAATAGAATTTTAAAACCTGATAGTGAAAAATGATTGGTCATATTCAGAGGCAAACCGATCCAGATCTCAGCTGATTTTTCAAAGACCCTAAAAGCTAGGAGGTCTTGAAATAATATATACTAAGCTCTGAAAGAAAACAGATTCTGCATAGAATACTAAATAATATCAGATTTTAATATGAGATAATAACATCCATAATAAACAAAAGTTAAAAAAAATCACAACTAGAAAGCTGGCATTATAAAACACAATAAATATTTTATTAAGAAAAAATAAAATATGCAAACAAAACCATACAGAAACTAAAACTAAAAGAATATTTAATCAAAGTAGAATTTATTTCAACTTGATAACTAGAAATGAACCAAAATAACAGGAAATATAAATCATCTCTCAATAATAACACTGAATGTTAATGGACTCAACTCATCAACACACATACACTGGCAGATTGATATGGAAAAAAAAGAACCCAACAATAGCCTGTCTCCGAGATACTCACCTCTTAGACAAATATATACACAGACTAACTGTGAAAGGATGGGAAAAACATATCATTTACATGGATCTTATAAACAAGGTTATCTATTTTCGTATCTGATATAATGGACTTTGAGCAAAAGTTCATCAGAACAGATAAAAAATTCAATTTTCATACTGCTTAGTAGAGTAATACAACAGAAAGAAATAATAGTGGTAAATATATATGCTCCAAACTATGAAGCATCTAAGTAATCAAAGAGTCCTTTCTCAATATAGAGAATCAAACAGATCACAATACAATAACATTGGGAACTTTAAGATGCGTCTCTCATCACTAGAAAGATCATACCAACAAAAGTTAAATATAAAATTAAAATTACAATAAATAATTTAGACTTAACAGAAATGCACAGAATATTTTACTCGTCAATGACTGAATACATTTTCTTCTTAGCTGCACAGGGAACATTTTCCAAAATAGACCATATTTTAGTACATAAAGCAACATTTCACAAATACCAAAAATAGAGCTAATACCTTGAACTCTCTCAGACCATAATGGAATAAAACTAGAAATCAACAAGATGAAATTTTTTAAAAAAACTAACACTAGGAGACTAAATTCACTATTGAATAATGAACAGATAGATGAACAAATCAGAGTTTAAATAAAAAATTAAATGTAAATGAGAATAGTGATACAATATATAAAAACCTTTGGGACACTATGAAGGTAGTTCTAAGAGAAATGTTTATACCATTGAGCCCACACATTAAAAGAATAGAAAGTTACTGAGTAAAATAATCTAACTTTATATCTTAAGGACCTAGAGAAAAATACTAAAATCAGCAAAATAAAGGAAAAAATAAAAATCAAAGATGAAATTGATAAAATCAAGATGTAAAAACTGAAAAAGAAATGAATCAAAAATTTTTTAAATGAACAAAATATATAAATATTAACCAAGCTATCAGAGAAAAATGAAAAGTACCAAGACTTATGGTGAAAATGGAAATATCAGCTCAGATACTACTGAAACAGAGCATAAATAGAAGCTATTTTTTCAAAATCTATACTCCAATAATCTAGAAAATCTAAGACATCAGTAAATTCCAGGAGACATGAGCTACCCAAATTTAACCAGAAGTATATAGAAAATTTAAAGAGGATCAATTTCAAATAATGAGAATAAAAAGGTCATCAAGACTCTACCAACAAAGAAAAGCCTAGGACCAGATGGATGCTCAGCCAATTTCTACCAAACCTTTAAAGAAGAACCAATACCAATCCTCCTCAAATTATTTCATGAAATTGAAAAAGAGGGAATTCTTCAAATTCATTAAATGAAGCCTATCTCACACTGATACTAAGTCCAGACAAAGATACATCAAGAAAAGAAAAATTCAGACTAATATCCTTGATGAACATAGATGCAAAAATCCTCAATAAAATACTGCTAAATCTCATACAAAAATAGATTTTAAAAAATAGTGCATATGACCAAGTGGATTTCATCCCAGGAATGCAACACTGATTCAACAAATGGAAATCAATAAATGTAATTCATCACACAAATAGATACAGAGATGAGAACACTTGATTATCAAAATAGATGCAGCATCTATTTTTTACATAAAACCCCATCTATTCATGCTTTAAACACTAGAAAAAATGAAGGAATCATACCTCAACATTGTAAAAGCTATACATGACACACCCAAGGACAACATAATTATGAAGGGAGAACAACTACAGAATTTCTTCTAAAAACTCCAATGAGACAGGGATGCCCACTTTCACTACTTCTATTAGTACACAATGCAACTCTTAGCAAATACAAAATGTAGAGATAATACTCTGCAATCTATCAGATCATAAGTGAATAAAACACCAGAAGACCAAATTCACGACTGAATGATAAATAGAGAGCTGAACAAATCCCGTCCTTTAATCTCTTGCCAGAGCAAGTTGGCAAAGGAATGTAATTAAAGGGATATGAATAGGAAAGGAAGGGCTAAAACGAGCACTGTTTGAAGAAAACGTGATTCTATATTAAGAAGATCCCCTCAAAAAAAATACTCACTAGAAAGCTTCTAGAACACAAATGAATTCATCAAATTTCAGGATACAAAAGTAACATTCATAAATCAGCTTTGTTTCTATACTCCAATAAAAGATGAGCTAAACGAGAAATTAGGAAAATTATCCTATTCAAAATAGCATAAAAAAACACTTGGGAAACAATCTAACAAAAAAGGTAAAAGACCTCCACAATGAAAATTACAGAACACTCAAGAAATAAATTGAGGAAGGTCCTAGGAATGGAAAGACTTCCCATGTTCTTGGATAGGCAGAATTGATATTGTCAAAATTACCATACTACCAAAAGTGCTATAAAATTTCAATGCAACTCCCTTCCAGAGCCCAAAGAAATGCTCTCCCTTCCAGAGCCCACAGAAACAGAAAAAGCAATAATGAAATTTACTTAAACAAGAGACCCAGAATACCCAAAACAATACCTAGCAAGAAAAATGAAGCAGGAGGTATCACAATATCAGACTTCAAATTACACTACAGAGCTATAAAGACAAAACCAGTATGGTATTGGCAACAAAACAGGTAAGACCACCAATGAAACAGAAGACAGAGACAAACTCACATAAATACAATTACCTCATACTAGACAAAGGCACAAATATCATATACTGGTGCAAAGATAGCCTCTTTACAAATGGTGCTGAGAAAATTTAAAATCCATATGTAGTAGAATTAAATTGAACCCTAATCCGCCCACCATGCACAAAAACTCAACTCAAAATGGATCAATTACTTAGGTATTAGACCAGAATCCCTGCACCTGATAGAAGAATACGTAAGCCCAAAACTTCAAAATATCAGCTCAGGAACTGACTTATTAATAAAATCTCTAAAGCAAAAGAAGTTGTTGGTGGGCCTGACCTTGGATCTACATGGAGGAATGCTCATCTTTCTCATTGTGCAGCAGGGATGTCCTAACATACAACACTATATTTTGGAACAGAGTGTTGTCAGAACACTGGCAAGCACCATTTACCTGCTCCTTTGACAAGAAATTACTCCCCAGGAAATCAATAAATGTTATTCACCACATCAATACACTTAAAGATAAGAACCATATGATCATCTCAATAGATGCAGAAAAAACATTCGACAAAGTACAGCATCCCTTTATGTTCAAAACATCAGAAAAACTAGAGATAACAGGAACTTACCTCGACATTGTAAAAGCTATCTATGCTAAGCCTCAGGCTAGCATCATTCTGAATGGAGAAAAGTTGAAGGCATTCCCTCTAAAATCTGGAACAAGACAGGGATGCCCTCTATCACCACTTCTATTCAATATAGTTCTCAAAACACTGGCCAGAGCAATTAGACAGATGAAAGAAATTAAAGGCATAAAAATAGGAAAAGAAGAACTTAAAATATCACTATTTGCAGACGACATGATTCTATACCTAGAAGACCCAAAAGGGTCTACAAAGAAACTACCAGAACTAATCACTGAATTCATCAAAGTGGCAGGATATAAAATCAACACGCATAAATCAAAGGCATTTCTGTATATCAGAGACAAAACTTCTGAAACAGAAATGAGGAAAAACACTCCATTCACAATATCCTCCAAAAAAATAAAATACTTGGGAATCAACCTAACAAAAGAGGTGAAAGACTTATACAATGAAAACTACAGAACCCTAAAGAGAGAAATAAAAGAAGATCTTAGAAGATGGAAAAATATACCCTGTTCATGGATAGGCAGAACTAACATCATCAAAATGGCGATAATATCCAAAGTTCTCTATAGGTTTAATGCAATCCCAATCAAAATCCCAATGGCATTTCTTGTAGAAATAGATAAAGCAATCATGAAATTCATATGGAAAAATAAAAGACCCAGAATAGCAAAAGCAACTCTAAGCAGGAAGTGTGAATCAGGCGGTATAGTGATACCAGATTTCAAACTATATTACAGAGCAATAGTGACAAAACAGCATGGTACTGGTACCAAAACAGGCGGGTGGACCAATGGTACAGAATAGAGGACACAGAGACTAATCCACAAAGTTACAACTATCTTATATTTGATAAAGGGGCTAAAAGCATGCAACACAGGAAGGATAGCATCTTCAACAAATGGTGCTGGGAAAACTGGAAATCCATATGCAACAAAATGAAACTGAATCCCCTCCTCTCGCCATGCACAAAAGTTAACTCAAAATGGATCAAGAAGCTTGATATGAAATCAGAGACTCTGTGTCTGATAGAAGAAAAAGTTGGCTCCGATCTACATATTCTGGGCTCGGACTCCAAATTCCTTAATAGGATACCCATAGCACAAGAGTTAATAACAAGAATCAACAAATGGGACTTACTTAAACTAAAAAGTTTTTTCTCAGCAAGAGAAACAATAAGAGAGGTAAATAGGGAGCCTACATCCTGGGAACAAATTTTTACTCCTCACACTTCAGATAGGGCCCTAATATCCAGAGTATACAAAGAACTCAAAAAATTAAACAATAAGATAACAAATAACCCAATCAACAAATGGGCCAAGGACCTGAACAGACACTTCTCAGAGGAGGATATACAATCAATCAACAAGTACATGAAAAAATGCTCACCATCTCTAGCAGTCAGAGAAATGCAAATCAAAACCACCCTAAGATACCATCTCACTCCAGTAAGATTGGCAGCCATGATGAAGTCAAACACCAACAAGTGCTGGCGAGGATGTGGGGAAAAGGCTACTCTTCTACATTGCTGGTGGGACTGCAAATTGGTGCGGCCAATTTGGAAAGCAGTATGGAGATTCCTGGGAAAGCTGGGAATGGAACCACCATTTGACCCAGCTATTGCCCTTCTCGGACTATTCCCTGAAGACCTTAAAAGAGCGTACTACAGGGATACTGCCACATCGATGTTCATAGCAGCACAATTCACAATAGCTAGACTGTGGAACCAACCCAGATGCCCTTCAATAGATGAATGGGAAAAAAAAAATGTGGCATTTATACACATGGAGTATTATGCAGCACTAAAAAATGACAAAATCATGGAATTTGCAGGGAAATGGATGGCACTAGAGCAGATTATGCTAAGTGAAGCTAGCCAATCCCTAAAAAAAATGCCAAATGTCTTCTTTGATATAATGAGAGCAACTAAGAACAGAGCAGGGAGGAAGAGCAGGAGGAAATGATTAACATTAAACAGAGACATAAGGTGGGAGGGAAAGGGAGAGAAAAGGGAAATTGCATGGAAATGGAAGGAGACCCTCATTGTTACACAAAATTACATATAAGACGTTGTGAGGGGAATGGGAAAAAAACAAGGAGAGAAATGAATTACAGTAGATGGGGTAGAGAGAGAAGATGGGAGGGGAGGGGAGGAGGGATAGTAGAGGATAGGAAAGGTAGCAGAATACAACAGTTACTAATATGGCATTATGTAAAAATGTGGATGGTTCAACCTATGTAAATCAACACAGGATTCATTAATAGACTTAAAAAACATAACATAATTATCTCAATAGTGGAAGAAAGCATTTGACAGAATACAGCATCCATTCATGTTCAAAATGGTAAAAAAAAAAAATAGGGATAATACGAATGTAACTGAACATTTTAGAAGCTCTATACCAAAAAAACCAAGACTAACATGATTCCAAATGGAAAAAAATGAAACATTCTTTCTAAGAACTAGAAAAAGACAAGGGTACCCTCTTTCACCACTTCTATTCAACATATGAATATTGAAATTCTAACCAGAGCAGTTTGGAAAAAGAGATTAAAGGGATATGAATATGAAAAGAAGAGCTCAGAATATCCCTATTTGCTGACAACAATATTTTATATGTAGAAGACACAAAACTACACCACAAAATTTTTAAAACTCATAACCACACTCAGCATAGTAGCAGGATTTAGAATTAACAATCATAAATCAATTATGATCCTGTACACAAATTATGCATCAGCTGATGAATCACAATGGATTCAAAACAATTTTAAAAATAAAATAATCAGGAAACAATCTAAGAAGTGAAAGACCTCTATTTTGAAAATTACCAAACACTAAAGAAAGAAATTGAAGAAGACCGTAGAAGATGGAATATTTCAAATGTTCATGGATTGGCAGAATTAATGTTACCAAAATTGACATACTACCAAAATGCTATAGTTTTAATGCAACTCCTATTAAAATGTCAATGATATTTCACAAAGAAATAGAAAAAGCAATCATAAAATTCACTTGGAAAAACAAAAAGCCCAGAATATTCAAAACAATCCTTAGTGAAAAAAAAGTGAAGGAGACAGCAGACATCACAAGATCTAATCTCAAATTATACTATAGTGCTACAAAAATGGCATGGGATTGGCACCAAAACAGGCAAAATGTCCAATGGAACAGAAAAGACATCACAAAGACAAAAATCACATACATACTGTCTTGTGAATCTAGACAAAGGCACCAACAACATACATTAAAAGAAAAGACAGCCTCTTAAACAAATGGTACTGAGAAAACTGGAAATATGCATGTGGCAGAATCAAATTGAACCCCTACCCCTATCCCTGCACAAAACTCAACTCAAAGTACATCAAGGAACTAGGCATTAAACCGGACATCCTGTACCCACTAGAAGAAAATATAGGCCCAACTTTCCATCATCTTGGCTTAGGAACTGACTTCCTCAACAAGACTTCTAAATTGCAACAAATAAAATCAAGAATCAATAAATGGGAAGGAAACAAAGTAAAAAGCTTTCTCACAGGAAAGAAAATTATCAAGAACATGAACAGAGAACCTACAAAATGGGAGAAAATCTTTACCACCTGTACCTCAGAACATTAATCTTCTGGATATATAAAGAATTCAAAACAAACCAGCACAGGAGGCTGAAAGAGGAGGATCAAGAGTTCAAATCCAGCTTCAGCAATGGTGAGGCATTGAGCAACTCTATGTCTAAATAAAATGCAAAACAGAGCTGGGTATGGGGCTCAGTGTTAGAGAACTAGCCTTGCAGGTGTAAGACCCTGTGTTTGATCTTCAGCATTACATAAAAATAAATAAATAAAAAATAAACAAGTAAATAAGTAAATTGTGTCCATCTACAACAAAAATAATAAAAATAAAATAAAATAAAACATAGGGCTGGGGATGTGGCTCAGTGGTTGAATGCCCCTGAGTTGAATCCCCACTACTGGCCCCCATGAAAAAAAAAATCAAAAAACTTAACTCACACACACACACACAACCCAATATAGTTAATATTCTCTTCTAGTGGTCATAGGATGTCAATTAATGTGCAAAAATCTGAAACTGATTGTTCACAGAACAAGAAATACAATTGGTGAGCAAATATATTTTTTAAATGCTCAATATCCAACCAGCAGTGCATGAGGGTACACTTTTCCCGCATCCTCAACAGCATTTGTTGTTGTTTGTCTTCATCATGGCTGCCATTCTTACTGAAGTGAGATAGTATCTTAGGGTAGTTTTAATTTGCCTTTCTATGATTGCTAGAGATGGTGAGCATTTTTTCATATATTTGTTGATTGATTGTATATCCACTTCTGAGAAGTGTCTGTTCAGGTCCTTGGCCCATTTGTTGACTGGATTATTTGTGTGTGTGTGTGTGTGTGTGTGTTTAGCTTTTGAGTTCTTTGTATACCCTAGAGATTAGAGCTCTATCTGATGTGTGAGGGGTAAAAATTTGTTCCCAGGATGTAGGCTCCCTATTCACCTCACATATTATTTCTCTTGCTGAGAAAAAAGGTTTTAGTTTGAATTCATCCCATTTGTTAATTCTTGGGTTTAACTCTTGTGCTATAGGCATCTTATTAAGGAAGTTGGGGCCTAGCTCCACATGAGGAAGATTAGGGCCTACTTTTTCTTCCATTAGATGCAGAGTCTCTTGTTTAATTCCTAGACCCTTGATCCATTTTGAGTTAACTTTTGTGCATGGTGAGAGATAGGGATTCAATTTCATTTTGTTGCATATGGATTTCCAGTTTTCCCAACACCATTTGTTGAGGATGCTATCCTTCCTCCATTGCATGCTTTTAGTACCTTTGTCTAATATAAGGTAGTTGTACTTTTGTGGGTTAGTCTCTGTGTCCTCTATCCTGTACCATTGGTCCACCAGCCTGCTTTGGTGCCAGTACCATGCTGTTTTTGTTACTATTGCTCTGTAGTATAGTTTAAGATCTGGTATAGTGATACCATCTGTTTCACTCTTCCTGCTTAGAATTTCTTTTGCTATTCTGGGTCTCTTATATTTTCAGATGAACTTCATAATTGCTTTTTCTATTTCTGTGAGGAATGTCATTGGGATTTTGATCAGAATTGAACTGCTGGTAAGATTATAAATTGGTGCAGCCAATTTGGAAAGCAGTATGGAGATTCCTTGGAAAACTGGGAATGTAACCACCATTTGACCCAGCTATTCCTCTTCTAGGACTATACCCAAAAGACCTAAAAACAGCATACTACATGGACTCAGCCACATCAATGATTATAGTAGCACAATTCATAATAACTAGACTGTAGAGCCAACCTAGATGCCCTTCAATGGATGAATGGATAAAAATGTGTGGCATATATACACAATGGAATATTACTCAGCACTAAAAAATAATAAGATCATGGCATTTGCAGGGAAAAGGATGGCATTAGAGCAGATTATGCTAAGTGAATTTAGCCAGTCCCCAAAAAACAAATGCCAAATGTCTTCTCTGATATAAGGGGGGGTGACTCAAAATGAGGGAGAGAGAAAAAGCATGGGAAGAAGATTACCTATACACAGGGAAGAGGGGTGGGAGGGAAAGGGAGAAAGAAAGGGAATTGCACGGATGGTGGAAGGAGAGCCTCGTTGTTATACAAACCACATGTATGAAGAAGTGAAAAAAAAAAGGAATAGTGCTACCTTAGATTAAGAAGAGAGAAGTGATGGGAGGGGAGAGGAGAGGTTGGAAAGACTGGAAGGATAGTAGAATGGAATAGACATTATTATTATTGGTGTATATATGTGAATGCATGATCAATGTGAATCTACAACCTGTATACTCAGAAAAATGAAATATTGTATCTCATGTGGTTCAAATGTATGATATGTCAAGGTCATTGTACTGTCATGTATAACTAACTGAAACAAATAAAAATAAAAAACGAATTGTAGTGCAAAAAAGTACATGTAAAATGGCATAAATTGACATAAACATACTTTATATTCAGAGTTAAAATTGTGCTTTATATGTGTAATAAGGATTGTAGTGCATTCCACTGTTATTGTGCACTTAAAAAAATATAAAATCAATAAAAAGTAGAAAAAAAAACACAAATGCTAAATTTCTCTAGAAGTTAGAAAATGCAAATTAACACTACATTGATATTCCATTCTTGGTCCAGTCAAAATAGGAATTATCAAGAATACAAGTAACAATAAATGCTGGAGAGAATGTGAGAAAATAGTTACACTCATACTTTGCTAGTGAGACTGCAAATTGGTGCAAGTACTCTGGAAAACAGTATGGAGATTCCTCTGAGAATGTGGAATGGAAACACCATTCAACCAGTTATCACCCCAGTTGAATCTTGATTTTATTTGTTGCAATTTAGAAGTCTTGTTGAGGAAATCAGTTCCTAAGTTGACATGATGGAGAGTTGGGCGTGTGTGTGTGTGTGTGTATATATATATCTCCAAGGGACTTTAAATCAATATACTACAGTGACACAGCCACATCAATGTCTACAGCAGCCCAATTCACAATAGTTAAGCTAAGGAAACAACCTAGGTGAGCTTCAACAGATGAAAGGTTAGAGAAAATGGGGTACATATACACAATGGAGTATTTCTTATCCATAAAGAAGAATGAAATTTATGGCACTTGCTGGTAAATGGATGGAACTTGAGACTATTATACTCAGTGAAATAAGCCAATACCAAAAAAACCAAAGGCCAAAAGTTCTCTCTGATCCTAAATAGAATCAGATGTAGCCCATGTATGTAAAAAATACACTCTCCTGTCATACATATCTAATAAAATAAAATAAAACCTGGTGCTGAAAAAAAATTAAAAATAAGAACAGTGATAAAAAGCTTTAACCTAACACACACATTTAGTAATGGAAAGAGATGACTAAAATTCAGTGGTCTGGACACACTAAAGCAAGACTAGAAATAAATGAAGAAACTCTTACAGAATTATGCGAGTTTGAGATCTTCATTTATGCAGGTTCTAAGCCTAGGTATCTCCCATATATTTGCAGACACCATATTATTGACAAGTATGGAGGAACCACCACAGAAAATGCATTTCAGATCCTCTACTGCCTATATCACTATTTCACTAACATGACTCCACTCTCACAACACTGACAAAGAAAGTTGTTACTTAACAGTGCAAGCTATCACCATTCAGGAGTCACAGATAAGACATAGGAAACTACAATAGAGACACCATTTGGAAAATAATTCGACATCACACATTTAATCAATAGCACAAGACACATCATCCAGGGAAAACAGTTTCCTAAGCAGACACTCAAATGAATGTGGAAAAGATATATATCCCTGAAGATGTACAAATTTCAATATAGAAATATAAGATAAAAAGCAAAGTAGCATGACTGTTTTATAGTTAATTACCCTAGAAACTACTTCCAAAGATAATGCAATATAAAAAATGCCAGAATAAAATTCAAAAAAAAAAGTTAAAATAGTGAATTATTTCAAAGATGAAGCAAAGAAAAACTGAGTAGATTAAGGAAAACAATGCAGGGCATGAAAGAAGAATTCAATACAGATTCTGAAAAAGAATCAATTAGAAATCTTGAAAATAAAGAGCTCAATACCTCAAATAAATATATCCACTTGAAGTTAGACCCATAGACTAGATCAAGTGAAAGAAAAAAATACCAGAGCTTCAAGTTGATGATGAAATATCACATTCAGACAATATCAACAACAATCAAAATAATTGTAAACAAATTACAAAACCACTAGACACAATTCATAGACTACTTTTATGAATCACTGGTACACATAATGGAGAAGAGGTACAGGCTACAGGCAATGAAAGCTTTCTCAGTGAATAAAAGAAACTATTTCTTATATCTTGTGAAAGTTATGGACATCCAGGTATAAGATTTTAGAATACCAAATGGACATGGCCCGAAAAGAACTTCTCCAAATCATAGTCTATAAAATTACCAAAGGTACACTGAAATCTATAATAAGGGCCAAAGCAATTATAAACATATCAGAAAAATATTAGATTTCTGAGTAGAAATTTTAAGGCCCAGGAAATGGTATATTTCAAACCCCAAATAAAAATGTTAAAAAAAGAAACAAAGACAATAATTGTAAAATGGATGGAAAGGGTGGTCATCATGTTAAGGTGAAAAAATCAGAAAAAAAAACCCAATTATCACATTCTCTCCCTAACATGTGGAATCTGGGAAGAAAATAAGAATGACTAGAAAATGATGGAGGGAACATTAAGGAAGAGGGAAGGCAACTGGGGATGAAAAAGGGAGTAGAGGGGGAAAATGGAAGTAAGGAGAGTGGTCAGGATTCAAGTATTGTATATGTGTGTAGAGAAATATCACTGTGAAAGTCACTAATGTAGGCACTCAATAGGAGCTGATATTAACAGTTGACAAGAACACCTGGCTTTATAACAAGTCCAATCTGCTATCATGTGACCATATACGAAACAGAATGTATAATTTAAAAATATTCTTACTTCTGCAAAGACATAAAATTTCAGGGTCAACATTAATGTAAAATTTCTTCAGACAATATCATTCAGATGATAAATTTCTTATAGTTAATTATTAAGATATCCTGGATTCTATATGAGCAAGAAATGATATAAAAAATATGAATGGAATTTGAACATTTATTTTTTTCCACTCTTCTTTTGTGATCAAACATTCTTACTCTTATTTACACAGGGCATGAACACCAAGAGTAACTCATTTTTTTAAGTCTTACCTGGATTGAAATTGAAATTTTAAGTCTTACCTGATGTTTTATATTGTGCTTTCATGTATTGAAGAATTAAATCCCTGTTTCTATATTTGAAAAAAAGTAATAAAATTGGTATTTTAACACTCATATGAAAACACTGACGAAATATAACTCAATACTTTATAATGTTTTAGATCTAGTATCAGAACTTTTTCATATGCTCTCCTAATCTGTATGCCCTATAAACATTTTGTTAACTTGAAAATTATTTGTACAATGTTTGTTTTTTTTCTGTTTTGTGAGATGGTATTTCATGATGATGGTCAGGCTGATCTTAAATACCTGGGCTCAAGCAATTGTCCTGCCTCAGGCTCTTAAGTAGCTGGGGTAAATGCATGTGTCACTGCACCCATAGCTTGAAGTTAAAGAAGAAAAAAGATGAAATGATCATTAATTGAGAACAGGACAGGTAAATATATTAACTAGTGTACCTTGAACTCAGAAAATGCCCTGTCTCTGTAAAAAATAGTTTTTTTGTTCTTGCACAACTTCTTTCTCTTAGGCTTAAGGCCTTTTAAAAAATAAGGGTTGTATCACTTTAGTTCACCAGGTTGTTATGGAGATTTACTAAGGTAATATTGAAACACGTTAAGCAAAATAGTAAAATAATGGCATACTTAACTACTTACAATCTCAGCTAGAACTAATGTGCATTTTTCATAGGTTCTAATATTCAAAAGTTAAAATTATTTTAAAAAATGCTTGAGTCCTAATTTTCATGATCAATTGGGCACTTCTTTGTGCTTTATAACTCAAAGCAAATCAACAATTAATTTATAACTATTTATAAATATCTCCTTAAATTAGAGAATATAATCATCCCCTTCTGTGAGACTAATCAATAACAACAAAGGCAAGAAATTAACAAATGCCAAAAACTTGGACTACTACTATTTCTTCTCTACCTAGTTGAACAGAATCAGCAGATAAATGTAGCTACATTTCCATGTTGATCTCCAACTGACTTGGAACACAAAATTCTCTTTAACACAATGGATACTGAGGAGTCATGATGGGGCTTAGCTCTCTTAGATTCAATGAATCTGCTTAATCTATTCCTTTTGAGGCAGACCTTAATAAATGCTGAAAACTTTAGGCAGCGATTCCAACAGCTTGGAAATTTCCATTACTTGGGAAAACTACTAGAAGTGCCAATCTAAATTGGCACTCACCATGGAAAACAGTGATGTGGAACCCGCTGCAGTCAAAGGAAATCTATTTCAAGGGATGGAAGGATTTGGGGCACAGATCTGTTAGCCAAGATGACAGAAAACTCTGATCTCTTCCAGAGATTACTTGAAGCTTTACTTGAAGCTTTCTAATAGATTTGAATGATTTTAATTTTATGACAGAAAAGACAAAGTCCTAAAAGGATAATGCACCAGAAAGGGCAAGGCTAATATGGGGATTCCACATAAGGTTCCTAAAAGGGGGGACAGGGTCAGAGTGCTTAGTATTTGTTGGCCAAAGCTAGAGGCCAACCTGTCAAAGCAGAGTGCTTCTGCTTGGAAACAACTGTTGAATAAAAAGCATAAGTGCATGAGAACTAAGAAGAGTGTTGAGTCTAAGTGTGGGTTACCATGAAGACTCAGGGATTGGATCAGTCAGGATATTTTGAAATAAAAGCTCTTCACTACCAGACTGCAGGGCCAGGTCTGGCAGAAACACCACAGCAACAGAACTGACAGAGACAAAGGAACAATTTAAAAATCTATTTATTCCCCTCCATCTGACTACAGAATTATCTTCCTTACACTTCAAGGATATCATTAGGTCCTTGATAAATTAAAGGGGGATGGTAGAATAGCTAACTTCAGCTCAACAGGGAATTTCAAGACTCAAATATCAAATTATAAAATCATAGGTGTGATACTATCTCTCCCTGTGAGGAGGGGTTATACTTGAAATGAACTGGATAATGCTGGAAACCCTAAGGATAAAGGTTTACAAAGTCCTAAGATATTAGCTACTGGTATATCTCAGTGGTAGGAAAATTTCCCAGCATGCATGAGAAGAAAAAGAAAAAGAGAGGGGAAGAGAGAGGAGAGAACAAACCTTGAAGGTGACTCATGCACACATCACTACTTATTTTTTTTAAAAATAACTAATCCATTTTAATTATGTATATATGACAGTAGAGTGCAATTTGATTCATTGGACACAACTGCAACAACTTTCATTTCTGATTTTACAGGATGTACCACTGCATCATATATGCAGTCATACCTGTACCAAGGTAATAATGTCTATCTCACTCCACCATCTTTCTTGCCTCCATTACCCCTCCATCCTTCTCTTTGCCCAATCAAAGTATCATCACTGCTTCCTGGCTAGACTTGAAGGGTTTCTGACTAATGAACTGTCCTAACTAACTACGGTTCCATACATAGTAATGCTATGAAATCTCACCTCATATATAAGATGCAACAGGTGTAACTATAGTGGACATACATCTAATGTTGATTAGTATTGTAATGTAAATACTTACGCAGTATTTCCACTAGCAATGGCATAAGACAAGGCAATCTCTCCACAATTATCTGAAGCAGACACATTAACACCACATTGAAGAAGCAGTTCGGCTATGTGTGTTGATTTATGTTCCACAGCCAACATGAGGGCTGTTCTAAAATAAGAGAGATAACTTCAAATTTAGGTATTTTAATAAGTTTATTTAAAAAGACATTGTAATACATTTTACCAATTTGACATCTAGCTTTACATACACTAACAGACATATACATCTTGGAAGATCAAATCTTTATCTTTCTAAATCATTTGTAAGTCTAAAAGGAAAACAAACACATAAAAAAATAAATCACGTGTCCCAAAAGGGGAGAGTTACAAACTTAAAATCCTTCAATGAACATTAATTATGATGAGGTCATTCATCTGGAGTTGGCAAAGATTTCAATGAATAAAGCTCCATTTCTTTCTTAGAGTGATGTAATATATTGTAACTCACAGTCGGCCAAAGGTCAAGGAGTAAAAAAGGTATTTGCAGGTATAACGTAATAACAGTAGCACTGGTGATAATAATAATAATTGTTGCTTCAGTCATTCACTCTTGAGAAGCATTTGCCAGGCATTGAAATCAATGCTACATGTATAATCTTGCAACCAGATTTCAAGCATATGTTACACTCTTTTTCATTATAAATGTTCAAAATTTGTTAAGACTAATTAGACGTCACTTAGGAAAAATCTGAAATCAATATTCTACAAATTAAGTAATTTAAAGAAAATAGTCATATAAAGGAAAAAATAATTCTCAATGTCTATCTATACTCAACACAGCATTTCCAACAGAAAACTATACCAGGAGAAGATGAAATATTGAAGAAAATTTAAAAAATTCAATACTGAATAAAAGCACAAACTAAAAGTCTATATTTTACAAAACTAACATGAAAACTCTAGCTAACACAAGATTATGTGATCAACAAAATCAAATAGTAATCATCAGCCAATAATTATAAGGGCATGTGAATCATACTACATACTCTTATTTGTGTTGCTCAGTTTGAATAATTGCTCTTCTCCTTAATTTTAGTTTACGTTCACAAATTTCACTCTATTCCAATGATTATGTCATTCCCATTAATTTAATATTTTTAACTTGAGTGATTTTACTACAATATTAACCTTTTTCCAAAAAATATAAAGTACTATACCTTCCCTTATCATCAACTTCATGTATGTTTGCTTTATTCTGAATAAAAAATTCTACCATCATCTTTCTGTTTTTCTTTACGGCGAGTAGAAGTGGTGTTTGGCCCCTCTGAAAAACAACAAATATAGTTTATTCACAAAATTACTACTTTTCAACTGAAGTTAACCTTACAAAATACTGTATGAACATAAGCATATAATAATAATGTAAATTAAGTGTAGCCACTCTCTTCTCTTCCCATTCTGCTGCCATACGTGCTGCTCTTCCATTTTGAGATGCCTCTCCTCTGCCTAGAGTGGCCACATGAACTCCAGCATTTCTAAAACTGCTTCATACATGTACTGTTTCCATGGATCTTTGCCGCTGTCAAGCATTCATCCTGGCATCTTGGAGTTATGTAACATGAACCCTCCTCAACCAAGAGCATCTTTAGGACATAAACTGTATTTTATATCCCAATAGACCCATTCCCTAATACATGTTAGTAAAGGATATAAGTATTATATTTCACTAACAAGCCAAATTCTCAACTCACTAGTAGGGTGTATAAATCATATTCTGAAGAACGTCTACTTTTCCAGTAATACCAAGCCTCATAGAAAAGATTCCTTGTTTTAGTGTTTGAGAAAATTTACACAACTGTGCATTGTATGTCCAGTAGTACAGAAATAGCTTTTCCATTGCTTAACACCTACTTGACACTGATTTTTTATTGGAGATATTCACATGTGAACAATTGAAGTTACAGGAATATATTTCTGAGAGCTTTCCAGCAACATGGAAGTTTTCTCCATGTTATACAAGTCCACTTGATTCTTTTTTATTTATGAAATCAGAATCCCAGATTCCAATGTAAGGAATTTCTGCTTAAAATTGATAGAGTCTGAGTAAACTACGTTGCTTTTTCATAATTGTTCCTGTGTCTTCTCTTATTATAAGCTGAAAGATATTTATCTTACATGTCAGAAAGTTCAATACAAAAATATATTATTTTTATGCAATTGGAGAAAATTTTTCCAACTAATCCACTGAGAGGGGATTAACAAAGAGAAATAATCAACTCAAAAAAAAATTAACACAGAGCTGGGATTATGGCTCAGTGGTAGAGCACTCACCTAGCACATGTGAGGCCCTGGGTTTGATCCTCAGCAGCACATAAAATAAATAAAATCAATGTATTGTGTCCAATAAGAATTAAAATATAAATATTTTTAAAAACTCCAAACAAACAAACAAAAAAACCACCCAGTCAATAACTGAGCAAAAGAACTAAACAGAAATTTCTCAAAAGAAACACAAATGTCCCAACTATATATAAAAAAGTCTTCTAACATCTCTAGCAATTATGTTAATGCAAATAAAAACTACACTAAGACTTTATCTTACTCCAGCCACAATGGTAATTATCAAGAACACAAACAGTAATATATACTGGTAAGAATGTGGGGCTGGGGATGTGGCTCAAGCGGTAGCGCGCTCGCCAGGCATGCGTGTGGCCAGGGTTCGATCCTCAGGACCACATACAAAGATGTTGTGTCTGCTGAAAACGAAAATAATAATAATAATAAATATTAATATTCTCTCTCTCTCTCTCTCTCCCCCGGTTAAAAAAAAAGAATGTGGGGATAAGGCACACGTTTACACTGTTGGTGGGACTACATACTAGTTCAACCACCCTGGAAAACAGTTTGGGGATTCCCCAAAATCTAAGAAGGGAACCACAACATGAAGCAGCTATCCCATGACTCACTATTTTCCCAAAATTAGTAAAACAAAATTTTATGTGTAACTGTATATTAATACAGTCACATGTGTGTTTACAGTAGCACAATTCACAACAGGTAAATTATGAAATTAACCCAAGTACCTGTGAATGGATGAAAGGATTAAGAAATTCTGGTGCACATACATACAATGGAGTATTACTCAGCCATAAAAATACATTATGTCATTTGTTGGTAAATGAGTTGGTATCCAAGAATATCATGCTAAGTGAAATAAGTCAAATAAGAAACTCAAAGGTAAAATGTGTCATATGTGGAAGCTGGAGTTAATTAAAGAAAAAGAAATGAAGAACAGAATATCAAAAGATGTGTAGAAAAAGAAGATTGAGAGGCACAGAGATAATGAAAAAGGGAAGGCAATGAAGAAGGAAATCTTTAAAATTCATGTTATATGCATATATAAATATGCCACAGGTAATTACACCTTTATGTGTAAGTAAAAAAATCAACCAAATATAAATAAATAGACAGGTGATAGGAAAGGTAGCAGAATACAACAGTCACTAATATGGCAGTATATAAAAATGTGATGTGTAACCGATGTGATTCTGCAATCTGTATTTGGGGTAAAAATGGGAGTTCATAACCCACTTGATTCTAATGTATGAAATATGATTTGTCAAGAGCTTTGTAATGTTGTGAACATCCAATAATAAAAAAAAAAAAAGAACAGAAGTATACCTAGACTATAGGGCTGTAAAAAAAACAAAACAAAACAAACAAAGGAGGTCCAGGAGAAGAGGAGGGGGAGAATGGAGGAGGAGGGGTAGACAGATGGAAAAGAGGGAATCAATGACTCAACTGGAATTCCATGCATGTAAGATTTGGGGGGAATGAATTCAACTACTATGTAAAACTATAAACTCTAATAAAAATAACATTGAAAATGTATTCTCACTTGTAACGACAATCCTGGTAACATAATGCTTGGTTATTTTCCAAAATTCTTTTTATTCTCATCCACTTTAATTGCTACTTAAAGTTACTTATAATTTTAGGCAAAATTTAATTCAGAAATTTTGTGTATCATCAAGATTTATGCTGATCTACACAGATTACTTGTAGTATCATGAAAGGCACTAAACATTTGCATTTTTAAGGAACAAAGCTGAAGACTAATACATAGTACAGCTGGCAAAATCCATGAGTTATCTACTTCTAGCAATAATTTATCCATTCTAGCAATGAGTTGACCTAATCAGCCTTTCAAAAATTCCAGTGGGAACATGATTTTTATAGTATATATAGAGAAAACTATTTAACTTCCAATTTCTAAATTCAAACAATTAATCCCATTTGAAAGAGAGTCATAATATATTATGTAGTCCATATTCTTGTATATCAGTAGAAAACATCATGAAATCTTTATCACACTATATTAAAAAAGAGGAGTTGTAACCTCATTTATAGAGGCAAAGTAGGTGATTGGAGTAAGTGCTGCAGTTGCCAGAAGCAAACTGAAGAACATGTGTGCCCAGCATGTGAGAGGCAAACCCTGCACACCACACCACACAGTACTATGGCTCAAGGGGACCGCATCAGGTTCCTTCACAGAAGCTGGAAGTTCAGATTTCTGCATGAGTCTCTTGAATTCTAAGTGTGGATTCAACTGATGGAGGCAAACTAAATACACACATGAGCTACAAAAGAAGGAGGAAGAATACGCGGAGAACTTCCAACATTTGCTAGTATTTTAATAAAAAGAAAATTTGCTTATAATCAGTATTTTTTAACATGCATTACTGTTAATTTTAAGAAAAATTTTAAATATTTTGAAAATAATAGTGATTGATATATATACCATGTTTTTGGCTTCAATATCTGCGTTGGATGAAAGCAGTTTTGTTGCTATTAATGTGTTCCTATAAAAGATAACATAGTGGAGCGGAGTTTCACCCTTGTTGTTGTGAACATTTGGATTGGCACCATGTTCTAGAAGAATAATTGCACATTCCTCTTCCTCATATTGTAGGGCCTGTTGGTTTTAACCAAGAAATAGATTGTAAATTTTGGAAATCCAAGAAAAATATTTCACGTTTTACCCATTAGTTATAACTAAATGGCATTAACCATTTTTTCTTCCAAGCATTTCATCAAATTCATTTCCTGCAAAACCACTGGTATATCTACCTTCATCAATGGTGTGTTGCCATCACTGTCACACAAATCGACATTACATTTCCTCTTCACTAGAAGAGCCACCACTGCTGGATTACCATAGGCACAGGCATAATGTAGAGGGGTTCTGTGCAAGTAAGAAGCTTTATTAGGAATTCATAAGGTACCTTTTGAAATACACAACTATTTATGCAATTATAAACATTAAGTAGCTCATAATTCCTCTATTTTCTTATGAAGAAGGTACAATATTTAGTAGCTGTCATTACTTATTTTATTAATGAATGATCAGCCTATGCCACTGACATTTTCTTCTTATTTCTTGTTTCTGATACTGCTGGGGATTGCACCCTGGGTTACTCAACTAATGAGTCATATCCTAAGCACATTTTTATTATATAAACAATTTTGATGCAGGGTCTCACTAAATTGCCCACTGTGGTCTTAAACTTCCAATGCTCTTGCCTCAGCATCCTAAGTCACTGGAATCATGGGTATGTGCAACTGTGCCTGGTTCCATTGATTTTACTTATTTTTGGTTGCTTTGTTTTCATATTGCTGGGGATAGAACCCAGGCCTGAAGCATTCTAGGTAAGGAAGGGCTCTACCACAGAACCACATCCCCAGAGCAGAGCAGCCCACATGCCTAGAAAGAAGATGGACTTGAGATTTAGCTCATCTTCAGTATGAATTCTACTTTAGACTCTGTGATGTACTAGTTATCCCACAGTCTTACTCTCCCTCAATTTCCTAAAAAAGTAAGGATTAAAATGAGTATCTCCCTGAATACTACCAGGATGCTTAATGGAGAATCTATGTAAAACATCTGAAGATTTTGTAGCACCAGCAACAGCTCCATAATTGGTAGCTATTGTAATCAATATTATTGCTTTTTATCAACTAAGAGTATTTCAATTAATAAGTTAGTAGTATTGTAGTGATTTTTAAAAATATATTTTAAAAACTATGTATTTCAATGAGTCTAAGATGATTTTTTTTCTTATCATTTTAACAACACTGACAATGGAATCCCACTAATAATTCAGGCTGCATTACAACTATAATTGGCAGCATTTAATTTTTTCTTCATAAACAAAATAAAGAACCATCATAATTCATGGTGCCTTACCTTAAGTGAAATGTGAGACAAACAATAGATTTATGGCAGTTCTCATGACATGGATGGCATTTAAATTCAGTTTTAAAAGTATGATAGGTAAAGTAGGCTGAATAATAACAGTAAAAGGCCAAACCGAAAGCAAACTTAATGCCAAAGGAAAAAGAACCCAAATGAATTAGTATGGTTAAACTAATTCAGTATTTATATATATATGGGATTTATATATGAATCAGGTGTTTTCAATGTTCAGTATTTAATACTGTCTTAATTTTTCACAAGGGACGTTTACAATTTCTTACCTCCATGAATGCATGATTGAAAAGGAGGAAGAACCGTTTCATTTGAAATTGAGTCCTATCACGTCAGTTTGAATTAACTGGTCACATCTAGAAAGTTTTTATGTAAGAGTTGTCTGAGATAGTAGAATATGTCAAATACAAAATAAGTAGCTGTGCAGTTCTTGCGCATTAAAAACATATTCATTTTATGAGTACAAATGAATAGAATTAAAGAATAATTCTTTAATGCTTTACTTTATAAAAGCTTCACTTAAAAATACTAAAGTTGAGAAGTTTCGTATTTTTATGTGAAACTTTTATAAAGTAATGCAATATTTTTTCAGGAGTAATAATCTTTTATACTTGCTCTCTTCTATTCTCACCAAAACAAAATTATTAACCTATAATTGCATATGTAAAATAAAACATACATATATAAGAAATGTATGTATAGTAATATCTACAATAGATGAAATGCACTATAGGACATCTATATAGAAATGTACTAGAAGAAAACATAAATGCTTTCTTCATGTTGGCAAAGGCGTTCCAAGAAATAATGAATTTGAAAGAAGACTTCTTTTTTTCCTACCTCTCTTTTTAAAATTTATTATGTTGATGATGATGACAATGTTATTGTTGTTTTGCTGGGGATTGCACCCTTACCCTTTGCTTTGACATGCAAGAAGTGCTCTAACATTGAGCTACATTTCCAACCTTGGAATTCTAATTTAATCAGATAAAATACTCTAATTTTACAGATGCTCAAGTGACAGTGACATATGAACACAGAAAAAAATATTTATGTCCTTGGCAACAGAAGGAATTTAAGTCTAACAAATGAAATAAATTTCGCAGCTACAGTATTTTGAAGATGAAGAGTAGTGGTATTGGGCTGTTGATTATGGCTTGAGCTGTTTATTGCTCCTCAAATAGATGATTTAATGATAACTGCTGTGCCACATTTAAAACTGTGCATGCCACTACCTACCAATTCCATTTTACTCTCCCTTCCAGATATTTGAGTATTCTTTTTATCCTGTTCCAGTCACTTATCTTTTGGCCATTGGCAAACAAGTAATTTGTGAAAGTTAATAATGTATTTTGATACACAGAATGGCAAGTCTTTGTTCATTGCAAACATTTTCTTAGTGTCATCATGACCCTAAATGACTGCGTGTGGAACTAAAAAAATGTACAGATATTTTTATTTGTTTTTTGTGAAATTGATAACCACAGAGAGAGCTCACATTTGGGGTCAATGAGTATTCTAATGCACAAACCACAAGCAGGGCCTACCTTTGATACTCTTAGTCCCTTCAGAACAGAGTAGGGCAAGCTACAGTAGGGCACCAGCAGGCAGCACTGTACAGACTAGGCACCCTTTGTGTGCTACTCCCTTGGCCCTGGTGACTGAGAGCTTGCACTGCCTGGATGCTCTCAACCAATGCTCTACTCTTCATGCTTGTATAGATACACAGTAATGGATAACTACAGGAAAGGCTACTGGAACAGTGGAATCAGCAATTTTGGAATTTTGTGTGAGAAGCTTTTGGCAGATGCTTTTCTACTTTAGTCTAAAGTGATAACAAAATTGAAAAAGCATGTTGTGTCTGGTGTTCTGGAAAGTGTGAAAGCTGCCAGTGAACTCTAGTGTCCTCTGTGGAAAGGTAGCTAAAGGTAGTTAACTTCACTAACTGAAGTTAATGAAGTATTTGCAGAAAATTCAGGGCTTGTCAACACTGTTGTTATGAAAATGGTTGGATGATCAAGATGACACCAAGTTATCCTAATAATTTCATAAATTAGTGAGTGAAGCATGTGAGAAATAAGTAATATCTTATTTTTAGAGGTGGAAGACACACCCCTAAATATACTAGTGTGAAAGAATTTTAAAAATATAAAAAAGAAGAAAGAACATGGAGCCATCTTCCCAATTCAGAGTTCTTGTGAGGCTCTTGGGACACAACAGGTAATAGATTACATCTGAAAATTTTTCAATGCTTTTGAAAATGTGTACATTAAAAGCTGTTGTGTGTATTTTTTTTTAAATCAGTGACCTTATAGGGAAATTTTAAGTGTCTGGGAAACCAGTTAAAAATTTGGTTTTGTTTAGCTGCCCATTAGAAGTCCTGGGTACTGAACTTCCAAGGTGTGCAGGTCCTGGATATTGAGGACTCCACAGGATATTAAAGTCAAATATTCTGGTGAAAGGAGAACTGGTATCCTTTCTGCTCTGCTCCCATTGGCACAGCCTGGATGGTGCCGGCTTCAATTCCATCAGCCCATTGGTCCCTTACCCCTCAGTCCCTGGCCTCCCAGACCCTATTACCTATTTTTATGATCGGTGCCATCAACAGGACATCCACGTCCCAGATAACGCTTAATTCTTCCCAGTTCACAATTTTTGGCAGCCTGGTGGATCTTCCCAAGAGGGTTATATCCGAAAAACTTGATTCCCAGGCTTATATAAACAAATTTTCTCCAGGCTCCATCCATCCTAAAGACAATTAGGTAACAACCTCTCTCAAGTGGCCTACCAAAGCAGGTCTGCCATTACCTATCTGCCAACCAACTGGCAAGATAGTCGTTGCCAGGTGACACTGATAAACACAAATGCGCATTCCACAATCTGCATGGCCCTAGCTGATTGGCTCCTGGAAGGTCCGCCCCCTGTACTGTGATCAGCGCCTGGCTATTCTGTACAGACCCCACCAAGAACCAGGTGGGACTCCTCTGAGACCCCCCCAAGACCCATACAGTGAGTGAGATGCCCCACCAGAATCAGGTGGGCCTCAATGGCGGGCAGGTGAGAACCCCCCACACCCAGACCTGGGTGGGCAGGACTCATCCTCTCTGCCATTGCACAGCTGCCTATGTCCACAGCAGGAAACAAATACTGCACTCTTCCTATTACTTTATTCAGTAAATAGCAGAAAAGGAGATCCCTGACTTAAGATGTCCATTAAAAAAATCTGGAAAAATTCAGGAATGCATTTAATTTAAAGCAACAGATTAGAAGAAAACAACAGAATAACTGCACCAAAAGCAATTTTAGTGTCACTCTGCTGCATCATCCACTCCCTGACATAGCTCTGCTCAACACAAAGAGGGAGTAAACAGCCCACCAGTTCCACTCAAAAGCAAAAGGAGAATAGTGTAACAACCATCACCCTAGGCTTTCCAGTGTAGTACCAAAATGTTCTGATTTGATTTCTCCCGACCCAGATTACTGAGCAGAGAAGAAGAGATGAGCTATTTGGAGATGACCTGAAACAAAGAAGAAGTGGTGCAACACATGGATCAACTTGCAGCCGAAGAAATCATGGTCCCCAGTGGCTACTGTGACCAGAACCCCCACAACCTCTGCACTGTCTCCTTCTGTAAACAACTCTAGCCTTCATTTCTGGCGTTCCCTCAGGGTTTGCCATTACATACTTCAGGTGCTTTCTCCAAACAGACTGCAGTAGGTTTTGCCACTGAGGAAACCAACAGCCACAGAGGAACCCTGCATCTTTCTCTACTGCAAAAAGCCTCAAAGGTGTTTGCATTCACAGTCTCCAAGCACCTGTACCACTACCTCTAGATTCTGCCTACCCAAGGTAACCTCAGCTAGAGTTGCCACAAATCCAGACTCAAGGTCACCAAACAGCCTTTTCCTGTGCAAAAGAACATGAAGGCTGCAGCCCATACTGGAGGCACAATCCCATGAGATGGGTGTACACCTGCAGCCATATCCATGCACACTGCCAGATGTTGGACTGGCAGTTGCACATGCACAATACCACTTCCAACACCTGCCACGAGCCACTGCTCGCCATATTTAGCAGCCTCTGAAGTTACATACACATGTGTCACCAGCTCTGTTTCATGGTGTTATTAACATATGTAAGCACCCAGAGTCCCATTAACCATCCCCACCACCATGTAGCTTTGCCTGAAGAGAGTTAGTTGTTCTGTGCCACTGCACACGTTTCTCCTCAGTTCCACTCACAAAAAAATAGTGCATGTTTACAGCCATCCTCAACACCTCCATGTCCCTGCCACCATACTTCAATTCACAGGTGAGGTTTCTAGCTTTATGCATCCATGATCAGGCCCCAGATCTGTAGATACACAGCAGCCAGGCAAAGCTCTACTTCTGGTCCTTCCCTGAAGCCCTATGTGTCTACAATCAGATCTGATCTTACAGTCCTGTGCTTTAACAAACTAGGTCCCACCTCATAGGCACTCCTTGCCAGCCCTGGCTTCTGTCCTTGGTCGTAGCTTTTCCTTACTACTTCTCTGCCCACAGGTAGCCTGTCTACATTGCACATGCCTGCAGCTGACACTGCACCAAAGTGTGCACAATGCCTGGCCCATATCTTTCACCTTTTCTAGTCTTCTCTGCATGGATCTAGAGGCACTATCTATGACCCAGCTAGTCCTCATAGCAACTCTAGATTTCCCATAGCTCTAGCCACCAATGACCATGAAGGTTCTCATGTTACCAACAGTTGTGCCTGCTAAAAGAGAAGCAATGCATCCTTCAACCTCAGATAACAAAGATGTTGCTCCATGCCACTAGACCAGTGCTATACTAGGTCAGCTTGTCCTCCCGTACTGCTCTGCAGGAAAAAGCTTTTCCATCCTCAAATAAGTCCTTAAGTCTGGAAGAAGTAATGGTTTCTTCAAATGTGCATGCACCTTTTCAAGCTACTAGGGTCAAGAAGAATCAGAGAAACGTGGTAACACAAGGAACACAAAAAGTCTTCATTAAATGAATGGTCCAACAAAATTAGAGACCTTGATATAATGAAAATGGGAGAACAACATAACAGTTGGGTTAAAACAAAATCGGTTCAATGAAGAAAGTTTATACCAGGAGCCAACCCATGACACCCACCCTGATTCAGGCACAGATGACTTCCTATTCCTCTTAGAATAAAGTTCAAAATACTCACCATGGTCCACAGTCCCCATGACCAGGCAATGATCTCCGTAATCCTTTTGTACCCTCCCTTGATCTCGCTCCCTCCCCTCAGGGCCTGTGGCATTATTTCATATCCCTGCACTTAATCCAATGCCTCTGGTAGCACCTTGCTCCCACTTTTCCTGCCATCACAGGATAATGAAGCCCTCACTCAGAAGCAAGCCAGTCTTGGAACCGTGAACACTGAATGCCTAGTTTGTGTCCTTTACAGGGCCTTCTTCATTGTAAATATTGTACTTAATTTGTTTTACCCCTAAATATTAACTGAAATGAAGGAGACCAGACATACTATCTTGGACACTGTTCTAACCTACATAACTGACTTGCACTTTATCTTCCAGGACTCAGTCAAATTTGTAAAATGAGTGAATAGATGCATGGAGACACTCATGGACTCTCTGCTTCTCTAGGCTTTCAGGTCAGGACCTCCACATATGGCCCACATCAGCCAGTATCCCTCAATCTCTCTTGATAAGCTTTTTCATTGGCAAAAATAATTTTGGCAAGTCATTTTTTTAAAGAGATAAGCACCATACTCAGGTTCTCATACATGCTAAAGCCCTCTACCACTAAGCCATATACCCAACACCTGGGTCAATGCTTTTAAACAAAACAAGATTCCTATAAAATGGTCTAGTGTTGGGGGGCTGGTTGAGGTGACAATTGGAGGGAGCCATATATGGAACACAGAGTTTTTGTGGCAGATGAAAGGCCTTGTGAGGACCACACTGCATACTCTTTGCACTGCTGAGGTTTGGGGAAACCTTTCTGTACCATGCCCACCCAAAAAGAAAACTTGCCAGCCTAGATTCTTCAGAACTAAATGGAAAACATTAATCAGATAGACTGAACAGACATCTATGGACTATTTAATCCATCAACAATAAATTCATTTGCTTCTCCATGAAACAATGACCATTCTTTGAAATAGTTCATATTGTCAGGCGTGGTGGAGCACACCTGTAATCCCAGCAGCTCAGAAATCTAAGACAGAAGGATTGCAAGTTCAAAGCCAGCCTCAGCAAACAAAAGGTGCTAAGCAATTCAGTGAGATCCTGTATCTAAATAAGGCTGGAGATGTGGCTCAATTGTCAAGTGCCTCTGAGTTCAATCCCTTGAACCAAAAAAAAAAAATCATATTTTTGAGTACAAGGTAAATACAAGAAATAGAGATAACTTCTTGAACCCTATAAGATCATAAATGAAAGAAATAAAAAGTTAATGACAAAAAACAAACCTTTTAATGCCTGGAGGTTAAAATATACAACTCTGGATTAGGATTGGAAAACAGATACAATCAGGGGAGAAAAATTTCAGAAATAAATGGGAACAGGGATAGAATATGTCAAAATTCATTGGGTTATTAGCACCCATAAATAATTTATGTACCTATATATCAATGGCAAATGAACTGAAAGAGAAATTAGAAAAATATCCCATTCAAAATAGCCTCAGAAAACAATATAATACTTTGGAATATATATAAGAAAAGGTATGAAATAGTTCTACAATGAAAACTACAGAATACTGAAGAAAGAAATTAAAGACCTTTGAAGATGGACAGATCTCCCAGGCCCTAATTCTGCCTATCTTAGGCAGAATTAATATTGTCAAATTAACCATACTACCCAAAGTGCTTTGCAGATTCAATGCAATTCCTATAAAAATACCAATGAGTTCCTTTGTAGAAATAGAAAAATCACCCATAAAACTCATTTGGAAATATTAGAGAATCAGAATAGGCAAAGCAGTCATTAGCAAGAAAAGTGATGCAGGAGGCATTACAATCAGTACCAGAACCATGGTAAAGAAGAGAAGACACAGAGAAAAACCCACATAAGTACAGTTATCTAATATTATAAAACAGCACCAAAAACAAACACTGAAGAAAAGATAGCATTTTCAACAAATGGTGCTGGGAAAACTTGAAATACACATGTAGCAAAATGAAATTAAACCCCTACTTCTCACCCTGCACACAACTCAAAGTGGATCAAGGACTTAGGCATTAGAACATAGAGACCCTGCAACTAACTGAAGAAAAAGTAGGAATGTAAGCTTAGGAACTTACTTTCTTAACAACACCAGTACAGCACAAGAAGTAAAATCAACAATCAATAAATGGGATGGAATCAAAGAAGCAGCCTTTAAAATTCTTCTCAGCTCAAGCAACAATAATATGAAGAGAAAGCCTACTGAACAGGAGAAAATCTTTACCACCTGCACCTCAGTTTCAGCATTAATTTCCAGGATACATGAAGAACTCAAAAACATTATACTACTACTAATAATAATATTAATAATAACAACAACAATAACAGCCACCCAATCAATAAATGGACTAAGGATCTGAAAATACCATCAACAAATATATGAAAAAATGTTCATCTTTAGTAATTATAAAAATGCAAGTCAAATCTACACTGAGATTTCATCTCACTTCAGTCAGAATGGCAATTATCAGGAATTCAAGCACCAATAAATGTTGGGGGGATGTAGGAAAAAAGGTTCATTCATACCTTGCTGGTGGGAAGGCAAATTTTCAATTTATCATTATGAAAAGCAGCATGGAGATTCCTCAGAAAACTTGGAATTGACCCAGTTGTCCCACTTCTCAGTTCATACCCAAAGGATTGAAAGTCAGAATACTACAGTGATGCAGCCACGTCAATGTTATAGCTAAACTATGAAACCTGTCTAAGTGCCTTTCAACAGATGAATGAATAAAGAAAATGTGGTATACATACACAACCAGATATTACTCAGCCTTAAATAAGAATGAAATTATGGAATTTGGTGATAAATGAATAGAACTGGAGAATATCATGCTTAACAAAATTAACTAATCCCAAAGAACCAAAGGCTGAATGTTTTCACTGAATTTCAGATGCTAATTGACAATAAGGGTTGGGGTTCCTAGGGACGAACAGAGATACTGTGGATAAGGCACAGGGGAGTGAAGGAAGGGGGAAAGGAATGGAGGTAGGAAGAATAGCAGAATGGATCTGACATAATTACCCTATGTGCATATATGACTACATGATCACTGAGTCTGCGTCATATACAACCAGAAGAATGAGAAGTTATGCTCCATTTATGTATGATGTGTCAAAGAGCATTCCACTGCCATGTACAACTAAATGGAATGAATAAAAAATGTTTTTAGGTGCTCAGAAAAAAAGAAACATATCAAATAACTGTAAAAGATTAAAAGGTGTATCAAAGATGAAATCAGAATTAGAAATCACCTGATCCAATCCACCTATTTCATTAATGAAAAACCTTATTACAATACTAACATATCCCCAACCAGAAAAAATGAGAAAGTCAAATAATTATCAAAATTATACTACATACAGAATTATAGTTCACATGTGAAAAACACTGTGATACATACAAGAAGAATAAAATTTTATAAGATGAAGGCAATCCTCATATTGCAGACATTTTCTGGCTTAAAATTGGCACCCACGCTTCTCAAGGAAAAAAGATGATGGACATGGAGTCAAACTAATGGAGTTCCCTCCACAGCCATCTGTTTCCTTCTCTGGCTTAGTATCCTTCATCCTTACTGCAAGTTATACTATTCCACCACAAGGATGAAAGATCACCCAAAGGATCATGGCAGGCACACATGAGGAACAACAAAATTGGAGGCGAACAAGAAAGGAGGGCTGTGCTACTACTATCATCAATATGATGGACTAACACTAGCTTCCCTGTGTGCCTAATGCTAGGAATTCAAAAAGAAGTGAGATAATATGAAACTTTACTCAGCCATAAAATAAATGAAATTATGTCATCTGCAGGAAAATGGGTGGAGACCATAATATTAAACAAAATAAGTCAAACTTAGAAGATCAAAGATCATATGCTTTCTCTCATATGTGCAAGCTAGAATGGAAAAAGAAATAGAAAGGTGTTGGGGATGATCTCAGGAAAATCAAAGGGAGATAATTAAAGAAAAAGACCAAGGGTTGTGACGTAGGCAGGGAGGGAAGAAGTGCTGGGAAGCAATATTGGCCAAATTATATTGTTAAATTTTGTGCATGTATAAATATATAACACAAATTCTTGTTATGTACAATTATAATGCACAAATTTTAAAAATGTTGAAAAAAAAATAATAGCCAGTATGAACTGATTGTTTCAGCTTAAAAATCTACAAATATCTATAATCATTTAATGATGCTCTGTCTCTTGGAAGCCCTATTACATACGTACACATGTATGTGTAAGTTTTTCTGCATATTTATATTACTGTGCTAAACATAGACATAGATAGATAGATAGATAGATAGATAGATAGATTATGACACTCAAGACTTACAAAAGAACTCAACCTATTCATAAGCAGGGTGAGCCCCTGACCTTCTAAATGTGGACCCACTTAACTAAAGACAACATGATTTATGCTCTTTATATAATGGCTCGTGGTTTTCTAACTTTAGTGCTTTTTGTTTGGGTCCTTTATTTATTTTAACCCCAATTTGATATCCCTACAGATATATTCATGTTCTAAAACAGAACGGGATAGACAACCTGTCCAATATTAAAAGTAAATATATTAAATACCAAATAAAAATGCTATTATATATTTTCCAGCATCCAAAGTACTGCTAAATGCGAAAATAGGTTCCAAGGAAAAACTTTCTGAATAACAAAGAATAAGAATCAAAAAATAGAAAACTATAAAAGTAACCTTACCCATATACCTTATAAAGGCAACATAAAATGACTTACTTACATATCATAATATAGAAGTTATGGTAGCTTAGACAGGGAGAGAAAAAATATCAAATATTAAAAATTAAATGGAAAACTCTTTTTGATTTCAGATTTGGTTTATAATCTAACACCTTAAAATATAAAAATCTTAGGTGTGCTCATTAGATTCCCTTATTTCAGGGCTCACAAAAAATACTATTTGACTAAACTTTTTTGAGAAAATTGAATTATGAACTTGGAGAATGCATATGGCTTTAATTGGATACATTCAGCTATTCAGCATTGAAAAATAATTTAAATAATACATATTTTACAAGAATATTGCAACTTGAAAACCCAAAAGGTTTAGGATATTTAAACAATACCACAAATATCATAAATGTTATTATTTGTAGTTACTCAATGGTCATAAGATAAAAGTGGCCGAAGTATATTGAAGCTTTCCTGTAAAATGAATGTTATGCTACAATGTAGCTCACATTTAAGAAATTATACTTGAATGAAAGTCACATTATAATATGAATAGCCTACTATCAACTTTTTTATTAAATAAAAATGTTTTCCTTGAGTGATGTCTGAAATTTTTCAGAATATAAAGCCCCAGACCTCACTTCCTCACAAATATTGACATACAAAGATTATGGTCCAATGATCCCATAAGAACATTGCATAAGCCAGTTATGAAATTGGGGTATTCCAGGAATACACAGTTGTATTTAAAGAGGTAAAAAAAAAAAAAGGCCATTTCCATTCACTTGCTATCAACCCCATGCCCAACCCAGCAAGACAAACATAATTCATGACTACTTTCTTAGGAGGAAGGGTGGAGATGCTTCCAATATTATAGGTGTTGTTTAGGGAGAGAGAGATGTCTGAGGAAATGATTTGTCTCACTTGTCTCAAGGCTCATATGAGGAAATTTCTTACTTTCAGTACCTGAGTTGGGCTGAGAACCAGAGAGAGCTCAAAAGGATTGTCTAAGCATCAGATTCTACCATACAGCAATGAGACACCAGGGGGAGGAAGAGAGTACAAGACTTTCTTAAAGAAACCAGCAAACCTGATTCAGAAATCATTTTTCAAGTCCAGAAAAGAACCACTCCCATAAAAGATCCAAGGGGCTTCCAAAATTTCTGGCTAATTTGTGAAACTTGTCCCCCATACAAAACTGATTCACAAAGTCTGGAAGAGGTAGCTGTTTCTTCAAATGCAAAAACAAAACAAAAAATTATAACAGAAATAACAAGACACGTGAAGAAACACAGAAACACAAATAAATCAAATAAATGAGATAACTCTACAAAGACCAATCCTAAGACTTTGAAGGTCTATGAATAATTTCATGAAATGAAAAATAGTCCTTGTAAAAATACCTACATGTGTTATGAGAAAACAGCAGAAAACTACACAAAAGGGCTGGGATTCTGGCTCATTGGTGGAGCACTCACCTAGCACACACAAAGTCCTGGGTTCAATCCTCAGCACCACATAAAAAAAATAAAGATACTGTGTCCAACTACAACTAAAAAATAAATATTAAAAAAATGACACAAAATCAGGAAAATGCATGTAAAGTGTAAAAATGCCAACATGACAGTATTTAAATAAAACAATAATTGAAATAAAATATTTTTTTGAAATTATTGATTGAAACAAAGAAAATTAAAAATATAAAATTTTAAATGTGAAGAAACTCTAAGGGACTTATGAGACAACATCACAAGGACAAATATGTGTTTTGCATGTATCTCTAAAGAAGAGAAAGAGAAGGGTGAGTAGAACTCATTTGAAAAAATAAGACGTTTTTTTTTTTCAATTATGAGAAAGAAATTGGATACCCAAATTCAAGAAACTCAAAGAAAAATAATTAAGATGAATCCAAAAAGGACCCATGTTGAGGAAAATTGTAACAATCAAAATTTAAAAATAAAGATTTTTGATGGGTTGGGGCTGTGGCTCAGCAGAAGCACAGTTGCCTGGCAAGTGTGAGGCACTGGGTTTGATTCCCATCACCTCATATGAATAAATAAATAAAAGTCTGTTCAATTCTCAGCACCATATGTAAATAAATAACTAAAGTCTATCAGCAACTAGAAAATAAATAAATAAGTAAATAAAATGAAAATTAAAAATTTTGAATACAAGAAGTGAAGAGTGATTTATCTCCTAAGATGGAGCTTTCAGAAAAACACCAGCAGATTTTTTGGAAGAAAACTTTAGGTCAGATATGATGTATTAATTTTTCAAAGAAAAAGGATGCACACACACAAACTAAAAACAATTTAACAACTGAGAAGAGAGCACCAGCAATAATTTCCTTTAAAAATTAAGAAAAAATAACAACTTTTTTGGCAAAAAAATAAAAGCTGAGTGAGTTAATTACCACTAGACTTCCTTTTTGGAATTGCTACAGGCAGTCTTTCAAGTGGAAACAAAAGAATGGTATAACAAAAAAAGCAAATGATCATATAAACATTCTAGGAAAGGAAAATATGCAAATACTGATTCTTTTTATTTATCAGAGAACATTATTATATTTCTCATCACTGACAGCATAAAATATGTTAATTTGAATACAAAACCTATATAAAATTATTTCTCCTTTTTTAAATTTGTTTCTTTTTACATACACATGACCCTAGGATGTATTTTAACATATTATGCATATATGGAGTGCAAACCATTCCAATTTTTATCCCATTCTTGTGCAGGTATACTGCTCATGTGTTCATATGCACATTCAAAAATCATGTGCAATTCATTCTACTCTTTTTCTTCTTCCCACCCCTCCCTTCATTCCCTTTTGTCCAATTCAGTGTACTCCTATACTTCCCCTCCCTTGTTATGGGTTAGCATCCACATCTCAGAGAGAACATTTGGCCTTTGGTTTTTTTTGAGACTGGTTTATATCACTTAGCATGACAACTTGGGTCCCATCAATTAACAAGCAAATGCCATATGTTCATTCTCCTTGATACTGAGTAATATTCCATTGTGTATATATACACCATACTTTCTTAATCAATTCATCTGTTGAAGAGTACCTAGGTTGTTCCAACAATGTGAATTGTTAATATTACTCCACTACACACCTAAAATGGCTAAGATGTTATTTTAAAGGAATTACTATTTGATTTTTTTTAAGTATCATTTAAGAAAATTTATTCCTAACTGAAAATTATAGATTTAAAATACCAGCATATTTTAATACAAAACAACTATTTGCATATCTAACTTAAGAATGTTCAAATGGCATTACAAAATGGGATACTTAATAGAGCTTGGGACTGTAAAATAAAATACGCAATAAGCCTGTCACTCTTGTAAGTTCTTTATTTTAAATTATAATTTGAACAAAATTAATCTGTCAGTCTATAATAATGGCTAAGATGGTAAAATCCATTATGTTTTTATTACTTGCAGTAAACATGAGGGAATTAATGTTGCCCCTGAAACAATATGCTTGAAGGACTTATATATAAGATAATGGGAATGGAGGGACCTGTGAGAACAGAAGCAGATTGGAGTGAGGCAGCTTCAAGCTGACAAAAATTGAAGAGGATTAATGGTTATCACCAAAGCTAGGAAGAGAAACAGATGGATTTTATCCATAGTCTCAGAAGGAGCACAGCCTTGCTCACACCTTGATTTCAGATTCTGACAGCTAGAATTTTGAGAGAATAAATGTCTTTTGTTAGCTACACAGTTTGTGGTATTTTGTTACGTAACTTCCAGGAAACTTACATAGCTCCATTCAGGGCTGCTCTGTCACATAACTCTTAACCCCACATGGGTAGAAATAATAAATAAATCATAAAGAAATTACAAACTGAAAAAATAATTTTGGATTTTAAAAAAATAACATTTACCTACTATTACTACTACTACTAGAAACACTTTTAGTTATTGCCAAGAGTTACCATGGAATCTGGATAGAATAAGTATGTAATTAGATATTGTGAAAATTTTGGCTAGTACGGTGTGGATTTAGGTATTTTCATTGTTATTTTGGACTCATGTGCAAAAATGAAAAGAGCTCAAATATTTGAAAATATATACAGATATGAATTTGAATTCTAATTTTAGTACCTTGCTATTTTTTAAAAATATTTATTTTATTAGGTGTAGATGGACACAACACAATGCCTTTATTTTTATGTGGTGCTGAGGATCGAACCCGGGTCCTGCCCATGCTAGGCGAGCACTCTACCGCTGAGCCACAATCCCAGCCCCAACCTTGCCATTTTGTAACACAACAGGTAGTTTTTAAATTAATTTAGAAATCATAGTTTTCTTTATTTCTATTAGTTTATGCTGTATTGAGAGAAATACATCCATTTTAGCTTGGCAACTTAGAATTTAGTGTAAGGAAATCTGAAAGAACTCCCTAGATACTTCTGTTCTAGAACATCACAACATTGCTTTATATTGTGTGTATGTATATATATACACTAAAATACTTACATATATGATTATATGTATTTAATGTGTACATAATTCACAGTGTTCTTTGAAAATTGCATAGTATACATTGTAAGCTAACAAAAAAGTATTTTTTTATTCCTTTTCACAAAAATCCACTTTTTCTTATAGATGCACATCTGAAAATAAGATGGAAGTAGGTATAAATATGCACTTTTGTTTTAAAATGCCATTTTTAGGGAAAAATATAAACTAGACTGATCTCTTATTAATATTGAATTAGCATAATATTTATAAAATGTTTTAAGGATAATACAAAGTTTACTAAAGTTTTCACTGTGATGAGACTGGAATAATATTTCTGCAAAATAGTTGAAATTCTAATGTTATATTTATTGTAGGAAAATTATATATTAATTACATTTCTAATGATGGCAGATAAAAAAACTACATAAAAATTACTGTCATCCTTAATTAAATGTGCATTCATTCTGAACTTTATTGAGATGCTTATGCAGTTCTACTAAAGAAACAGGTGACAATGTCATGGAGAAGAATTTACCTACAGCTTGTTGTTCTGCTGCAAGGTGCTTAATGTCATGCCTGTAAGAACTTGAACACCAATGTGTTCTACTGTTTAACTTACAATGCATGTACTCATCCATAAGATGTCACACGTTTTTTTCTGTAACTTCTGGCAGGATTTTTAGAATCCTGCCCGTGAGGCCCCCAGCCGTAGCCACTCCCTGGACCAAGACCCTCCAAGTGCCATCAGCCCCTTGAGTGAGGCCTGCAGTGAAGGACAGTGCCCTCCCACAGCCTCCACAGGGGAGGCTGGTGGGAGAGACCAGAAGCCCCTGAAAGGGCCCAATCTGTCTCTATCACCTGCTAGAGACTCAGGGCCTGCTCAGCAAGCGGGGTCGTCCAGGCTGGGGCAGGAGGCTCCTTCTTGTCACCCCGAGCAGGGTTCTGCCCCCCAAAAGGGCTGTGGCCCACTGTCACCACAAACTCATGGCTGTTTGCCTCCAGGGTCTGTCAAGGAGATACTTCTGGAGCCCCCCTGCCCAGCCCAAACAAGCCCCCGCCAGGCTCTGAGAAGGAGCCTGGCAGCATCTCTCGACCTGGGGGGCCTTGGACCAGCTCCTCCAGCTCCCTGGAACCAACCTGCCCCACAGGCATGGAGTCCAGCCCTTCTCTGGACACTGGCAGCCTGTCTCGGAGGCTGACCATTCCCCTGACCCAACACCCCCCTTACCAAGGCCTCAGGAGCAGGCCACCACCCGGAAGTTCTCCCTGGGGTACCGTGGGGGCTATGCGGGGGTGGCGGGCTATGGTACCTTTGCCTTTGGTGGGGATGCAGGGGGCATGCTAGGACAGGGTCCCTTGTGGGCCAGGATGGCCTGGGCCGTATCCCAGTCCTCCAAGGAGCAGGACGAGGCTGCAGTGGGAAGCCCTCAACCCCAGGCCGACTTGGGGCCAGTGCCTGAGACCAGAGGGGCTACCCTGAGGGCTTCCCCAGAGCTGACCTCGTGGGAGCAAGATGGGCAGGTGTCCCTGGTGCAGATCTGGGACCTGTCAGGGGATACAGAGGCTGCCGACACTGTGTCCTCAGACATTTCAGAGGTGGATCCTGCCTACCTCAACCTCTCTGACCTGTATGACATCAAGTATCTCCCATTGGAGTTCATGATCTTCAGGAGGGTCCCCAAGCCCTGGGAGCAGCCAGAGCCGCCCTCTCCTGAGGCTGAGGCTGGGGAGGAGCTGGCAGAGTTCCCTGAGGCTGCGTGGCCCTGGCCAGGGGAGCTGGGCCTTCGAGCTGGCCTGGAGATCACAGAGGAGCCGGAGGACCTGGAGGCACTGCTGGGGGAGGCTGCGGCCAGCAGAAAGCGCAAGTGGTCCCCCTCCCGTGGCCTATTCCAGTTCCCTGGGAAGTGTCTGCCACTGGAGGAACCCCTGGAACTTGGGCTGCGCCAGAGGGTGAAGGCTTCCATGGCTCACATCTCCCGGATCCTGAAGGGCAGGCCGGAAGGTAACCTCCTCGTCCTATCCCCTGGCACATCCCTGCCCCTTAGGATCACTCACCCTTTCGTGCTCAGGGTCCTGCTGGGCCCCCCCCCTCTGGTGCTGTTGCCCCTACCTCCCAACTGCACCCACAGCTCTACCTGAGTCCTGGAGGCACCTCTGCTGACCTGAACCTGCCTTACTGGGCATGTGAGGCCATCCTGGAGACACCTGCAGGGAGGGCACCTGGGGAGAGGGCAGCCAGGATCCCAGGCCTCCCCCACTGTAGACCCTCTGACCCAGGAGTCTTATGGCCCCACCCTCAGTGACCTCAGACCTTCTGAGCCCAGTCCTGTGGCCCCAGATCCTCCTGACTCCAGGTCTCTCCTGATCTCACAGCAACTCGACCCTAGGCACAGCTGACCCCAGCTTCCCTGACCCCTGAGCTGCCTGGAAGTCCCAACTCCAGAGCAGCCTCTGTGACCCCCACCCTCCTGACCCCAGCCTGACCCCAGCCCCAAGCAACCCCCTCCTGCACTGTAGGCCTTAGAGCCCCCAACAGCCCACTGCTGAGGGAGGTGGGAAGCAGGTCCAGTTTGTCTTCACACCCCAGTCCCTAAGACCTGGGCCTGCCAGGAGGACAGGCAGTGTGAAATGAAATCTGATTAAATAACTGCACATGGAAGTAGCAAGTATTAGGTTTCAAAGATCTCAAGCAATATTAACCCACAAATTCTAAATGTACTTCTGATTGTGGAATCCCATTTTAATTACAGCATAAATTAACAATCTAAATAATACAACTATCATAAAGCTAAAATTCTCATTTACGCAGCTCTGAGTTAAAAGAATATAATACCACAATCTATTGCATTATCTGACATGAAAGCAAAAACATAATACAAATTTAGGCTTTTCTATCAAAATTACAAGAACTAAACTTTCTATCCAGAAGAATCCAAAGACACACAAAAGCATCTGGATTATTTTACATATGAAGTATATGGAAAAAAGTCTCTTGCCAAAGTAGTAAGAAACAACTTCTAATTTCCTAAGAAACTTGTATTTTACATTTGTTTTTTTCCTGAATCACTTACCCAGCCACAAAGAAACTCAGATTAGAGAAGTTAAAAGATGTCCTTTTCAATAGCCAACAGTCACCAAAGACCATAACAAAAGAAAATAGACATAAGTATTCCATGCTATTGTGCACAAGCAAGCCCAAAGTTTTACTGCTTCACTAGTTAAATCACTAAATGTTAAGCATTATTTCATGAACTTAAATTAAATCTGGTATATAAAGAGAAAAATATACCATAAGTGAAACTTACTTTCTATTTCACAGAAAGATTCTACTCCATCTAAAATAATCCTGTGACCTTGTGGAAACAATCTTGCGTTAAACACGTAAAGCAGATTTCTTTATCAAATGCACCAGTACATTACTTCTCTGAGAGCATTCAGTATGTTTACTATGCTCTCTAGATGTATGTTCATACACTGGTTTAAGCCATTTGCAGAAAATCATCAGAAATCCTTAAAAATGTTTGACCTGACATGCAATTTTAAGACATGTGAGTTTTAAATTGAAAGAGCTTTACATCTTTCGTAATGGGAATAATCAGAATTTTTATTCTGCAAGTTAAATGATTCTTCCATAGAGCAAATTTAACTTGACTTCCTTAAATGGCTACAGATCTGACACACCATTTAGAAGGCTAAAAGGAAACACTGATTTACTTCTTCTCTAAAGCAATACTGTTCAACAAAATTATAATGCAAGTTACACACATAATTTTGAATTTTCTAATAACTATGCTAAAATGGATGAAAATACAACTTTTAAAACACTTATTAAACATGTCAAATATTATTTCAACATGTAATAAATATCTTTAAAATATTTATTCTTTTACAACTTGTACTAAGTTTTCAAAATCCGGTATGCATTTCACACTTATAACATATCACATTTTCAACTAACCACAACCTGGTCAATAGTCAGAATGTGGCTAGTGGCTACATTATTGGACAGTACACTTTTTAAGTAATATTTTGAGATCTGATATACTACTCTGTTTATAGTTAGTTCACTTTCATGTCTCCTTTTTGAACTGAAAGGGCTGCGGCTACAAATATAAGCAAAACTGTTAATTCACTGGATAAATCAGGATCAGATCACCTTATCTGAGGATCTGGTTAACACACACAATAAGCAACAAATGGATTATGCCTTATTATGTCTCAAGTAGACTTCAGAGATGCTTCTGATGAACACGAGAACATACTTTGTAGCAAAAACTCAGGTTAAGCACCAAAACATTTTTATATCAAATCTTAACACTGCCTTAATTCTAGCATCCCTTCCCTCTCATTCTTGAGCACATACTTCTATGCAAATTACTTACAATATTGCTCTCTAAATTTGATAAAATTTATCAACTCTACAGTCACCATTCAAAAATAAACAGGACACTATATAAGACAAAAATGAACAAAATGAGAAAAAATTATCAACTAGCTACTTTTAATACAACTTATGTCAACCAATCTTAAATTATTCTGAGTTCCACTGAAAGTGATTTTTCTCACAATTCCAATTAATTTACTGCTAAGGATTTCCCCAAGTCATTAGGACATTTGCTTAAAATGTAAATAATTTCAACAATGTGTTTTCTAGAAAATAACAAATACAACCATAGATTAGCACATAAAATTTGTCCTTAAGTCAAGTTACTGAATAAATCAAACAGAAACAACTATACTCTTGTTTAATGCTTTTACATTTTTATGACACCACATTCAGCAATTTCTAAATTTGGAAAGTCAGTTCAGATTGCACACAAACAATAACTTTAAAACTTAAAACTTTACAAGTTTCTACAAAATACTTGTGAATAAATATATTCCATAGAAATACAACAGAAAAATCAACACCACTCAAACAAATCTCAGCAAGGAGCACAAGATCAATACATTAATAAGTACTGAATATATGATACATGCTAAAGAGTATTTTTCTCCTAATTTAATTTAATTCACCAGGCAATTTTTGTTTAATGCACTTGCAAAGCTGCAAGGAAGCAAATGTAGCCTGGCTAGCCTCTTCTGCTGCACTTATATACAAAGATAATACATTCATCTCCTGATATCTTTCCACAATTTAGAAATCAAAATAGCAAAATTTTTTTTCTTACCTGCAGTTAGGAGGAGGATTAAGGGTTATTTCAGCCAGCTCCTTCTGAATTCTGTTAGTGAAATGGGAACAGACAAAAAGGATTTGAGATAGTCTACAGAATAACTGGCAAATCAGACTGCTCTCTACCGCCATGCAGGTAAATGGAAGGCTGGTTTTGCCTTCAGTAATGCTAACATGACTGCTTCCTCTTTGTTCTCAGAGGCATAACCCAAATTCCTTAGCAGAAACTTTGCAGCTTTTTTCTCACTTGCTACTGTAAATAGGTAAGTCGTTTCCACCTGATTTGAGAAAAGTCCTCCACTACTACTCAACAAAAGGATATAAAATCTATTTTAAAACTCTTTTTACCAAAGAAATTCTCTTTTCAAGCTTATATGCAAATGAGACAAAAAGGGAGGAGGGAAAGCACTAGAATATTTTTTACAATGACTTCAAGCCACTTTTGCTGTGGTAAAAATAAGCAAGCTATTGCAAGAGCATATTAATAGTTTTGTCAATATTTTATCTGTTTAAAAAAGGTTTAAAATTTACAAATACATTTACCAATGAAAAACTTCCAAGGACTATTTTAGCAATCTTATTTAATCATTTCTTTTCTCTGATCATAGGTACAGCATGTAAATTTAATAATCTTAGAGGAAAGAGGGCCTTGAGGTAAGGGGGAAAAGCATTTCTTTGATTTTCTTGAAATTTAAAATGTTTTCAAAATTGTTTAATGTTACTCTCCACAAGATTACAACACACTGAGAAGAATTTTAAATTATTTCAAAGACTGCTGCTATTCAATATAATATTCTCAAGTTCATTAGTGTATGAATAATGGTACAATGATGGTAAAAATGTATAGAAAAATAAGAACATGAATCACTATAAAATTCAATAATTGATCAGTTTTTATATTTTCTTTTTCCTTTAGTTGCTATCATTGAAAAATCAACAAAACATCAAAACTAGGTAATGCTATAGATACATTTTATGTTTGATTACAGGAGTTCTACTCCATACGATCACTATCACTGATGGAGTCCCATTGATGGAATCATTTTTTTTTTTGCCATCATAGAAAGTAAAAGTCAGCAGGAAACAAATAATCTTTCACTTACACTCAACAAAACGTTTTTCCCGCTGTTCATTACTATGTCAAGAACACCTACAAGTTTTAAAGATGTGCAAAGACAAAGTTTTCAACAGCAAAGTGACACCTGAGATTGTAAATGGCTATTTTTCAGTTTTATTTGCCCTCACAAGAACAAGGAGGAATAACTATAATATAACTACAAAAAAATCATACCTATTATGCAGTTAAAGCCTTGTTTGTAGAACTAAGCAAATTTAAAATCTGCTTTCAAAAAAAGCCAAGGCCTGACATTCAAAATTTTTTAGCAAATATAAACTTTTTTGATCATTTCCTTTCATGAAAAGTGACATTACTGATCTCTAGACGTGCCAATTTCACTCAAGAGTATAACTCACAAAAGGGAACATCCCCAATGTACCATCTAATTCAGTTTCACCAAATTTTCCTTGCCAACTCCTTAAACTGTCAGAATGAGAGTTCAGTCTCTAGGACTCTTCCTGAAGTTACCAAAGAACAGGATAAGTTTGCTTAGAAGCATAATTTTAGTGAGGACATTTTCATGCTCCCTAAAGGATGAAAATTCATTCAAGTACAAATAAAACTGATCTTGAAGTATTTCTGGAGTATTGTTTTTGATGTAAAAATACAAGCATCCAGTTGTTTGGAAGAAAATCTGACAGTGTTACCTTTGCTAGAGAGTTTGGTGCTCTTCTTCTGCTGGGTGGCAGAAGGTCCTTTCTTCTTGATCTTCAGGCTCTGGAGCAGCAGGGTCTTGCTGGTCCGCATCTGAGCATCTGAACTGCCTCTGCTGGTGCTGGGGCTGTCATCATCAGACTTTTGCTTATCACTGGCCATCTTGATGAAGTTATCACTTGGAAAACTTTTTTAAAGAGGAAAAAGAGAGTCAAAAAATGTTAATCTAATAAATCAATCAACAGCATTTCCTTACCTTAATATCCCCAAATTGTATCTTTATAAAAAGGCTTCAAAAATGTTCACATTTAATGTACGGCAATATTACTGGGGAGACGATGAGTCTTACAATGCCAGCATTCAGGGATTTACCGAACTCAAGTTAGAAAATCCACTCACATTTTTTTCCATCCCTTGAACAATCTATCAATTGTCTACTTTCTCAGAAGGTATGAAACAGATTTGCCAGGGAACTTAAGTCAACGAACATTAACAACATATGACACACTGTAAATAACAGATTTTGCTCAAAAATGTTAAAAAGTCACTACACATCTAAATATTCACAGACTGACATGGGTTAGAGCTACCAAATTCCCTTTCCCAGAGGAAAACATACCCTGTTAATCGCCCATATGCTTATTTAAGGTGAGCATTCCTCTTCTATGCACCTAAAACCTTTAAACATAACACTCAAACTCAACTAACAAGCTGCCTAGCCTTTTCTATGGCCAGCAGTGAAGATTCAAGCGGCCAAGACCCAGCTGCCACTCTGGGAAAAGCAGAATCCAAACTGCGCTTTATGCACAGCTCCCCACATCACCAAGGTTCCTTGCTCAATCTTTACATCACAGGTGACATTTTATCCAAAATTAATGAAAAGGGGGAGGTAAAAAAAGTTTATTCTTTAAGGGGCTAAATTTGGTCATTTAAATTGGTTGAAAAAGTTTTTAAGTTATTGTAAAATTCATTTTAAATTGAGAGACTTTAATGTTAGTAAGAAGTGGTTTTGTATGTTAAAATCTTTTCCCTCCTGTATTCATTATGCATCTTAAGATATGGTAATATACATGAAGAACTATATTTTTAAAATACTTAATTTAGTTTGAAATTATTGTAAGAAAGAAAAGATCTAAAAAGAGATCAGTGGTTTAAAATTCCATAGTGATAATGAAGTTGGAGGGAACCTCTGTACTAAGTGGATTTTAGTCTAAAGACAGTGGGAAAGCTACACTCAAATAATAATATTGGATAGCATTCAATTTATTTTTGAAAATTCATAGCTTGAGACATATCTGAAATATTTGGATTTTTCTTTCATGTTTTGATTTTCTTTTTGTCAATTTTTACATCATAGTTTAAGATGTGGTTTCATGTAAGGATACGCAACAGTTTTGTATAATACATGAAGCACTGAAGATCTGGGTGGATCTAGCTCTTTTACTTGATGTAAATTTTGAATCTGAGTTTCAGTTCTAGTTTTGCTGAATAGCTAGTGGCCTTGAGAAAGTCTTTTTGCCTTTTCAATTTTATTTTTCTTTTTTTTAACATTTTAACATTTTTAAGGTTTTTTTTTCTTTTTTTTAATTGGTTGTTCAAAACATTACATAGTTCTTGATATATCATATTTCACACTTTGATTCAAGTGGGTTATGAACTCCCATTTTTACCCCATATACAGATTGCAGAGTCTCATCAGTTACACTTACATTGATTTACATATTGACATACTCATGTCTGTTGTATTCAGCTGCCTTTCCTATCCTCTACTATCCCCCCTCCCCTCCTCTCCCCTCTTCTCTCTCTACCTCCTCTACTGTAATTCATTTCTCCCCCTTGTATTATTTTTCCCTTTCCCCTCACTTCCTCTTGTATGTAATTTTGTATAACCCTAAGGGTCTCCTTCCATTTCCAAGCAATTTCCCTTCTCTCTCCCTGTCCCTCCCACCTCTCATCCCTGTTTAATGTTATTCATTTTCTCATGCTCTTTTTCCCTACTCTGTTCTTAGTTACTCTCCTTATATCAAAGAAGACATTTGGCATTTGTATTTTAGGGATTGGCTAGCTTCACTTAGCATAATCTGCTCTAATGCCATCCATTTCCCTCCAAATTCTATAATTTTGTCATTTTTAGTCCCAATAGTTAGTTAAATGTTCATGGTTATGTAAAAATACTTCCTTGCCTGAGAAAATTTTAAAGTGGTATCATTTATATAAATTGCCTTTCTAAAGCAGTATTTATCAAAATACTTCTAAAAGTATAGCATTAAATAGTTAACTATAACCTGCCACTTTAATTGTAAAGTTGGTCCTCTAAATTATGCATTTAGAAAAGTAGAAAAACTTCATTTCTTTTCATTAAATGTCTGAGGATGTTTCAATGTACATCATGATTTCACTAGCAAATGAGTACTAGATGAAAACTTTCTCTAGATAATTAAAATATAAAGCTCTGAGATTTAAATAATTTATCAGTCCTAAAATACTATGCTTGAGCTGTGTACAGTAATCAAATAAAAATAAGGTGATACTACTTGAACACAGTAGGACAAAGAGTTGTTTAAACAACAGAAATATGTTGTCTTACAGTTCTAGATACCAGAAATCTGAGATCAAGGGTCAGCAAGATGGATTCCTGGTAAGAATTCTGAAGGACAATCTCTCCAGAGCTCTCTCTTAGCTTCTAGGAGCCCCAGGAATTCTTTGCCTATAGATGGCCATCTCAATGAGTCTTCACAGCTATATGCATATCTGTCTCTCTCTCTCTACCTCCATCTCCATTTATCTCTACTGATATAGATACATAGATGGGTGTGTCCAAATTTCCCCTTTTTCATAAAGATACCAGTCATAATGGACTAGGGCCCACATTAATAACTTAACCTTATTTATAAAGACACTATTTCAAAATTTAAGATCACATTCACATACACTGGGAGTGAGAATTCCAATGTATGTTTTGGGTGAGGGCCACAGTTTAACCCAGAGCAGGTTCTAACTAAATATCATGAGATCCCATAATCTCTTTGCTTTACCAAAATTAACAGAAAGAGTACCCTTTACCATTGTCCTAAAGATATGTAGGAGGCCATCAGTCCTGTTGGTGAAGCTGTTATCTATACAATAAAGCTTTGGAAGATGTTTAAAAAAAAAGGGGGGGGGGAGTAAAAGCCCAAGGAAAAACAAACAAAGCGCCAAAAACAGCAACAAATTTCTGTGCCCTCATAAGGGAGCCCCAGCGCCGCCAGCGGCCACACACCTCTGCAGCCCTTTGCGGACAGAGCTCGCCACGATGGCCGCCAATTAATGGGAGCAGCCAGGCGGCCCACAGCGACTCAAAGACACCTGGGGCGCGGGCGCCCCGCAAGAACTAAGCCGCCGCCGCGGCCGCCGCCCCGACTACCCCCACGCGGACCTCAGCCCCGCCGCCCTACCTTGCCGCCTGAAGGAGCCCCGCTGCCCTGTCTCCGGGGAAAGAAGCCGCCGCCGCCGCCGCCGCCCCCGCCCCCACGCGGAACTCAGCCCTGCCGCCCTACCTTGCCATCTGAAGGAGCCCCGCTGCCCTGTCTGGGGGGGGGGGGAAGAAGCCGCCGCCGCCGCCAACCCCACGCGGACCTCAGCCCCGCCGCCCTACCTTGCCCCCTGAAGGAGCCCCACTGCCCTGTCTCGGGGGAAAGAAGCCGCCGCCGCCGCCGCCGCCCCCCCCACGCGGACCTCAGCCCTGCCGCCCTACCTTGCCGCCTGAAGGAGCCCCGCTGCCCTGTCTCAGGGGAAAGAAGCCGCCGCCGCCCCCACGCGGACCTCAGCCCCGCCACCCTACCTTGCCCCCTGAAGGAGCCCCGCTGCCCTGTCTCTGGGGAAAGAAGCCGCCGCCGCCGCCCCCGCCCCCACGCGGACCTCAGCCTCGCCACCCTACCTTGCCATCTGAAGGAGCCCAGCTGCCCTGTCTGGGGGGGGGGGGGGGGGAAGAAGCCGCCGCCGCCGCCGCCGCCAACCCCACGCGGACCTCAGCCCCGCCGCCCTACCTTGCCGCCTGAAGGAGCCCCGCTGCCCTGTCTCGGGGGAAAGAAGCCGCCGCCGCCGCCCCCGCCCCCACGCGGACCTCAGCCCCGCCGCCCTACGTTGCCCCCTGAAGGAGCCCCGCTGCCCTGTCTCAGGGGGGAAAGAAGCCGCCGCCGCCGCCAACCCCACGCGGACCTCAGCACCGCCGCCCTACCTTGCCATCTGAAGGAGCCCCGCTGCCCTGTCTGGGGGGGGAAAGAAGCCGCCGCCGCCGCCAACCCCACGCGGACCTCAGCCCCGCCGCCCTACCTTGCCCCCTGAAGGAGCCCCGCTGCCCTGTCTCGGGGGGAAAGAAGCCGCCGCCGCCGCCGCCAGCCCCACGCGGACCTCAGCCCTGCCGCCCTACCTTGCCGCCTGAAGGAGCCCCGCTGCCCTGTCTCAGGGGAAAGAAGCCGCCGCCGCCGCCCCCACGCGGACCTCAGCCCCGCCACCCTACCTTGCCCCCTGAAGGAGCCCCGCTGCCCTGTCTCAGGGGAAAGAAGCCGCCGCCGCCGCCCCCGCCCCCGCCCCCACGCGGACCTCAGCCCTGCCACCCTACCTTGCCATCTGAAGGAGCCCGGCTGCCCTGTCTGGGGGGGGGAGGGGGAAGAAGCCGCCGCCGCCAACCCCACGCGGACCTCAGCCCCGCCGCCCTACCTTGCCGCCTGAAGGAGCCCCGCTGCCCTGTCTCGGGGGAAAGAAGCCGCCGCCGCCGCCGCCGCCCCCACGCGGACCTCAGCCCCGCCGCCCTACGTTGCCCCCTGAAGGAGCCCCGCTGCCCTGTCTCAGGGGGGAAAGAAGCCGCCGCCGCCGCCGCCAACCCCACGCGGACCTCAGCCCCGCCGCCCTACCTTGCCGCCTGAAGGAGACCCGCTGCCCTGTGGGGGGGGGGGGGAGAAGCCGCCGCCTTCGCCTCCGCCTTCTTCGCCCAAAACGCCGCCGCCACCTTCGCCGCCCTCGCCTTCTTCGCCCTCGCCGCCGCACACGCCGCCTTCTTCGCCCACGCAGCCGCAGACGCCGCCGCCAGCCCCACCCGGACCTCAGCCCCGCCGCCCTACCTTGCCGCCTGAAGGAGCCCCGCTGCCCTGTCTCGGGGGAAAGAAGCCGCCGCCACCGCCCCCACGCGGACCTCAGCCCCGCCACCCTACCTTGACCCCTGAAGGAGCCCCGCTGCCCTGTCTCGGGGGAAAGAAGCCGCCGCCGCCGCCGCCGCCGCCGCCCCCACGTGGACCTCAGCCCTGCCGCCCTACCTTGCCGCCTGAAGGAGCGCCGCTGCCCTGTCTCAGGGGGGAAAGAAGCCGCCGCCGCCGCCCCCACGCGGACCTCAGCCCCGCCACCCTACCTTGCCCCCTGAAGGTGCCCCGCTACCCTGTCTCGGGGGAAAGAAGCCGCCGCCGCCGCCGCCAACCTCACGCGGACCTCAGCCCCGCCGCCCTACCTTGCCGCCTGAAGGAGCCCCGCTGCCCTGTGGGGGGGGGGGGGAAGAAGCCGCCGCCTTCGCCTTCGCCGCCCAAAACGCCGCCACCGCCTTCGCCGCCCTCGCCGCCGCACACGCGGCCTTCTTCGCCCTCGCCGCCGCACACGCCGCCTTCTTCGCCGCCGCACACGCCGCCTTCTTCGCCCTCGCCGCCGCACACGCCGCCTTCTTCGCCCTCGCCGCCGCAGACGCCGCCTTCTTCGCCCACGCCGCCGCAGACGCCGCCTTCTTCGCCCACGCAGCCGCAGACGCCGCCGCCGCGGCCAGCCCCACGCGGACCTCAGCCCCGCCACCCTACCTTGCCGCCTGAAGGAGCCCCGCTGCTCTGTCTCAGGGGGAAAGAAGCCGCCGCCGCCGCCGCCGCCAGCCCCACGCGGACCTCAGCCCCGCCGCCCTACCTTGCCGCCTGAAGGAGCCCCGCTGCCCTGTGGGGGGGGGGGAAGAAGCCGCCGCCTTCGCCGCCCAAAACGCCGCCGCCGCCTTCGCCGCCCTCGCCGCCGCACACGCCGCCTTCTTCGCCGCCGCACACGCCGCCTTCTTCGCCGCCGCACACGCCGCCTTCTTCGCCGCCGCACACGCCGCCTTCTTCGCCGCCGCACACGCCGCCTTCTTCGCCCTCGCCGCCGCACACGCCGCCTTCTTCGCCCTCGCCGCCGCACACGCCGCCTTCTTCGCCCTCGCCGCCGCACACGCCGCCTTCTTCGCCCTCGCCGCCGCACACGCCGCCTTCTTCGCCCTCGCCGCCGCAGACGCCGCCTTCTTCGCCCACGCCGCCGCAGACGCCGCCTTCTTCGCCCACGCAGCCGCAGACGCCGCCGCCGCCGCCAGCCCCACCCGGACCTCAGCCCCGCCGCCCTACCTTGCCGCCTGAAGGAGCCCCGCTGCCCTGTCTCCGGGGAAAGAAGCCGCCGCCGCCGCCCCCACACGGACCACAGCCCCGCCACCCTACCTTGCCCCCTGAAGGAGCCCCGCTGCCCTGTCTCCAGGGAAAGAAGCCGCCGCCGCCGCCCCCGCCCCCACGCGGACCTCAGCCCCGCCGCCCTACCTTGCCGCCTGAAGGAGCCCCGCTGCCCTGTCGGGGGTGGGGAAGAAGCCGCCGCCTTCGCCGCCGCCGCCGCCTTCTTCGCCGCCGCCGCCTTCTTCGCCGCCGCCGCCTTCTTCGCCCAAGACGCCGCCGCCGCCTTCTTCGCCCAAAACGCCGCCGCCGCCTTCGCCGCCCTCGCCGCCGACGCCCTCGCCGCCCTCGCCGCCGCCGCCTTCGCCGCCGCCGCCTTCGCCGCCTTCGCCGCCCACGACGACGCCGCCTTCTTCGCCCTCGCCGCCGCAGACGCCGCCTTCTTCGCCCTCGCCGCCGCAGACGCCGCCTTCTTCGCCCGCCTTCTTCGCCCACGCCGCCGCAGACGCCGCCTTCTTCGCCCTCGCCGCCGCAGACGCCGCCTTCTTCGCCCACGCCGCCGCAGACGCCGCCGCCGCCACAGATGCCTCCGCCGCCGCCTTACTTTGCGGCAGGAACGAAGCTGCTGCCTGGCTGATGCCCACAGGAACCCCAGCCCGCTGCCTTACCTCGCGGTGGAAACGAAGCTTCCCGCTGCCGACCCTAGCTGTCCCCCACGTGTACCCCAGCCCCGCTGCCTTATGTGGCGGCAGGAACGAAGCTGCCACCGCCTTCCCGGCTCCCCATATCGCCCCACCCTGCTCCCCACGCGGCCCCTAGCCCCGCGACCTTACCTGGAGCGTGAGTAGTTTCACTTGTTTGTGAATAACTACCCCCACAATAGACTTTTGTCATTTAAGAGTGCTACAGGAAATCTTTGCCTGTTTTTATGTTTAGGATTAAAGTTACAAGGAAAGTGTGAGTTTCTGCATAGGTGCACTCATAGTTATGTGCCCACCACATTCATTCACTGACTGCAGAACCATGTCCTGTGCATCAGACAGAAAATATGTGCAATATGTATCTCAGCAAAGCTAAAACCATCACCCATCACAGACTATTAGCTACTGAGAAAGTGTGGGAATCAGGAATGTTTATATTCTAAGGGTCTCCCTATCATATGTAATATATAAATATATATGTGATTTCATTAATTCTAACATGTGCCTTTTATCATCTCTAAAATCAAAATGTACCATCCAATAAATGATGTTTTCAATCATTCTTAGCCAGGCAGCAATTGTGACGCAATTATCATTGCCTGGGACTGCATGAACTTGTCCATTGCTCTTTATATTGTGATGTATGATAAAAAGCCAAGACCAAATAAGTTATTTCAATAAACATAACAAAAATTCTAAGTAACAAAAATATTATTACAGTTTAATTGGTAGTGATTTTTCTTTTATAATGGCACATAAAATAATGTTGCATCTTTGAATTAACTCTTTAATTTGATATTATAATTTATGCCATTGTTTAGCTGACAACAATTTTTCTTAGAGGCAAAATAATGATTATTTTATAATCAAACTTTCAATTTCATGTCATACGGCAAAAACACATACTAATTTTTAAGACTAGTCATTTATCAAATTGTTGGCTACGTTAAAGAACTCAGAATTATTCATATAGTTTAATGCATTTATCTATTAAGCTGGGTGTTAGACATTACAAAATGTTTATACTAGATCTGGAAAGATGATTATAGCTAATAGTTCTTAAGCACTTACCATATGTCAAGCACTATTCTCAGTTCTGTACATGTTCTAGGACTTAATCCTTTTGCAACACTATAGGGTTAATATTATAACTATCCCCATTCATTTTATATATTAAGAAACTGAGGCACGAGAGGCCAAAAATTATCGAAAGATACATAATAAGTGTGGAGACAGGATGTACATTAAGATTGTCTGACTGCAGAAACTCTGATCCCACTTAGACACTATAGTCACAAATGTTTGTCCCTGCCCTTAAGTAACTAAGTCGAACAAGAAGAAAAAATATACCAATTAAGTTTAAGAGTAGTGCCATAATGGAGTTAGATATAAAGTTCAAGGGATGTTCAGGAGAAGGATCATGTAAGTTAGTTTGTAACAACATATTTGTGTATAGTTATCTAATAAATGTCTTATTAATGAGTCTATAAATCATCAAGAGGCAGGGACTTTGTTGGTTCATTGTTGTATGGTAAGCTCTTGACACAATACATAGCACTTAATTGTTTTCATTTTGCCTCAGGGAGTGAGGAAGGCTAAAGAGAAGTAATATTCGAGGAGACACTCAATGAACATGCTGTATGGTTTTTGTAAATTTAACAATATGTTTCAAGCCTGTATAGTAAGCAAACATGTTGGCCCTGCAATTTCAATGCTCATAATTCATCCTAGAAACTATATGTAGTGCTGAGAATCGAACCCAGTGCCTCACACATGCTAGGCAAATGCTCTACTACTGAGCTACAACCCCAGCCCCCTCATTCTAAGGAAATAATAAAAATTAAGGCTCACAAACTCTAATACTTTTGTTCCAGTTGCTATTAAGGCTAGGTTTGTTAATGTAGTAGTACATAGAATAATATACCTTTTCCCATGAATAGATGTCTGAGAGTTTGAGAAAGAAGGCTGAATCAAATAGCTTTTGAATTAGCTACATATTTTAGTGTACATGTTATATCTGTTCTTCTAATACCATAGATAATGGAGACTAAGTTATACTGCCAAATGTATTAGGCATTTCATGCACCAAAAAAATAAAGCCAAATCATTATCTCATTATAACTCTGCTCCTAAAATTACCTTATTTGTTTATGGAATTCTGTAACAAATTTGTTTGAATCATTGCACCCAAAAATCCCATAGTACTACTGACTTGGGAAAGGGGATTGGGAGTGTGCAGTAATAAGGTTTGAAATTTATAACTTGCCATGTTAGGCTGTAAACCTAGCCAAGTTTTTTAAAAGACAATTTGAGACACTAATAAAACTTCTGCCAAAATAATCTTTTGCAGAGCCAAAATAACTTTAGATATGATAAACTGGCCCCAATACATGAACTTATGAAACAAATTGGCTATCTGTAGTTCTGATATTGCTCTTTGCTTGAAAAGTATATATGGGAGAAAGCAATATTTTGTACAGCAAGTGGCAGAAATTCAGTCAGGCTTCCAAATAATGATAATTTATATTCATATAGAATGTGTAACTTCTAAAGATTCTTCACAAAATTCTTTATTTGGTTTCTATGGTTATTTAAAGAAGTCACTTCACTTTTTTTTTCACTTCACTTTTTGGTAATATTCTTTCTTTTTCTTTTTTTTTTTCCAATGCTGGGGACTCAATCCCAGGGCCTCATGCATGCTAGGTAAGTGCTGTACCACTGATCCACATCACCAGCCTGATAATACTCTTTATTAAATAAATTTTTATAGCTCAAACAGTGTGATAATAAGGTAATTTGAGAGAGAATTTATGATTGGTTGTGAGAAATGATCACCATGCTGTCAGGAAATATAAGGTAAGTCACTATAATGTTTATATCTGAAATTATTGCTGTTTCTAATTAGCATATTTATCTCTGCCTCAGATTCTACATCATTATCCTTCAAGACTCCACTTTACATATCTCCTTAATGTTATATTCTCTAAATAGACTATTGGCAACCACAATAATAAACACTGCATAAGAGGAAAATTTTACCTCTTAAAAGGAAAGAGTTGTCTACTGGGACTTGATGTGAACAAATGAATATTCATTCAAATAAACATCTATTACTTCTGCAAGCCATTGCAATAAATCAGTTTTAATAGGCTGTACAGAGATGAATATCATATCACCCTCCCTCACCCCAAATCAATCTCTTATAATGGGATCCCTTTGTTTGTATTTTATATAATACCCACTACATGAAAATACACTGTAGTTACTTAGCTCAGGCAACCTACAGAGCCTGTGCATATGCTTCTGATATCAGTCCCTAGTGGCTGTTTGCAATTATTTGGTATTTGCAACACACAACTTAGGTGAGTTTATTAAGTTTTGTGGTTGTTAAGGCTGCAATATTGATCCTCATTTGCAGTGTCTTTTTAGTAAGCAGGTGCATGTTCTTGTAGCAAATTGAATACCTGTGCACACACAGATAAATGTATGTATATGCAAACTCATATATATAAATATATATATATATATATGTGTGTGTGTGTGTGTGTGTGTATATATATACACACACACACACTCACACACACATATATAAACTTTGCTTTACTAGAGTGATTACCTCAGATTGAGTTATTAATTCAAACATTATTTATATCGGACTAGGCATGGATTGCCAGGTGCTGCTTGGAATTTTCCTCAAACAACAACCTTACATGACTGTTATTTGAATATGCTCACATAGTTAATGTACAAATATAATTTATTAGTATCTTATGTTCTTCAAAGGAATTAAGAAGTTTTATAATTCTATAAACTATTCTTCTTCAACCTACATTATGGATGTTTTGTGACATAAGTAGGTAGAGTAAGCCATTAGCCTTTGGAGATTAAATTCAACCTTTATCCTTTCTTGCCTTCCCAGACTTGAAGTAATGCAGAGGAAATTTCTATGCCTCTAATGATTCCTTAATCTGTCTGGCAACCAGCTCTCATCTTGTGGGCATGTAGAAGTAGCACTCAGTCACCAGTCCTTATGAGTATACAGAAGGCGCTTAGACCACTGGAGATTTCAAAGGGTGTAGGAGCGATGAGTCAAGAACCAGGTACAAATACCTAGTATTTAATTTTTATTGTACCACAGAAAGACATTGCCATTGTTTTTTAAAGGTTTGCTGCCCACCATACATCTTTTGTCCCTGGTTTCCTTTTATACTGTCTTCCTTTATATTTTATTGATTTTTTATAGTGATATGCTTTGATTTCTCTTTCTTTTCCATATCTTTATTGTGATTACACTCAGACTTACCTAAAATATTATATAGTTATAACAGTCTACTTCAAGCTAATAAAAAACCTCAATTGCATTTAAAAACCACATGATTAATCCTTTCCATGGACTTTATATTATTAACATCATAATTTATATCATTTTGTTTTGTGTAGCCATGAACATATTTTATACAGTTGTTTTTAAGACTTTTGTCTTTAACTTTTGTACTAGAATTGAACAGCAATTGCCACAGTACTGTTACAATGTTATATTATTCTGCATTTATCTATGCATTTACCTTCAATAGAAAGTTTTATACTTACATATGCATTGATGGTGCTATTAAGCTTTGGTTTGTTTTAACTTGAAGAATTTTCTTTTAACATTTCTTGTAAGACTGGTCTTGTAATGATAGACTTCTTCAACTTCGTTTGGGAATCTTTATGTCTTATTCAACTTTAAAGGACAGTTTTGTCAGATATTATATTCTTGGTTGTTGCTTTTTACCTTTCTGCATTTTGAAAATGTTCCACTGCCCTTTTGTGTGCAAAGTTTCTGTTGAGACATCCATTGACTATCACAGGGAAGTTTCCCTGTATGTGATATGTCACTTTTCGCTGAATGCTCTCATGGTTCTCTTTGTGTCTGACTTTTCACAATTCAATTGTAATTTCTCTCAATGTGGAATTCTTTGGGTTCATCTTATTTAGATTTCTTTGGATTTCATAAGTCTAGTTGTTCCTTTTTTTAAAAAATTTCAGAAGATTTTTTCCCCATTATTTCTTTGAGTAAGTTTTTGGGTCTGTCTTTTCCTTCTTGGACATTCATTGTATATATTGGTCTACTCAATGGTGTAGTCACCAAGCTTTCATCATTCTTTTTCACTTTTTTTTTCTTTTTATGCAATTGACTGGGTAATTTCAAATGACCTGTCTTCAAATTCAGTGATTCTTCAGCTTGATCTAGTATGATGTTTTGATGCAGACTAAATTTCTCTATTGAATTTTTCAATGGAGTTACTGTTTTCTTTAGAGTCTAGACTTCTTTTAGCTCATATGTATCTTTGCTAAAATTTTCATTTTCTTTATGCATTTTTCCAAGTTAATTTTGAATACTTTGCCAGGTAATTTATATATTATGTGTCAGTAAAATTGGGGTCTTGTAGTTTCATCTTGTTCCTTTTGGAGAGACATGTTTTCTTATTTGTTCATTTTCCTTGTCTCTTAGTGTTAGTACCTGCACATTAGAAAAAGCAACCACCTTTTGCAGTCTTCATAAACAGGATTTATATAGAACAAGACCCTCAGTAGGAAGCCCTGCCAGGGACCTTTCAAACTCTCTATGTATGTGTCTTTGCTGGATTTAGTTGTATAAATTCCCAGTTAAGGAAGTTATTGTTTTTCTATTTTTTTTATTGGTTGTTCACAACATTACAAAGCTCTTGACATATCGTATTTCATACATTAGATTGAAGTGGGTTATGAACCCCCAATTTTACCCCAAATGCAGATTGCAGAATCATGTCGGTTACACATCCACAATTTTACATAATGCCCTATTAGTAATTGTTGTATTCTGCTACCTTTCCTATCCCCTACTATCCCCCCTCAAGGAAGTTATTTTTATGTTTGCATTTCTTTATTTCTTTCCTTCATGAATTCACAATCTTCTGCTGCTTCTGGTTTCCGTCTGTGGTACCACTGGTTTTCTGGTGCAGCAGGACCCCTGGACTCTTTTGAGGTCTCAGAGGCACACAGACATCTAGATTATACCAGGTCTCATTCACACTCTGAAAACAGTGAGACTGAAGCCAGTTCTGAATGTATGGCATATTTTTCTTTCTTCTCTCTTCATTGCAGAGATGAGCCAGGCTCTGAGATTCTCATTGATTGTTTTGTGCTGAGCCAGGAGAGGGTGGAAGATGACTGCATAGTAGTCCAAACTTTGCCTTTATTCTCAGTGACCCTCATGTATCTAGAATATGTCTTGTCCCATCAGTGCTCTTAGATAGGTGAGATAAAGTCAGTCCCTCAGATAGCTTCTGAAAATGCTGGAACATTGCATGCTTGATCCAGCTCTTCCCTTGCAGGGAAAAACTGATATTTGTTTATTTCTTTACCCCCTTTATTGAACAACAAAGACAGGATATGATAATTACTTACTTGATAGTCCAAATTGCCACCTTTTCCCCCCTGTGTCTCAGGTATCTAGAATGTTCCAGGTCCCATCAGTGCTCTAAGACAAACAAGACAGAAGCCAGTCTTTCGGCAGCCCCTGAAAAAGTTGAGAACTTATACATACAGTCCAATCCTTTTCCTCCTCAGGAACTGGAATTTGGTGGTTTCCATCTGCTTGCTTTTCAGTTCTACTGAAGTTGAGGGGCTGAGGCAGGTGCATACTTGCTACCATCTTTGTTCTCAGTGTCTCCAAGATGTCCACAGCATGCCAGCTTCTCACTTGCTTCAAGGTAGGTGAAAAGGAACCAGTCCCTTGGGTAGAATTCAGTCCCTGAAAAATTTGGAATGTTGGACACGCAGTCCATCCCTTTCCCTCCCCATGAGGAACCTGGGATTTGGGGGTTTCAGCAGTGAACTCTGCACTGAGCCTTGGGGAGGTTAAAGGGCATACTTGCTTAATAGATATCCTTCACACTGTTCTTTTTGTTCTCAGAGACTCTCACCCAGGGTTCCTTTCTGTTAGGTCAGATTCATGCAAGAAGTAAAGTACCCAAGGGTTACCCTTGGGTAGCCCTTAGGAAAGTCAGAAAATTGGATTTGGATGTACAGTTCAGACCCACCCTTCCCTCCTCAGGAAGAAGTTGATGCTGCAGTTTCCTAGTGATCCTCTGACACTGTGCTGGGAAAGGACTTATGTTGTTAGGGTTTCATGGGTTTTGCTACCAGTTTCAATGTGGCTATTTTTATGCTTCTCACAAAATAGGATTCTTCATTTTTCACAAAGAGGCTTGATCCGTGTTTCTTTGAATCTGTGTGTCCAAGAGGGAAGGAAAGGCCAAAGCTTCTCATACCATTTCTCTGAGGTCACCTCCCAGTTTTTCTTTCTGCTTGGCTTTCTTTGCTTTCCTTCTGCCTTCTCCCTGCGGAGCTGTGTTTCCTCCCAACACTGTCATGTTACTGGACTAGTTTGCCTACCTTATTGCATCTAGCATAATCAAATCTCATGAAGATCTGTCACAGGCTCATATTCATGTACATGTTTATGAATACTCATCTATCTGAATTTGGCAGTATTTACAAATATGCTTTTCTGCATTTTCTGACTCAATAACACATTGTGGGAATTTTTTTTTTTGAGTTACTAAGTATGGTTCTATTGTATAGTGGCTATGTAACATTCCACTATGAAAGTGCACCATTATTTTCTTCTTTTTCCTACTGAAGGTAATTACCTTATCTCTACTTTTTCCCAGTACAAATATTTGCATATGTGTTTGCAGATACTGAGGCTTTTATTTTGATGGGAATTTTCAGGAGTGGAATTTCTTAACCAAAAGGTTTTTTACCACTACACTTTCCTAATATCCTCCTTTACTGTATTTGCAGGGAAATGTGTTGTTCTCCTGTTCACATCCTCAAATAGTCCCTGTGACTTTTCTGAGCTCCAGGAGTTATTTGGCTGCACACCTCTAGAGAGGATTCAGTAGTCATCAGTTTCCAATTTCGAAGGTGGAACAGAGCAGGGCTATTGCTGACAAGTCAGTTTCTACATTGGGGCTCTTGTCCTTGTTCTTACTGATGGGAAACTCAAGCTGAGCCTGTGCCCACCTGGCCATCCAGTGAGAGCCATCACAGCAGGTGAGAACTCTGTATGGTCATCAGTGTCCTTACTCATAAGTCTGAAAGCAGTCATCTTTGAAATAAATTTATAAAATGAATCAATGAGATATTTATAATCCCACTAGAACTAACTATAGATTCTGTTTCCTTTTAAATAAGAAGTTCTAGGTTGCATGTGGTGAGTCAGCATGACATAAGTCTGTCTACATGAAAGTATGGTTGTCACAGAATTTAAAATGTGACTCCTATCTGAAGTTGAGGGTTGGTAACCAGAAGTAAACTTGAAACACTAGAAGACATTAGCCTAATCCTGGGTAGTCTTGAGAAAAATAGATGTGTCTCTTTTACCTGTCTTTCAAACCTACATACTCAAGGATTATCAAAATACAGACAGTCTGGTACTTAGAATAGTTTGACTTATGATTTTTTCAGCTTTATGATGATGCAAAAACCGCATACATTTGGTAGAAATCATACTTTGAAATTTTAATTTTGATCTTCTCCTTGCCATGCAGGTTTATTGCAAATGCTGTCTTAGTACTAGGCAGCAGAAGCCAGCTTTGTCTCCTAGTCAGCCCTGTGATCACAGGGGAAACAACCTACACTAACACCTTGCAGTGTTCTGTGAGTTCAGTGGGTTTTTTGGATACAGGCATTTGATAAATTAAATGAGATATTCAATGCTTTATTATAAAATGGGTTTTATACTAAAGGCTAAGGTACGTGTTCTGAGCACGCTTAACTTAGGTGAGGGTAAGTTATAATGTTCTGTAGATAAATTAGGTTTGTTAAACAAACTTTCAACTGTGATATTTTCAACTTATGATGGGTTTACTGGGAGGTAAAATCATTGTAATTTGAGGAATACCTATAATTTAAGATATATTTCTTCCTCTTCTGTCAGAGCAAGTACCTCAGATGAAGGCTACTTGTTTTAGATGCAACCTCCTATACCTGTAGAGTATAATATCTTTGAACATTGGGGATAATTTTTCATTTGAGCATTAATGACAATTTGAACTCAACTTGAACAAGGGAATGTCACTCCATGAATGTTGAATATGGAAAGAATGTCTTGCTTATTGGTTTGAAAATCTGGGAGTGAAAATAAATTTTCTTTTTCCTTTTATAAACCAAAAGTTCTTGACCACCAGCATGGTGAGTTCCCTTGTGAACTAAACTGAAGGCACTAATTCAGTCAGTGTTTTGCCTAAATCTTGGTTCATTTAGCATTACAATCTGTATGCAATATTAGCTGGAACTGTTGTTTTCTCATGGATACAGGTTACCATGTGTGTGTGCGCGCGCATGCATTTGTGTATGTGTATACACACATATTTATATATCTGTGTGTGTGTGTATGTATGTATATATATATATATATATATATATATATATATATATATATATATATCTTTTTTGTTGGCCATCACTATTATTAAACACTTTTTTTTTGTTTTGGGAGGGTGGCACTCTAGACTGTGAACCCAGGGCCTTGCACATGCCAAGCGAGTGCTCTGTACTGAACTACACTTCCATCCAGGTTGAATGGCTTTTAAACTTCTACAATGTAATATATACTATTTTCTCCCCTTAAACAAAATGAAGATAAATCTCTCCTGGTATTTGATGCTTAAATTTGATATAGATGAAAAATAAGACTGAATACAAATTTTTTACCACATTTTTAAGTTAGAAGCATTACATGGAAAGACAATAAGAATTTTTTTTCCATTTAGAGTTCTTCTCCTAGCTCTAGGGTTACACAGTTTCTTTCTGAATTCTATTTCAGAGTTAATATCATCAAATATATTTTAAGCATCTAACCTAAATACTCTTATTCTTGTTTTAGCTCTTCTAACTCTCTAGAGCAGGATCTATGATTTTGGGGGGTCACATTAGAAATATGACCTACATAAGAGAATTATGAGTCCCCCAAACCAAGTCACTAGTGAGAGACAAGCAGAAAGGAGAAAGCTGGTTTGAAGATCATTTGTAGGACTTTATGTGCTCATTGGACAAGGAATACTAAAATATGATAATTAGATGTAAATTGAACTTCAACAGGAAGTAAGACCATATTTTATTTGGAGATTATCTCTCCACTGGGCTATTAAATGACATCTGGCTGGGCATGGTGGTGCATGCCTATAATCCTAGCAACTTGGGAGGTTGAGGTAGGAGGACATGAATTCAAAGCCAACTTCAGCAAAAGTAAGGTACTAAGCAACTCAATGAGAGCATAACTCTAAATAAAAATAATAAAAAATAAGGCTGGGATGTGGCTCAGTGGTTGAGTGCCCCTGAGTTCAATCCCTAACCCTTGCCCCAAAACATGAAAAATAAAAGATAAATAACTTCTGTTTCTATCCTTATAAAACTGTAACCAAGGAGTGGGGTAGCTGGGTTAAATGGTGGTTTCATTCCAAATTTTCTAAGGAATCTCCATTTGCAGTCAGTCCCACCAGCAATATATGAGTGTACCTTTTCCCCATATCCTCACTGACACTTATTTGTATTCTTGATAACTGCCATTCTGACTAGAGTGAGATGAAATCATAGAGGAGTTTTGATTTGCATTTCTCTAGTTACTAGAGATGTTGAACATTTTTTCATAAATTTGTTGATTGACTGTATATCAGCTCCTTAGCCCATTTATTATTGGGTTATTTATTTATTTTTCTGGTGTTGAGTTCTTTATATATCTTTATATATCCTGGAGATTAGTGCTCTATCTCATGTGTGTGGCAAAGACTTTCTCCCACTCTGTAGGCTTTCTCTTCAGATTATTGGTTGTTTCCTTTGCTGAGAGGAAGCTTTATAGTTTGACTCTGTCCTATGTATTGATTCTTGATTTACATTATTGTGCTTTTAGGCAAAAAAAAACTTCATTCTTCATACATACCAGAAACATATTTGAGGTTTACAGCCATGTTAATTATGTTTAAGGGGCTGATGGGTGCCCAGAATTGTCCTCCACAATGAAAGAGCCAGAAAGATGCATGGTGCAGGATATCTTACACTGTTCCCTGATTGCTTTTTCTATTTCTATGATGAATGTCATTGGGATATTAATAGAAATTGCATTAAATCTGTATAATGGTTTTGGTAGTATATCATCGGTCGGTTTCCTAGCTTCGCTCTGCGCTCCCCTTGGCGGACTTTCGGGGGAAGCTGGAGTTTTCCGCTCTCCCTTTGCAGAACTCCAGGTGCTATTAAAGAGCCATAACCAGAATGGCTCACTAAGTGCCCGGCAGCTCCGGTCATTTGGTTGCTATTAGATCTCTAAAGCAATGACCTCGGTCGCCGCGGGATTTTAAATACACATTACCATAAAGTAGTCAGGAGTAAACTACATTGCAACCTGGCTAGAGCAGGATTGGGTAGGGGCATTGCCGCATGGGTCCGGTGGTGCAAGCTGGTTTCCCAGTGCACGGATTGAAACCCAGCTGCCTTTTAGGCCAGACTTGAGAAGTTTAGGTGGGAAGTGTCAGCCAGATGTGGAGACTGAACGTTATGGTAAAAATTGACTCGTGTGTGTTTGTGGAATTATGCAAGCACCGGGTTTTGTACCAGAAATTATATTTCCCCAGAGCTGCCCGTTTGTGGTCAAGTGGATTCTCATTTACATGAGCTGTGTTCGATCCTTTACAATTACTGTGTTTAGGTGATAGACGGAACCGCTATTGCCCTGCCAGCTGAAGTAGACGTTAGAAACATTGACCCGCCTGTCATCTTGCTGGACACATGCACTCTCGGTTTTCTACTGCAGATTGACCTGGCAGAGATTTGCCTGCCAGTGCCTTCTAGGAATTACACTTAAGGGTGTACTGAGAAAGACTGAATGCTTTTGTGATCAAGAAATGCTGGGCAAGGGCTGTTTCCTACTTATCTGTGTATTTGGGCTTTTTTTTTTTTTCTTCTTCTAGTGTTTCTCCTAAAGCTGCATAGCTTGATGAACTTGTGGGGAAGGATGGTGACTGCAGCTAAGGCATGACCTTGTGAATGGAGCTGAGTAAAGAAATTCTGAGTTTAAATTCTGTTCTGTGGTTCATTTGTTGATGGTAGTAACTTCCACTACCTTGGTGATAAAGGGATGTTATCAACCATAACTGGCTAAGTGGGTTATCTGATTATGAACATTCTTTTAAAATACAAGGTGCCCTAATGGTTAAGAGATTGCCAAATGCAACCTACACAATTATTTTCTGGTTAAATGATTAATTTGCAGTTTGTCTTAAACAGTACTATGATTATTCCTTGCAGTATGCCCAAATAAAAGTCAAACTTTGTTGAGGATAATTACCAAATAGGAAAGGGTGATATTATCTATACTACTGACAAATAATTTTGAATACATTAGTGCTAAAAGGGATTCAGGTGGTTCTGATAATTTTATTTACCGAATGTGTTTCGAATTTACAAATTGCATCACGGAGCTGTCTTTAAGGTGCCAAGCCTAACAAGCATTTAGTGAAAACTGTGTTGAAAAGTCTGGTTACTCAAGTAAACCTCCAACTAGACTTGGTCTGAGGGAAAGTGGATGAATATTTGTGGGTGAAATTAGCCTAAAAGTGGATTAATTCTTTGCCAGTTTACTAAAACTTTGTGTCCAAATCAATGGCTCCAATTTTGACTTGATGTATTTTACCTGTGGTGCCACCCTAGTTTTGCTTTCATTTAAAAAATTATTTTGTCACTTTCACCTGCTTTCAAAAATTCACAGGTGCAGTGAAACAGTCCCAGGAAAATCAACTGCTCTTTAGAAGTGAGAAGAAATCTTAAAGGAAATAGTTCAGTTTTTATGAGTGTGCCAGGCATTCCCTGAAAAAAAAATTTAAGAAAATCCTTCACCAGTAATTGAACCGGAGGTGCAAAATAAAACAAAAACAAAACAATAACAACAAAAACAAAAATCTTACAACAAAAACCAGCCCTCCTGAGGTGGTTTTATTGTGTTTACTTTTTTGCTTGTCAACTTTCAGAGAGAATGATGTTGCATATCACTCCTTCCTGCCTTTCACATGACTTGTTTGCTTATGCATAATTTTGTATGGTGTTCATTAAAAGCCCTATTTCTGAAAAATAAAAATCTATTTTTTTGACTGCATTTGGGATCTTATTTGTAAAGCAAATCAATTCCAGGTTCTTTTACTTCCAGGGGAAAAAAAAAAAAAAGTTCTTTCATTCCAAGGTGGACTCCGTGTTTTACTGAGTGGACTAGAGTAAGTGCCCTTACCATGTATCTGACAGGTAGGATGGTGTATGTCTTTTCTCTTTAACCAGTATTCCATTTTCTTGTTGCTTTGGGGAGTGCTGTGTGTGTATTGTCCATTTTTGTTTGGGCAGGGTGTCATCACTTAACCTTTCTTATTTGGAGGAGAGTGGAAAGGAAGAGAAAGGTAGAGGTACTATTTTTAGCAGCTTTTAATAGGATTGAGTTAGTAAAACAAATGAAGGATCTCTCTGATCTTAGAGGTTGCTGTTGATTTCTTAAAGGTTTTCAGAGGTCACGGTCAAGGGCAGTTGACAGAACCATAACATTTAAGATGAGGTATTATTGACTTAAGGGATATAGTGGTAACTTGCAAATCCTAAATAATTATATGTATCAGCTGGTGCAATGCCTGGCATGTAGTTAGGGCTGATATTTATTTGTTGAATGGAATGAGTGTGAGATGGGAGGGGCAGTTCTACTTTCCTCATCTGCTTCTAAACAGAGACAAGATATTATCTTGTTTGGATTAGGTGTGTTGTTCTGGGGAATGCAGAATGTATCCTTTACACTTACCTTTATCAAGATACACTTTGTAAGTCTTGGGTTGGCAATTTAAGCATAAAAATCTGTTTTCCCGCTGGCACAGGCCTCTTCCTAGGAGGCCACATGCCTTTCCCGCTTTTCCTAGTTGGAGTTTACAGGCCATGTTCACACCTGTCATGTCGCTGGGTAAAAATTTGGCCTTTGTCCCAGCAGGCAGTACCAGCATCTCTGTCTCTTTCTCTTGCACTCTCTCCCTCCCTTCGGACAGGTGTAAGACAATGAGCAGAACTTTTTGGATGGAAAAGCACAAAAACATTTACCAGATTTTGGGGGGAGGTTGGACCTGAACTTCTAGGTTCTCCCAGTCAAGTTTTTTTTTTTTTTTTGTCTTGACTCATATGTTGACTGGGATTTGACCCTTTTCCCCATAGTGCCCTCAAAACAGCAACAGTAAAATTGGTTATGTTCCATGTAGAGCCAGGGACGATTAAATGGGATAATGGAGAAAATGTTATCAAAAACCAGCCCATTGCTTTGCAAATGTAAAGTGTTAGTGTATTGTGATTATTGTGATTGTGTTACTGATATCACAATTCTTGTGGAATGACTACCTAGTGATAAGTATTGAATTGCCTTTTAGATTAGTCTCAATATATGGAAAAATCGGAAGTGGTAATCAGCATGCAGGAAGTCACAAAAATCTTTGAGGATTATTTAATACCTATAAAATAAAATCCACATTCTGATATTCTCACGAACCCAGTCAACAAATATTTATGGAACTTATTTGTGCATGATCCTGAAAGTCATAAGGGGTGAGTTTTGATGTTCCCTTTGGTGGCAGGACTGGTAGGTATGTGACTCTTGGGGACCATTTGGCTGGACAGGTTGAAGAAGGCATATAAGGAAAGAGGCGACTTTTGATGTGCTTCTTTGCTTTCTAATTTGTTTCTCTCATGTATTTCTTTTTTTTATTGCAAACTATAATGTGAAGTAAAACTTGCAATTGTGACAAGTAAAGACGCTTGATTAATCTGGGCTGCTAAGTCAGTTAATGTTCATTGCATCTGCATATTGTTTTTGGGATTTACTATGGTTATTTTAATGAGATTTCATCTTTGTATTGACTGGTGAAGTTGGCCTCCTTTCTTTGTCACAGCTTGTATTTGCCATGATAAAAATTTGTGTGTCAGTGGGGAAGATCTGGTAAGAGACTTGGGTGGATCATCATAAATTTGTGTGTCAGTGGGGAAGATCTGGTAAGAGACTTGGGTGGATCATCATAAATCCATCACTGATAAAAACCAGTTAAGCAACCAACCAAGACAGAAACTCATGATATGCTACAAAGGGCAGAGTCCATAGGTACTAGCTAAGAAGGTTTAAAGGGGCCCATTTGAAAAAAGGATTGAGGGCACATTTGTGATTTTATGTGATGTTCAGTTACCTATGAACTGAACTTCTTTATTGATAAAGTGTGCTGTTTTTAACTCGAGTGACTGTGAACATTAAAAAATTGTATTTATTATGACTGACTGTAAAGTAATATAGGTCTGGACTGGGGTGTGGCTCAGTGGTAGAGCACTTGCCTAGCATGTGTGAGGCATTGGGTTCGATTCTCAGCACCACATATCAATAAGTAAAATAAAGGTCCATCAACAATAACAACAACAAAATAAAAAAGTAATATAGGTCAAACATTTTTTAGTCTTAACATCAACTGGATTGTGCAAGTTACATTATTCTTCCTTTATTAGTAACTTATAAGATATGAATGTGATAAACAAAGACCTACCACCTGTGAACCACACAGCAGTTTTAAGAAAATCCATGCTATTAGGTGTTTGAGATTAGGTGGGAACTTTACTACAAAGTTATTAAGTCTGGCTCCTGAGCTTCCATTGCTCCAGTAGTATAGTATGAGACTGAGGAGGGGACACACAGGGACTGACTTGTGTCCTGTAGGAGCTTACATTCTGAAGGATACCCAGCCACATGCTGGTTGGCATATGGACAGGGAAGGGGAAGAGGAAGGGTTAAGTTTATGTATTATAATTTGGTGCCTTGCTGTGGTAATGTGGAGGGGTGGGACTTGAAAGAGGCAGGGCCTATTGGAGGCTCTTAGGTCAATTGGATGTATGACTTCAGAGGGGATGTTGGGACCTCAGCCTCCCTGTCTTTCCTAGTTTTTTGGGATGTGATCTTTTCTCCACATACTCTTGCCATCCACTATGAGGCTCTCACCATAGCCCAGCTGATGTTGCTGTCATGCCCTTGAATTTCCTGAACTTTGAGATAAATAAACTTCTTTATAAAGTTAGTTTGCCTCGGGTATTTCATTATAGTAATGAAAAATAGATTTAATAAAGAGGGTAAACTCAGTAAACATTCATTGAGCATTTATTGTAAGAAGATAACATTGTGATTTTCACATGTAGTGGCACTAAGTTAAGACTAAAGAATGCTATATAATTTCCTCAAGTTCATACAGCTAGGTAGGAGGTAGGTGAGTTGGCACTGTGGCTCTAGGGCCTGCCCTCTTCACTGCCTTCCATGTGGAAGCTGTTGTCTTTTAGCCTGGGTAGGGGCTCAGGCAGCTTGGTATTAGAGCTGTTGGAATGCACTTGAAATTTTTATGACATGTTTCATGTGAGTATAGTTGTCCCTCTGTATACCAGGGTTCTGCATCCAGGGTTTCAACCAACCATTAATCAGAAATATTTGAAAAAATTTGTATCTGTTCTGACCATGTGTAGACTTTTCTATTCATTATTTTCTAACATATACAACGACTATTTATATAACACTTGCATTGGGTTAGGTATAGGTAACATAGGAATGCTTTCAAGTTATGGCAGGATGTCCTAGGTTATGCAATACTATGCCCCTTTAGAGACTTGAGCATCTGTGAGTTTTGGTATCCTGGCTGGGGCAGAGGGTGGGTGTCCAAAAATTTGCTCCCTCCGAGTACCAAGGGTCAACTCCCCTATGCTTAAGTAAATGGGTACTAAAAAGTGCTCCTTGGCCACTGCCACATTAAAGTGGGGGCCTTAAGCAGGCTGGCTGATGCTCCCTCCTTCTCAAGGACTCAGTTCTGCCAAGTTACCATTAGAGAGAAGGCGGACTTAGGTTTGATGACTGCATTGTAGATAACAAGTATCAGGGAGTTTCCCCTGATATTTCCTACAAATTGAATTAAGGATGGCACATTAGCCTTTCACTACTATGACATATGTGAGGCAGGGTATTTTATGAAGAAAAGATGTTTGTTTTGGTTCATTTTTCTGGAGGTGCAAGATCAAGGGGTCTCTTCTACTGATGGCCTTTCTATTGACAGAATCCTGCAATGTTGCAGGACATCACATGGCAAGAGAGATCATGCTTGCCTGTGTCAGTAAGGTCTTCTCATAAAATCACCAGGATTTAATTATGCTGGCTACACCCTAGCGACCTTATTTAATCCTAATCACTTCCCCAAAACCCTACCTGTAAATACCATGATTGGAGTAAGTTTCCATCCTTTTAATCCATTTATAAAAGACTTTGGGTATTAAACTCCTCTTTGAATTCAAGGGGCCAGGCCATAGTCAACCCATAGCCAATGGCTTCTTATTTTGGAGGCTGTAGCCCCCTGTAGTTATGCTGTGGTATCACCTCAAATGCTTCAGGTGTTTGGATGAGTCTAAACAGCCCAGCTCTGGTTGAACCTCATTTCTGAGTGTCTGCAAGTATCTGGGTACATTTACTTGTAGCAGGACTGACTTTACAGCGTAGAATCACAGGGCTCACCAGAGCCTTGTGCTTGGTTTAAGCCTCTTTAGTCACCATCTCAAAATTCTTTATTTTTTTATTTTTATTTTTTCAAAATTATTTTTTTTAATTTATTTTTTTGTTGTGTATGGATCAATGCCTTTTTCATTTATTTTATTGTTTTTATGTGGTGCTAGGCTTGAACCCAGTGCCTTACACTTGTGAGGCAAGTGCTTTACCACCAAGCTACAACTCCAGCCCAGAATTCTTTATTTTTGACCAAGGTGTTTTGTGTTTTCATTTTGTTCAGGTCCCTACAATGTACATAGTTGGTCCTGATTTCTAGAGCTAAAGTACAGACTTGGCTGGCACCTGAGTCTGTAACCTGCATCAGTGCTGGTTTCCTGACCATCTCAATCACCATTTTTTATGGACTCCAGGCTGGTGCCTGGTAGAGGGGGACTCTACCAGGTACAGTGGAGAGCATTTTATTTACTTCACCTTCTGACAATTTAATCCTTCCAACAGTCCTGCTAACCAGGTGTTACTGATTTACAAAAGACTTAGCAAGTTAGAAAACAGTGATCTTGAGTCCCTGAAAGATTGTCTACCACCGTCCTGTAACCAGTGGAAGGTCAAGGCTAGGTTACGAGCCCAGCTTTCCTGATTTCAAGCCCATGCTTGTGAGCATTGTTAGGTGTGACGTACCTTATAAAAATAATAATTGTGAGAGGAGCTGAATGAGTTATAGGTACAGTGCTCGAAGTTGACAGGTCACTTGATTACTGCTGTCACCTGATTCCTTGGAAAGGCCCTTTGGGAACTTAGTGCAGTTTCTGCTGGGGATTTGCGTGAGCTTGTGTCTGAAGGTGAGCGTTTGCTCTGATTGTGCTGTCACCCACTCTCTCCTTGACTTTTTGCATAAACGTTAGCATTCTGCTCTTTTGCTCACAGCCTAATGTACCTACATGGTTTTCATGGTATTTTGATGATAATATTGAAAGTTGGGTTTTCAGGACAATCTCATTTATTCACTTAATTCATTGTACCTCAGTTTGCAGGGATCTGTTCTGACGTAAACTGCTTCCCTCTGGCTAAGGATGTCTACTAATTGTGTCTATGTCTCACAGAGAGAGGGATTCTTTTTCTCTACTGGATAGCTGCTCCTTTTATTCTCGGGGAAAGGCACAACAACCAGGAGTGATTTCAGGACCACAGAAGAGGCACAGAAGGCCTGCACCTGTTCTGAATCACTCTAAATATGGAGTTAGGAGCCAAAACATAATAAGGCTTTTTCAAAGTTTTATTTTTAGTTATGAGTTACTGCAAACATTCAGAAAAAGTACAGTACTTTTGAGTATCCCCTGATTCCACAGATGTTAATGCTTTGCCATTTTTAACATCAATACTCTGGTGCTTTTTAAAAAAAGGAATTTCAAGGCCACAGCTAAAGCCTCCTGCTTCCTCCCCTGCCTCTCTTGATGTTGATACCCTTCTTTAAGTTAGTATCATTCTCTTGTATGCTTTTACATTTTTATGATATGTGTGTATGCATGCATAAACTATTTGTGGTGGTGTTTTTTTGGGGGGGAGTGGGGTGAAGGGGTATTGGGCATTGAACTCAGGCACTTGATCACTGAGCCACATCCCAGCCTTATTTTGTATTTTATTTAGAGTCAGGTAACACTGAGTTGCTTAGTGCCTCACTTTTGATGAGGCTGGCTTTGAACTCAATATCCTCCTGCCTCAACCTCCAGAGCTGCTGGGATTACAAGCATGCGCCACCACGCCCGGCTTGTAGTAGTTTTTTATATGTTATAAATTTTACAGACATTGCAACATACTGCCTTTATCTTTTTGAAACTTTTTTCCCTGGTAATGTTGAGATTAACAAATATTCCTTCATGTAGATCAGTAGATATTTGTTTCATATTTCTGGTTTGATTCTGCCACTTTTTTGTTATCTGGATTTTGTGAGAAGCTCAAAAAATATAATGTGTTAATTTTGAGGTGTGTTTACTAGCTTTTAGCATTCCATGTGAATCATATGCTACTTAGTGGAATTTTACTATGTATAGGTTAGCTTTTATTATGACTCATCTGTTTTACAGTTTATAAGTAACTTTCTAATAACATATGGAATGAATATATACATATTTTTCCTTGACCATGTAAGGACTGAGATTATTTTGATAACATGTTTATTATTAAAGTAAAAGCTTAGCGAAGGAAATTTGGAAAGTACAACAAACTACAGTGAATAAAATATCTGTAATCCAACAACCCACAGATGAACAGTTAACATTTGTTTTATTATGTTGTCCTATAGTCCGTATATAGTCTACTTTTCTACATATAGAAAATCAACCTGATGTCATAATATTGTATTATGACTCTACATTTTGCACTTATGAGCTTTTGTATTTTAATTTCTCTCCTGCAATGTGATTTTTTTTTTTTAATATCCTACTGGTAAACTGTAGTTATCCACTTTTTCCTTGAATATTCTGTTTGCTCTAATTTTGGCTGTTGTAAGTAATGCTGATTTGAACATTGTATATAAATATTTTCAGACTTAAAAAAATCTGTACATAGTTTTCAACTGTGTCAAAGTAAAACAGGTTTCTTTATTGTACAGCTTTTAACATGTGACTGTACATGGTGAATCCCTAAAAGAATGGTTGTTGTCTGCATACGATTAAGTTCCGGAAGTAGATTTGTTGGGTCAGGAAAAAATACTTTCATTTTAAAGCTCTTGATATTGATTACATTAGTTAATATTTGTAATGCACTTAGAATGGTGCCTGGACATTATCAGCCACTGTTTGTTAAGATGTAGTTATGTCATAAAGTTGATGATAGAGATGCTAATTAATATTTATTGAAAATTTACTCTTCACTTTATTCTGTGGGAAGTGCTTAACAGACATCCACTTCTTGGTTTGTCCTTTCAACAACCCTGTGAGAGGTGTAGGAGCTATTATTATTTCAGTTTTATGGTTGAGGAAACTAAGGGTGGGGAGAGTGGAGTCATCAGTCCTTAGTATTTCAGTTGTTAGAAGGGTTGGTGACATGGCTGTGGCCTTAATCTGTACATATTTTTATTGTGACAGATTAAGAGAAAGAACTGTTTGAACTCCTGTCCCAAGTATTCCACCTGTTATCTGTGTGATATAAAGTGTTTCTCAAAGTTAGTCCATGGCAACATGGAAAAATCAGTAAACTGTAGAAGTCTTATGTGCCTGTATCTTGTAACCACGCCCAAACGTAGATGTAAAAGAGATCCATTGCTCCAGAGGGCACCCTGTGTCCCATCTTGGGCAATATCACCACGGATTAGTTTTGCTGATTTTGAAACTTCATAAAAGTGGACTTTTATTTTTATACATAGATGTTATATATATGCACATATATTTATATATAAAATATGTATAATATACATATATATATAAAATAAAGTATTATATAAATTCTTTTTTTGTGTGATTTCTTTTCATTCATTCAATCTGCCTATAGGATTCATTCATTTTGTTGCATGAATTAGTAGTTCTTTTTTGTTGCAATTTAATATTATATTGTTTGAATATACAATGGCATTTAGATTGTTTCCAGTTTTTGTATATTTGGAATAAAGCTGCTACAAACATTCTTATATGTGTTTCAGTGGAAATAAGCAATCATTTCTGTTGAATACATACCAGGAATGGAATTTCAGGGTCGTGGGTATATGTACATTTAGGTTCACTAAACACTGCTAAACATTTTCCCAAAGTGGTTGTACCAATAGAACTCTCACCACTAGAGTTAGAGACTCCCAGTTATTCCATATCCTTACCAGTACTTCATATTGTCAATCATTTTATTTAGCCATTCTGATAGGTGTGTATACCAAAGAGATTTGAAGTTGCTCAGAGCTATTTCCAGATGTCCAGGCATGAGGACAAAATAGTAAAAGAGAATTATAAGACAACTTTTGAAAAAATTTGGAGAAGTTATTGGCTTATTTTGAAATAAGCCTGTTATATTATTCAGTTGTATGACTCATTTGAAATTTCTGATATCCAGCAGAGGTACTTTGGGAGACAGTTGACCTGATTCTGTTCCTGGTTTTGTGTGTGGGAAATGGGCAAACCAATAAATGTCCCTCACATTGGTTTCTTCATGTATAAAAATGATGGGATTAGGGGCTGAGGTTGTAGCACAGTGGCAGAGCACTTGCCTAGCATGTGTGAGGCACTGGATTCAATTTTCAGCACTGCATATAAATAAATGTCTATTGACAACTAAAAAAAAATTAAAAAATGATGAGATTAGTTAGAAAATATCAAAACTCTTATTTAAAAAATTTCTCATTTTATATTCTTTTTGGTATTTTTGGCTTCATTCTCTTAATTCTGTGGTTTAAATGATTTATAACATTGCCTTTATATAATTTATCATTTATTACTCAACTACTATTTTTTAAAAAATAAGTGTTTGTGTTCTGGTGCTGTCCTGGGCACTAGGGATATACAAGTGAATAAGACCCTGATCGATCCTCAAGTTACTTTTGTACTCTTGTACAATGAAAAAGGAGCATTCAAAGTTTGGAATAGCACAGTATATCTAGAGAGAAATACAGGCTACTAAGGCAGCACATGAAAGGGGAACTTAACCTACACTTGAGGGCCAAGGAGCATTTTTTCAGATCTGCATCCTTGAAGTTGAGAAGAGTTGGCCCAGTGACAGGCAGGGCCTCAGCCAGCAGGGAGCAGATGTGCAGAGACTTGGAGGTAAGTAATCTCATGACTTCAAGGGCTCTGTATGACTGTGGTGGGGTTTGGAACAGTGGCTAGACATGAGGCTGCAGAGCCCAGCTAAGGTCACATCATGGAAACCTTAAAAGTTAGCCTGGAGTGACGTGGTCAGATCTGGGCACCATGTAGAAAAAGATCAGAAAGGATGGGCCACTGCATTAAGGCTGTTTAGGGTGACGTCCTGATGAAGAATGAGATGATAGTCTTCACAGCCTGGTAAGGGCAGGAAGGATGGAAAGTACTCCCTCAAGGGATGGCTAACAGCCCAACTATGTGTCAAATTTATGTTAATAAAGCAATCCAGCCACTTAGAAATCAAAATCCTGAACTACAAATATTTCACTATATGGATGATGTGTTATTGGCACATAAAGATAAAAACACATTGCTAGAATGTTATGCCACACTTACAAACTTATTGAAAAATTATAATCTAGAGATAGCAATAGATAAAGTACAATTAAATCTTCCAATTAATTATTTAGGAGTTCTATTATCCTCAACCATGGTCTGTCCACCAAAAATTCAAATACGAGTAGATCAACTCAAATCACTTAATGACTTTCAAAAGTTATTGGGAGACATAAATTGGATAAGGCCTTATCTAGGCATACCAACAGGAGAGTTGGGACCTTTATTTGATATTCTAAAAGGTCCATCAGATCCAAATTCACCCTGCATGTTAACAAGTGAAGCAAGAAAAGCATTAAAAATCATTGAGACATATATGGAAAATATGCATTTGAATAGAATTGATATAAGTTTGCCTTTATTATTTATTGTACTACCAACAAAAAATATTCCTACAGGAGTATTTTGGCAAGAAGGTCCATCATTGTGGATACATTTATCTTATTCTCCTAACACTATTCTTACTAGATATCCTGAGGCTGTAGAACAATTAATACTCAAAGGAATAAAAGCAGCAAAGGGAGTGTTTGGGATTTCTCCCAATAAAATTATTACTCCATGTACTATGGATCAAATTGATGAGTTAGCTAATGAGTTAAATACTTGGGCAATAATCATGTGTAAAACTAGTGTTTCATTTGATAATCACTTACCATCTAATCCTTTGTTGTCTTTTTGGTCTAAGCATCCTGTAGTTTTTCCAAAAACGACAAGAAAAACCCCTATCATAAATGCTCTAAATATATTCACTGATGGGTCAAACAATGGTACAGCAGCAGTAGTTACTCCTGATCAAACTTTTACATTTTTAGTACCCAAACAATCAGCTCAAAAGGTAGAGCTTAATGCAGTATTACAAGCTTTTATGATGTTTAAAGATTCTGTATTTAATTTATTTTCTGATAGTCAGTATGTAGTTAATGCTATAGTATCCCTTGAAGATGCTGGTAGGATTTCACCTTCTTCTACTGTTTTCTCTTTGTTTTCCGCTATACAAAGTCTAATCTGGGGCAGAAAAGATCCATTCTTTATAGGACATATCAAGGCACATACAGGATTGCCTGGAGCCCTTAGTATGGGCAATGAACTAGCAGATAAATCTACACATGACATACATATTTTCTCCACAATAGAAGAAGCTATAAATTTTCATAAAAGGTTCCATGTCAATGCTAATACTTTACAAAAGCATTTTAAAATAACTAAAAAACAAGCCAGACATATAATAAAACAATGTCAAAATTTTGTGACATTTTTACCACAAGTTAATCTTGGAGTCAATCCTAGAGGACTGATACCTAACCATATTTGGCAGATGGACGTCACACACTTGCCAGAATTTGGAAAATTAAAATATTTGCATGTTACAGTTGATACTTCTTCTGGATTTTTGATGGGCTCCCTTCATACCGGAGAAAAAACTAAAGATGTTATAGCTCATTGCTTACAAAATTTTGCCACTGTGGGCGTTCCAAAACAGTTAAAAACGGACAATGGTCCTGGTTATACTTCTACCTCTTTTAAACAATTTTGCTCATCATTTGGCATTACTCATATAACAGGAATTCCATACAATCCACAAGGACAAGGCATAGTTGAAAGAGCTCATCAAACTATTAAAATGTACTTATTAAAACAAAAGGAGGGAATTGGAAAGGGGTATATATCCCCCAAAGATAAACTTAAAATAACCCTTTTTACTCTAAACTTTTTAAATTTGGATTAATCGGGACTTAGTGCTGCGGAAAGACATTTGTATCCAAAAAATGTACATAAGCCTAAGGTACTTTGGAAAGATATTCTAACAGGACAATGGAAAGGTCCAGATCCAGTGATAGTCTGGAGTCGGGGCTCTGCCTGTGTTTTTCCACAGGAGGAACAGCAGCCGATTTGGATTCCAGAGAGATTAACCAAAACAATTTCTACAGAAAAAGAAGATGATTTGACTCAAATCCATAACAGCTGATATCCAGAGCTCCAGCTTGGCTATTCTTACATCTGCGACAGTGATCAACCAGGATGCTTTTTTCAATATCTATTTTATTATTGCTTTTCCCACATCATAAAGTTCCATTTTATTTTTGAACTCATACAGACATAAATTAATGTTTTTCTGATCAGTTTTAATTTTTGACTATGGAGTTTTTAAACATTGCAATGGAGATTTCACCTAGGTAAATCTACAAGGCCTTTACTATTGTCTTATATGTTGTATGTTACGTGTGCACATTTCTGTTTTATGTTGTATGTCTGTATGTGCGTATGTCCATATATCATATATGAGGAGCGCTCATAAAAATATGGATCCCCCAATTTTTTTTTTATTATTCACTTGATTTTAATGGTTTAATTTAATTTGGGTAAACAGCTGTTGAAGACTGTTTTAATATGTGTACAAATAAGCAGGTTAACAGATCTGTTTGTTTACTTTCACCTTTCCTTTTCATTATATTTAATATTTCTGTTCAGGATAATGTAAATTGTTCTAAAAATTGTTTTCTTAATACCTGTTGAAATGTTAACATTTTCTTCTTTTCTTAACATCATTGTCAATCCCTATTTTCATCCCAGTGCCGGTGAAGACAAAGATGAAACCAAACTACAACTTCTTCAATAATTATCACAACAAACTGTATAAACTGATGCATCAATGAATAATAACTCAACAAGTAATGCTCAATCACTGAGTCGATTTATTTTGGGAGGAAATGGACATATTGATAGATTCCTCCACTTTGAACTGCTTACAAAACTTGCCTGGACTATGTATCACTTGTATGCATTGTGCTCTATTTGTTGATACAGCGAACTATGGCAGTGCTGGAGTATCTTTGCTGTAGTGTCACCAGTGATGCAATTTTTCCTAAGAGCCGTCTATTGACTTGATGTCGTGGCATTTCTGTATCCTCCTCCCTTCTACTAGTGATGGTCTAATGTGGGGGCCAACTGAGGTGAGGCAAAGAACCTCACCCCCCCACCGGCACCAAGGCCAAATTTGGGGGCCAACAGAGGTGAGGCAAAGAACCTCACCCCCCCACTGGTGCATAGGCCTATCCACAGGTATGGCTATATACTGGACCGGTAGTCAGTGACGGGTATGATTCAGTTGCAGTGGTATCAACCTAAGACAGGAGGCTGAAGCCTAGAGGTCAGTTTTCCGATGACGGGTAAGAACCATATGTTGAATTGGACATACCTAACAGGCACGGTCCCTAGCCACATTGCCTGTTGCTTAATTAAACAGAAGGGGGCAGATGCTAGGAGCCACAAGCAAATAATATGATGCATGGCACTTTCGGTTGTAAGGTGACACCAGCTAGCCATTGAGATGATATGATTATGTTAAGATTTACATTCATGTGGAAATTGGACTCCTGCTGTTCACCTTGGCCTGCTATGGGACTCATGTTGTGGGACTCCTGGAGAGTTCCCATTGGTTGGGGAAGGATAGTAGGAGGGAATTCCGGGGGAGGTCCTGGGCCCTGGTTCTGGTAGACGCTGGCGCGTGGGTGGACGGTTTTGGCTTGTTTTGGCTTGCCGGAGCGTACGGAGTATTGGAGGCTTTTTCAAAAATAAAGTTTTGTTCCTGCTTGAGTGGCTTGTGATTCTGTGCCCAGCTAGACTGCGGCATGGATGGATTTAGTAATACTTAAAAATCATCAGAATTTTGTAATCGGATATGGAATATGAGAACAGAAGTGATCTTCGGGACAATTCCCAGGCTTGGGAGTTGAACATTGTTCTGATTATCTGTTACCAAGTAACAAATGACCTCAAAACAGTGGCTTAACACAATAACAGAAATTAATTTTACACATAAATCTGGAGGTTGACAGGGTCAACTAGGCAGTTCTTGCCCAAGATCTCTCAAGAAGTTATACTTAGATGGTATCTAGGTGCTTTTTCTTCACACGTCTGGCACCTGGGAGGAACTTTGCAACACCTGGGCACTGGACAAGTAGACTCCTGGGGTACCTCTGTGTGGTTTTTCTGTGTGATGGCTTCAGGGTAGCTGGACTTCTTCTTTGGAGGCTGAAGGTTTATCGAGAAATGTACCAAGGAAATTGGGTAGGAACTGCCTGGTCTTTTCTAACTAACTCTAGCGGAGGTGCATATCCCTTCTGCTGTGTTCTCTTCATCATGACCGTCACAAAGGCATGCTCAGGTTCAAAGGCAGGAAACTGACATCTCTTGGTGGGAGGAGGGTTGAAGAATTTGTGGGTATGTTTTAAAAGCACTCCAAGTGTGGAGGTGGCTAATGGGGTCACACACTATAACAGGTAACACCTAAAGGAATGGCAGGTTGGGAGGAAAAGTCAGGCATTGGATTTTGGAGTTGGCTGAATTTGAGCTGCTTGTATCAAATCAAGCTGAGATTTTTTTTAGTAAGTAGATGAAAACAGATAAGGGTTGTAGATGTAGTTAAAAATTGTACCTAACTTTTATTGTTACTTGCTATATACTGTACCATACTATATTATCGTCACTTGAGAAACAGTGCTAAGTATTTTTTCATACCTTATTCATTTACATTTACATTATCATTTTAGAGATTAGAAAATAGACTTTTATGCCCAAGATGTGAAAGAGCCAAAATTTGAACTTGGAGCTGGTTAATGTCTGAGCTCACTTTCTTCAGACCATTCAGGCCATACCAGAAGATAACCCACATGTGAGTGTTGGGTCGTGCAGTGTAGGAATGAAGAACCCTGAGGAGACCCAGAGCCTCAGTCGCTACTAGCACATAGTAGGTACAGGAGTTTTTATGGTATCACCAACCTCAAAAAGGATTATGGGAGAAAGAACTGAAAGGTTACAAGAAAACTAGGAGAGTGTAGGGTCAAGCAGGCTGAGGACATGGATTATTTCTGGAAGGAGGAAGTGGCTCATTTTGTTCAATATTGCCCAGAGATCATGGCAGATAATTGTGAAAATGACCACTGGGTTCTCATCAGTGGTGACCTTGACCTTGGGTGGAGGGTCTGGGGGTGCAGGTTGAGGAGTGGGAGTGGTGAAGCACTACTACTGCCATTCTTGGAAGACATTTCACCATGGAATAGAAGGAAGACTGCGGGAACTAGAGGGGCAGGAAGATTGGTGGTGGCTTCCTCTTGAAATGGAATTAGAGATGGTTGAATGTGGATGAAGGAGAATGTGAGGTCTTCTTGAGTGTGACTGAAATATAGGAGAAGGAGGGATTGAGCGGAGTAAGGTGGAAAAGGCTGCAGTGAAGAAGGAGGGTGAGGGATGACCAGGGAAACAGAAGGGCTGGTTGCTGTGTGTGCTGTTAAAGTCGTTGCAACTTAACAGTGACACAGATCTGAGTGGTTGAGATTTTATTTTCTTCCAACCCTTGTAACTATCTAGATGTAGTTTCAAGAAGGCTATGGTTTTTCTAAGGTGACTTGATGGGCAGACAGTGGGGTCAAGGACTTAAGGACACTGGTAAGAAAATGGTTGAAGTGATAGTGAGATCTGGGATAATGGAAAGGAAGGGGGAGCAAATAGAAAGTAGAGGATGCAAGGGACCCATGGTTCTGATGAGACCGCACAGTAAGTGTCAGGAGTACCTGTCAGAAAACACGAGGAGAGAAGTTCCCGCGTGGTCAGACAATCGGAATTTAAGATTGCAGGAGTAGACTCAGTTCCCCGAGAGGAGACTCCAGGGTATGGCAGGCAGCAAGTAAAAGATGGGCAAGTCAGAAGATGGGAGAAAAAAATACAGCCATGATCATCCTCATGGATAGTGAGGTCACCAAGACCATGGCTGGGCTTGGGTTGGAGTGAAAGACTGACCAGATATCAGAAATATAGTGAACAAGGCAAGGTCTGCCAATGGACATCATAAACAAGGGGCAGCAGAGGACACTGGATAGAGTACATTTTCCTGAGTCTTCAAAAGAGTAGAGGGTTGGGGTTGAGGCCAAGAATCAGCATTTGTGTAGCATGTATGAGGATCTGGGTTCAGTCCCCAAACAAAACAGAGAGGAGGTTAGCCTAGGAGTGGAAGAAGAGTGAGGAGTAGTCCCAGGTGGTCTTGAGGGATTGAGTTAGGCACAGGTAGAGAGTACATTTAACAGACTTTTTGTGGGTATAGAGAAGTTTGTTCCTGATTGAGTGCTGTAGGCTTTGGGGTGAACTGCTTGGTGCTACCGTTATGTGTAACTTTGGCAGGTTACTTCTGAGGGTCTCTCTTCTTCTCATCTGTTGAGTGGGGATAGGAAAAGGGTTTGTTTTGACAATATAATACATGGATTCTTAGAATAGTGACTGGAACCTCTTTCTCTGGTACCTCTTCTTGCTCTCTGTCATAGCAGAAAAGACTTACCAGTGTTTCTGTGGCAGATGCTCTCTAAGGGCCTTCCTTATTTGATCATCACAATGACCCCATGAGGTGTGTGTGTGGGTACTAGTATGTTCTCTGTTTTCCCCTCAGTGTCAAACCTGAGATACAGAAAGATTAAGAAACTTGTTTAAGGAAATTAAGTTAGTAAATAGTAGAGATGCCATTTGAAGCCCAGAAATCTGGTGAGAAAGGCCTTCCTGCACAGGAATGTACCAGCACTTGTGTGGCTCCATGGAAAGGCTTGGGAGGGTGAGGACCAGGTGAGCTTGGCTTGTGGGAGAAGAGGCCCAGAGAAGTGTAGGGTCTCTCAAGAGACTCGGTTGCTGCCTGGTTCTGCCACACAGCCTGATCTCTTTAGAGGTCTCCTTGGGTTTGAGTCTCTACTGACCAGGCTCCCAGGGCAGAGAGCTGGTGGTGTGAACACTGAGTCTGGAAGATGATGGAGACCCAGGCTGAGGCCTTTCTACTGGCCTGAAAGCTGGTCAAAGGCGTGTGCTGGCGCACTGAATGTTTCCTTGTGGGCAGCCTGTTGGGGCTGCTTTGTTAGAGTAGCCTATGAAGTTAGCCTCTTCTCTGGAGCAATTGTATAATAATCTGAATGCCTGTGAGTAATCTAAAATGGCTTGTGTGATCCTGACTTCTAGCTAATTAAAATGATCAGTGAGCACAGTATAGAAAAAGTAATTTTCCTCTCTCTCTTTAAAACTTTCTCCTCTTCTTGTCTTTAACTACAAAAGCTGACCTGAGGCTCCTTCAGGGATGCCTCTGGGGCAGCCTTAGACACTTATGCCTTTGAGGCACTGCACAGAGATGCCTGGCCATGGGGCAATCAGGGCTGAAATCCAGCCCCTACCCAGCTTGCCAAGGCTTCCTTTATGAATGGGCACAGGGGTGTCTAAAGGGTTAGCTGTGACCCTGCCTCAGTCCTATGTTCCTGCCTGTTACAGGATAAAGCACACTGTCACGTGCCTGGCTGGGTTGCAGGCCTCTTAGAGTAATAATGTTTTAGTCTTTGATGAACTTCATATGTAATAATGTTATATTGCCCAGTGAGGTCATAGCTGTCAGTTTGTGTAAATAATTGTGTGATGTTCACAAAATGATAAAATCACCCAAGTATGCATATCTCAGAATGTATCTCCCTGGTTAAATGATGCTTGTGTGTGTGTGTGTGTGTGTGTGTGTGTGTGTGTGTGAGAGAGAGAGAGAGAGAGAGAGAGAGAGAGAGAGAGAGAGAGGGGGGGGAGATTGATTTAAAAGAAAGCCTAGTGCTGTAAGTACTAGAAAAGTGCTACTATTGAAATGGGACTTAGTGTGTAAAACAAGGACTTAGGTTACTGTTGTTAACAAAAAGATTCCATTCCCATTATGTTCATTTTTCCATACCAGCCTTTCAAAAATCTTTCTGCTTCCACCTCATAAGCATAGTGCAGAGTTACTGGGTTAAAGATATTGCAGCTGCTTGTTGGTGTTTTAAGTGGCAGCTATTTCTGATTTACAGGGGTGAAAGGTCCTGGCGTGGCATACGGTGGCCCACATTGGTCCTCAGGCCTGTTCTGCTTACAGCTGTTATGTAAGTTTGGCTCACTTTCACCTGAGTAGGCAAGTTTTCTGAGGTCCTGCTCTAGAATTATGATTGGAACTCTCAGCTCCTCTTTTGTTGGAATCAGATGGTTTAAAAGTCAGGTTTCTGCTTTTGAGGACTTCTTCCCCTAGCATGTAATTTATTAGCCTGCTCTTTTATCCCTTCTTCCTTTATGAATGTTTCCTGAGAGACAGTCTGTTGCAGGGGAGAGAGCACTGGGCTGATTTATGGGATAATGTTGCTGTTCTTCAGTTTCCTGAATGCAACTGATGTTTTTTTCAAGTCACTGTGCTAGATGTAGAAAACTACTTGTGATTATTGCATTTCTCTTTCTTGTGTTTCATTTTATATAGAAGTCTGTACTTCTATATAGTTCGTCAGTAATATTTCTTCAGTATAACTTATTTTTCCCAATTTGTTTGGTTTTCAAATTTATATTTTAAAGACAAATCATTTAGACAGGATCATTTATTGCTCCTGGGTTTTCTTTGCATTCCTGATTTTTCTTTTTAAATACTCTTTCTGACCTGGCCTTGGGATTTAGGTAGGATTGCTTTTTGAGCCAGGGGTACATACCAACTTTTATGCAAGCCCTGAGTGTGTAGGAAATAGATTCCTGTGCTAGCGATGTTTTAGTTTTTTTTCCAAATATGTCCTTATTTGGAAGACATTGGATAGCTATATTGATCATCTTTGGAAATACCCATAGATGGATTTTTTCACTTCTTGTCTTTTCAGTGTTCTTAATTCTTTGTCAGTTTGTTCAAGACCTTTTTATAAAGATGCCTGATTATGAAGAAATGATGGAGGTGAAGAATCAAGATTTATAACAAACTAATTGAAGCTTTGCTTCTTTCTTCATCTGTCTTAAAGCAGTTTTTTTTCTGTTCCCCAAATTCAGCGTTCTTAAGAGTTTCTCTCTGAGGCAATGATGATTTATCATTATAATAAGTTGCCTTATTACATTATTGCAGGGTGATATTAAAACAGCAATAACAAATGAATATGCTCAAAGAGTGGAAGTGGAAAAGGTGATCAAAATTAATAGGGACTTCATTTTTCTAATTATATTTTAATCAGTGTTTATTACTCAAAATGAAACATGTAACTTTAGGTCCCTGAGTTTAATTCTGGCGTGCCATCCTGTGTTAAAATACCTTGTTACAGCATGGAAAAGATCTGCAGGATTTTAAAACATTCTATGAAGATTGGAGTCAGATTAGTTTTGTCTTGGAGAAGAAAAACCCTACCCATTCCTCCCAACTTCTTATTCTTTCTTTCTGCCTGACTTTTTTTCTCTCAAGAAATATTTCTTGAGAGCTTAATATGGGGGTCTCAGATAATACAGGGATGGTATCCTTGTAGCTACTGAGACTCTAGCCTGTAACATTGAATATAATGTATATCTTTGCTTGTGTGAAAACCCTAAATGATGAGCTAGGGAACAACAGAGTGAACAAACTTTTTCTGCAAAGGTTCAGCTAGTAAAGACTTCAGGCTTTATGGGTCATGTGCTGTGTCTCAACTACTCAGCTCTGCTATTGTAGTTCAAAAGCAGCAGTAGATAATAGGTAAACAGATAGTTACGACTGTGTTCCAATAAAACTTTGTTGGCAAAGAAAGGTATTGGACTGGATTTGACCTGCAGATTGCAGTTTGCCAACCATGGGACCTTCTCAAAGAAGAAAGGCAGTGTTTTTCTGAGGGCTGAGTTTTATAGAAATTTACAAAATTATATGAAGAAGGAGAAGTATAACTTTTTGGATTGAGATGTGTTTAAGAATACATCTGCCCCCTATCTTTAGTTATGAAAAGGCATAAACACTCTTCTGTGAACATCCAGAAGACAGACGTACTGTGAGAGGGGTTAGAGTCTTGAGAAGGCAGATGCTGGTTTCAGGATGAGGCAGAACTGTCTTAAGCTGTGTTCATCTGCCTCAAGTAGGAAATGACAAAGCAGAGTGTGCTTCTTCCTTCGCCCTGAGGGATATTATCGAAGGGTTCCTGAGTGAGTAAGAGATTGAACTGGATGCAAGATTCCTCTGGGTGATCCCCCTCCTTCTCAATCAGTCCTCACATATCAGGCAGTCTCTCCTCACTTTACCTTGAGTTATTTAAAAATCATTGTGGTATAGGGGAAGATTTCAGATATTTCTGTATTTTTTTTTTTAATTTAGCAGCAGAATTCTGTTTTCCAGCTAACAGTGCAGAACTATGAAACAAACAGGTGATCTTTGACTGTATGGGATATTTAGAAATTTGTACTTTTGATCTTATGTGTTATTACATATCATTATCACTAAGAATAGAAATCTGTTACAAAAACTGAATTGAGATGTGGTTGAGAACTGAAGACTTATCCTCCAGTTTATTTGATGTTTGCATTTTATTCTTTTTGGTGCGGCATTAAAAAAAGAAAAAAAGAAAAAAACAGGATTCTGATGGAATCATAGCTATAAATGTTACAGATTATGAAGAAGCTTACTATGCAATCTTGAGTTAATCTTCAGAAAGAAGGCAAAGCATAGGTTTTATTCTGAGGTAGAGCACTTGCCTAGCATGTGTGAGGCACTGGGTTTGATCCTCAGCACCACATGAAAATAAATAAATAAAGGCATAAAAATACAGTAATATAAAAGAATTTTAAAAAGCCCGGGTTGTCTAGTTTATAAGCAAATGGTAAGTTTTAGGACATGTTTTCCTTCAACCAGTGATTTCTACAGTGGTACAATGATTTTTGTTAAGTTAATAAGAAAGTACTGATTTGGTAAAAAGGGCTCAGCCATGTGAATACTTTGAGGACTTTAAATAAAGATTTGACAATATAGGTATCATGCTCAAGGAAGAGACTTCAAATGGTAAGTTCAAGGTGAGAATATCTAAACATTTTTCTAAGGGTTTAGCAGAAAGTGCTGAAATTTGTGTTGATTTAGTTATATCAAAAGCAACTGAGGTAGAGGCTCTCATCATGTATCTTCACAAGGTACTAATTTAAAAAAAACACACAACTAAATAGCAGAAAGATCAGTAGAATAGAGGAAAGCAATTATGCTTTTATAATTATGTCAAAATGAATCATTAAGTATAACCAAAAAGAGATTATAATAAAAGGAAAGGAGAAAGAACAGAGAAAGAATCTATATTTTGGAGTATTAAATATAACTTATGATTTCTAAGTGATGCTGCTTCTAAATGTCAGTGAGCAATGCATGTCCCTCTGGATGCCTGTCATTAAAATAATATTCAATATCAAATAACATTGAATATTAAGATATCAAATGATAATTGAATGATAAAATTTTATATCCTGTAGACTGAACCTCTTCAATCTACATGTAGTACCTTGCCTCGCTGGATAGTACTCTGAGGTCTGACTAGAATGAATTGTGTTTTTTTTTTTCCCTTTTCTCCCATCCTTCTCTCCATTTTTGCCTCAGTGCTGGGAGCTGAGCTCTCTTGCTTTGCAATGCTTTCTTCTTTGGGGAAGCTCAGAGTTGCCATCCTGCTTTACAATATTTGCAGTGACAAGTCACAGGAGTTAATTCTGATAATGTAGCAGATGGGAACACTAGGAGTAGGAACCAAGGCCTGAATCCAGGGTGTCCATAGACTTGAGGGCAGAGCCATCCCCTGGGTGGGCCCTGGACTGGTCGATCCTGGCTCTTTTTTGCTGGGCCACATTGTGGTGGCTGGCCAACTTGAAATGGCTCTCCTGCCACCTTCGTCAGTGGTGTATCTGGTGGGTGGGCTTCTCATCTGTCAGGATGTCCGCAACAGAGCAGACTCCGGGACCCACTCAGTCCTGGTAGATGGAAGCCCTCTGGCAGGAGTAGAGAGGTCTTACCATGCAGATGCTTTGTATATTAATGTGACAACTTAGGTGCTGTGTTGACTGGGAACATCAGAAATGGATACCAGATTGGAAAGTGATTATTTGGAATGAACAGGAGGATGTTCAGGGCACGTACCAGCAGCTTTCAAATGCATGCATGACCTGGGATGTTTCTTCATTTCCTCACACTGTCACTTGTGTCTGGAATTATCTTTTGTTCTCCCCTTTCACCTGGCTAACCCTTAGTCTTTTAAGACTGAATTCAGGAGATGGCTCTTTAGAAAGTCTTTCCTGATACTCCTAATTGTGGGTTCAGTATCCCTACTTGTTCTCCCTAATGCCTGTTGTACTAACTTCTTGCTGTGCTGAACTGTTTGTATTGCTCTTGCCTGCCACAGGTATGTCAGATTACCACTCTGAGGGCTGGTGGTGTAGTTAGTGGTAGAGGGCTTGTCTGCCATGCCCGAGGTCCTGGGTTCAATCCCCAGTACCTGCAGTGGGTGGAGGATGGGTGTGTGTATATGGGAGGAGTACTAGTACTGTGTCCTGAGCTGGAAGATTGTTGATGCCAGGGTTTGGTCTTACTGATTTGCCTGGAAGTACCCACCATATTAAAGATGTTCTATTTATTTTTTGGGGTTGAATTTTCTAATCCCCAGTGCCTGATAGAAGTTGAAGGAATAAATCCTCCAAGGTAAGTCGTGCTTATCATTATTTTATTCTGTGAAATTAGAAGGGGATTTCTCTTTTCATCTTCGTGCTTTTTAAAAAGAGAATTATTATTAAGATTTTAAGCCAAGATATGCTTTTATTTGGGTAGAACATGTGACTTATTTGTTTGTTTATCTGTGGTGTCTTATAGAAGACTAAAATTTTGCTGAGATGAAGTTTATAAATTTTGATATTGTTTTCATTTGATTCTTTTTGCAAGATAACTTATCAAGTCTTTCTGAGTGAATTTCACAAAGAGACCATGTGCTAAGATTATGTATTTATTTTAATAGGGGGAGGCAGTGATTCCTTTTGGGATTCCTGGTTCCAGTTGCAACTGACTCGGGAAGTGTAGCTGCTCTGGGGATGCTGGTGGCCCTGTTACAGCTAAAAACACTTTAGAAAATTATTGAGAGGCCAATTTTGGTAGCTTTGCCTTGGATGCAAACGTCTCTTTTCAGATTGATTATCACCCTTCTTTTTCCTTGTCTGATGAAGCTATAAAAGGTTGAGGAGCAAAAGCCTCCACATTTTGTAAACAAAATCTCATTTTATTTTTTAATGAGTTTTCTTTAAAAAGTTACTTATTCCCCATTTTGGGGGAACAGCTTCTGAGCATACTAAGGGAGCCGTTAAGTAATTCACTGTTAATGTTTGCAGTGACAACACTAACAGAAGGAGGCACCAGCTCTGAGGTAGGTGGCATTCCCAAGCAGTTATTTCCAGTCTGAGGGGTAACTGAAGCGTAATTACAGACACGCCACAGTCCTGCATCTTTGCCTTGTCCCGTTTTTTTTTTTTTTTTTTTTGGTAGGGATACTGTTGTGAGAAAATGCTTAATCCTACTTCACCTTATTTGGAAATGGGTGGTCCCAGGTAAAGGCTCAATTGGAAGGTGTTTTCTTTCTCCCTTATCTGTTTTCTTGTTTGATAGTTTTTGTATCTTACCTCCATGACTGAAGAGTTGGCTTGGCTATATTAACTTTTTATTATCATCAAAAGCAAAATGATAGTGGGGAAAATAAGGGAAGATGGCCATCTTGCTTCATATCAGGATAAAAGATTACATAGTGCATCAGAATTGAAACTGTCAATTATATTACTTAAAAATTAGCTTTTTAAAAAACAGATTGGTTTTCACTCTGATGAAACTGAAATCATACCTTGAAATCATTTTTTTTTGCACAATATAGCAAATAATTATTTTCTGCCATCATGTTGAAGATTTTTTCTTTCTCCTTTATTTTCATGCTTACCTTTGAAATTTCTTAGGGAAAACAACAGTAAACTGTAAGTAATCATATTAATTTCACATTGAGTGTTCTTTTTCCTTTTTTCTGTATTGTACACTTTTTTCATAGACCCGTTGGAACAGATTTTAACCAATCTGTGACTTTCTTTTGACAACACATCTTTTTTGACAACACATCTTTCATCAGATGAAGTTGCAAAGAAGATGGGTGATTTGTTTTTGAAGTAATATTCTTTGGAGCTTCTTCTGGCAGTTCTAGATGTAGATTTGTGAATGTTGACTTGGCGGCTCCTGGGTCACAGTTTATATGAGGTAGTTTGTATTTAACTGAAAGTAAGTACTAATTGCTTATTCCAAGCTATGCCTCATGTCTCATGGACTTACAGTTAAGATAGGCTCTCACAAGTAGAGCACCTATAACAGGGAAAAATATGAAGTGTAACCATCCTAAATTAATTTCTAGTTCTGTATCTTGACCAGGGGAAGTTTGAATATGATTTTCAATTCTCTTTATATTGGCCTCTCACTAATTAGAGGGATGAGGCCAAGCCGAGAGCATTGTTGTCAGAATGAATGGAATTTGAGTGATAGATGTGCCACTTGGTTTGAGGTACGATGTTCAAGGGCAACACAGTATTAGTAAGGATTAGAGGTTAGAGAAGAGAAGAGAATGCGGTAATAAGGCTATTCAGGAAAAATAGTCTCAGAAAATAAGTTCAGGGTTTTCAGGGTAATAATTTTGGCAGTTCCAGTAATTGTACATTTTGGGGCTGTGAGAGGGAAGGAGTAGAAAGCAGGTTTTCGGTAATTAGAGAATAGATATTTTTGCCTTTTTAAAAAATAAAGCTCTTTAAAGAGTTATTCTTTAATGACAAATGTTGGAGCCCTTTCCTGTGGCCTTGGGGGGACCTACTTTTTAAAAACAAACATTACTCTGTCCCATCAGGATTGGACTAGGCTGAGAGAGACTCAGTGGTGTCTGAATGGGGAAGTTTTATTTCCATCACATGTACAGAGTCTGGAAGAGGAGGGGTGGCAGCCCTTGGCCACAGCCATCTCCAGGAGTGCTCACCTGTGTGTTTCACTTCACGTGTCCCCAGTTCTGTGTGTGCCCTCACAGTCTAGGATTGTCACCGGAGCTGCTTTAAGGCTCAGTTATGGAATGCAGAAGTGGGAAAGGAGCAAAAAGGTGCCCTTCTAATGTCACTTCCCTTAATGCATCCTTTGCTTTCATCTCATTTGGGAGAACTTAGTCCCACGGCACCCAGCTCTAAGAAAGTCTGGGAAATCCAGTCTTTTATTAGGTGGCATAAACAAGAGTTAATGTTCAGTTGGGAAAAAAGGTCTCCAGCTTACTGAGACAGTTGTTCAATAATTTACCATTTCATTCCAAAGGTATACCTCAGGGTAATTTCCAAAGATAAATGGGAAGAACAGATGTTGGTCAGAGTCATGAACATTTTCAGTAGTCTCCAGCTCTGAGGACAACTGTGGCATTGGTCCAGGGTGTATTTCATTGGTCAGTCGTGTATTTCATTCAAAATAAAGCCTGTGGTGTTACAATAGTAATAGTAAATATTATTAATAACTAATAAATAGTGATAAATAAAACTTTAATATTAAATAATCTGTCACTTGCTTTGAACAATAGAACCAGTGAATGCTTGGGATTTTTTGAAAGTTCAGAGTGAGTCTAAGAACATCACCCAACAATTATCTTTTGAGTTTAATTTCTCCATTGCTATTAGTTTTTATTTTGAATATCTATGCCCATAGCCTTTGGCTTTTCAGGCTTTTCCTTACTTTTTGTTAGTTATACTGAATCCAATGTCTTATGGACATTGTCTGAAGAGGCAGGAAACTTTGGCAGAATTGGTCTGATGATTTGTTGGACCTTAAAAAAAAAAACAAAACATCTTTTCAAAGCCACTTGACTGTCACAGGATCCTTGACACCATTGATAAAACCATGCTGGCTCAGATTCAGGCCATTATCAACTTAACAGAGAAGCTTTAACTTGATGATAATAAACCATAATAACACAGTTAGACTGTATAAAGTTATGGTTATTTTGACTACGTATCAATTTAATGTGCTAAAAATATTTCTTTGGTTAAATAGAGGAAAAGAAACCAATGCTCATGTTTAGTATGCATGTTTTGTTTTGTGTATGTGCATGAATTTTATAGGAATCTGAACTTGACTTGAGTGTGAGAAGTTTGAATTCTAAATTGAGTACTACCACTGATAATCTGAGACCAAGGACCTCAGTCTTCTCACTAAATTTAGCTCATTCAGAACTTTCTGCATGTAACTAAGAGTGTTTTGCTTTTACAAGCATTTCTTTTCTGTCCATTTTAAGAATTGTAGACATTTATAATAAGAATTGAACTTAAAAAAGTGCTTGTAAGACTCCTTAAATAATTTTTCATTAAAAATTAGATATGGAGGAAAGACTTAAACAATGAAATTAAACCATGATAAGTCACATTCCTTAGGTGGTCTATAGTAGTAGAGGATGAATTGTCTGCTTTATAATCCCTTGGTAAGGTGGTGTGTCCTGTCCTCTTATCTTTCTCTTATTCAAACTAGCTTAGAAAAAGCAGAAGGAAAGAATTCAATGCCTGCTCATGAAGCAGATGTCAGAATATAGCAGATTTTCTTTAAAGAGGGAGAAAAAAGAATAAGGAGAATGAAGCCAATTCTTTGGTACAAACATTTAGTTGTAATTGCTTATTCTTATTTTAATCTTGTAGAGAATGTCTGAATGTATCCAGATCTCATTTGCCGTTTGTAGAATTGGCACTTACACGGTAAGCAATGTATATTTTTGTGGTATCAAATGTCATGAAAAAAATAAGTGAAGAACCAAGTGTTAGAGAGCACTTGGGGCAGTGGGAATTGTCCTCTGCTGCTGGTGGGAGTGTAGGTCTACACCACCACTTTGGAAAATAATAAAGTCGAATAAGAGTCTTCTGTGACCGAGCAGTCTACTCCCAGGTGCGTGCCTTAGAAAAACTGTTGTGTCTTACAAGACCCAGATAGGGAATAATGCTAGCAGAAGTCCATAGAAGCAAAACATCAGAAATAGTAGGAATATCCATTAATAAGAGACTTGATTAAGTAAATAGTGAAAATTTCATTTAGTGAAAATTTCATTTAGTAGATTACTGTACAGCAGCAAAAATATAAGGTTAAAATATTGTATGAATATACCTTATGGCAACACACCACGTGTGGATCTCAAAAACATAATGTTGAATGAAAGATGTCACAAGAAAATACACAGAGTGTGACTTCATTGCTATGAATTCCAAACACATCAAAACCAAATAATACATTGTTTTAGAATGTAAAGAAAAGCAAAAGTGCAGTTGTGGTTACCTTTAGGGCAGTGGCTCTCAACAGGTTGTGACTTGACCCTGCAGAGGATCTAGGGCAGTGTCTGGAGACATTTTTGGTTGTCACAGCTGGGAATGATGGTGGTGTAGGCTACAGACATCTAGTAGGTCGAGGCCAGGGGTGTAAATATCCAAAAGTGCAGTGACTGAGCACTTAAGAATCATTTGGGCCAAAATATCAAAGTTGAGGTTGAGAAACTGTTCTGGAGGAGTACAGGGAAGCAGAAGGGCTTTAAAAGTTATAGTAATATCATAGTCCTTAACTTGAATAGTAGGCACACAGAATTTACTTTGTTATTCTTTAAAAAATATATTTGCTTTATGCTGTGTATGCGTGATACATTTTATAATACAACATGAGAGAAAATAGATGTTTTGAATTTTGTTTTTACACAATTGTATCAATTGATTCAAATGCCTTGATCCCATTTCTTCCTTTAGGAAGAAACCTTCTTTTGTCCAGCATGAATTATATGTAAATGAATGACCCATTAAATGACTTTTCTTAAGTGACAAGGAAGGTGTCTTGATATTTTCCCTCTGGAGATCTCAGAAGTGGATTATGAGATTGGACAGGAAATACTATTATGTTTAATTTTGAAGACTAGTTTCTTTTTTAAGAAAGGACCTAAAAAGATTTGTGTGAAGCAATTTTATTTTCTCATTCACCTTGCACAGAGAAATATGCACATGTATACATAAAATACTTAAGGGAATTATTTAAAATGAATGATAGATTCTGGGTAAAAGATACAAGTGCAGATTATAAATTCCTTGAGAATGGGGCCCTCTCTTGTGTTTGTATCATCCATAATACCTTGTACAACATCTCGTACCTGGTGAATGCTCAATAGCCAAATGTTCCATTGTATTAAAGTAAGCACAGTTTTCTTTTTTGCTTTAGTTTGAATTTCTGATTTTTTCCCCTTATTTCTTCCATCACCTTTTGTTATCTCAGATGAGTATTGGTCTCCAGATAGATGAATAGGTTACATGAGAGCTAAATATGTATGTTTCATTATGTGAAGTACTTCATTAAGTAGGTTTCCTGAATTTTCTGGGGATCAGATGCCAAAGTTATGATTCGGCGTAGAAGAGATGAATAAGGAAAATGTCCATGGAGGGTAAGTGGGGAGGATGTGACAGCAGGCAGAGCCTTCAGAACATGCTGTGGGTCTGACATCGGTGAAGGGAGCATGGGAAGGAAGGAGGTCTGGGATTGAAGAATTCTAGACTGCAGTTCAGTTCTGAGAAAGTCTTGGCTGGGCAGTTGGGGCTTGCTTGAGCACAGTTGTCTATCATGGAATTTCCACATCGGGCAAGAAAAGCCCCAATTGAACACCTCTGCAGCTTAGGCAGTTGTTGGCTGAAGCCCAGCAGATACCCAGCCGTAGCATGAATGTCATGGTGAATCCAAATCTGTGTCAACTGGAGGCCGTCAATCAGTTGGTCTCTATAAGGGAAATCTAAGTGGCACTTCTCCATGGCTGTCGCAAGGAGTCACCACAGGAGGGAATGGGTCTGATGATATTAAATGGTCAGTCGACTGTCATGGTAACACAGTGCTTATGTTCAAGTAGCTCTTACTTTAACAGTGGCCCCAGAGGTGCAAAGCTAGTGATGCTGACAATTGTACTACAGTATATTGTTATAATTATTGTATTATATTGTGATTGTTGCTAATTTTTCACTGTGTCTAATTTATGAATTAAGCTTTATCATAAATATGTATGTATAGGAAAAATATAGTACATGTAGGGTTTGGTGTATTATCTGAGGTTTTAGGCATCCACTGAGGCTCTTGGGAAGGTAGTCTCCCTAGATAAGGAAGTACTTATATATTTACATCAAGAACATGAGAATATTGGAGTTGTGGATTTCAGGAATTGTGTATGTTCAACTATATCTAGCACTTAGTCTGGGCCCAAGACCTTGCCACTGTTGTCTCTAATAATAAAGAAAGTCTGTCTGTGGACTCATTTTAAGGTACATACAAATTGTCCGTCAAAGGGACTGCAGTGGTTTGAATTGATTGTGTCCCCTACAATATTTGTGTTAAAGCCCTAATCCCCAATGTGATGGCATTTGAAAATGGGGCCTTTGAGTAATTCAGATGAGGTCATGAGGATGGACCTTCATGATGAAATTCGAATTCTTATTAGAAGAGAGACAAAGGGCTTTCTTCCCATCTCTGTCCTGTGAGGACATAGTTCAAAGCTGGTCATCTGTAAGCCATTGAAAAGGGCCCTCACCAAATCTGACCTTGTGGATCTTGGACTTCCAGCTGCCAGAATGGTGAGAAAGTAAATTTCTGTTGTTTAAGCCACCCATTTAAGGTAGTTAATGGTGGAGTAAGTAGACTAACAAAGGGAGGAAAAAAATACCTTATAAATTATAGATAAAGAACATAAGTCAGAACAATTCTCATTGTTCCTATTGAAAATAGATGCCAAGTTCTAAGGTCAAACATAAAAGTAGAGGAAGAACTTTCAAAAGATTGAGTTAGTTTATGAGACGAAAGTGTCAGTGCTTGACCTGAGTTTGTTTCCTATGTGCTGTTAACATGATTGTCAAATAGTGGCTTTAAAAATGAAGGAACAAGGGCTGGGGTTGTGGCTCAGTGGTAGAGCGCTTGCATGGCACATGTGAGGCACTAAGTTCAATCCTCAGCACCACATAAAAATAAATAGATAAAATAAAGGTATTGTGTCCATCTACAACTAAAAAATATGTATTTTTTTAAAAAAATAAAGGAACAAAAAGCCATATGTTTTACATATTAGAAATCCATAATCAGAAATAATATGTGTATAAGGCAGATACACTAAAGCCTAAGGAATAAAAGTAAATGTGTTATACAGGGGTAAATAATTAAACATTTTAATACTTAAGGTTTGGTATTAAGTTACTTGGGGACAACAGAAGATGTCCTTTGCATGCTGTCCACCTCAAGGTTTGGGATAGACAGACTACTGACTGTAGAGAAGGCCTTAACCTGGAAATATCTATCCTATCCCTGTTGTCTAGCTAGGGAATTGGAGGTACAGGTAGAAAACCTTACATATTACCAGTGGTATGGTTACAATGGCTACCAAAGTCTAGAACAAACAGCAATGGTGGTGGAGGGGAAATCCAGCCTTTAGAACCAAGCATCTGCTCCAAACAGATAGCACTTAGACTTCCTGGGAGTGTAGCACAGGAGATAGTGTGCCTTCTCTTGAATGTAATGTAGGGATGTATTCATTACAAAGAAGTTATTGAGTTTCTGGCACCAAAGGAGCCCTGTTATGGGGTCAGGACTATTTTGGGTATTAAAGAAATTTCATTTGGTTCTGGTCAGGAGGAAGGAGGGGAAGTAGATTGAGGCCAAAAGTTTATAGTACAGTTGTGGTTCTATGACTTGTATGAAATCCTGGCAATGCAAACAGCCCTGGCTTAAAAACGTGATCTTAAAATGAACCTCCTGTGGTCAGGTATAGATGAACTTTGCGTCAGAGTGGTCTTCAAGGGTGTTGCTTGGGACCTCCCTTTGGAGAATTGGGATAAGGGCACTCGGAGTGACCTACATTTCCCCCCAGACTTCTCCGAGTTGGGAAATGCCATTGTCATGGAGCTAGGAGCTGGTGCTGGCTGAAAGGAGAATGAAGGTGGAAGGATAATTTAATCTTCTGATCTTTCTGTGGGACCCTTTGGGCAGTTGCATATGGATAGAGCCAGGGTCAGTTAATCTTATACTTTTCAAGGAATGGGAATGTTCAAAGCACACTGTACTCAATGCATGAACTAAAATTTAACCAATTCATGAACCATGTTTAAACTAAATATTAGTAAAATATCATGCATGGTTACAGATTTTGGTTAGAAATAAGAGCTTTAAAAATTCCTTAAGTCTTTTACTTTTGTGGAAATTATTAAAAATTATGCTGTTTTACTAGCAGAGAAAGCTTTCATCCTTCAAAACAGTAACAGTTTTATCTTGAGATGGAGATTCACTCATCGAAGTGTTTAAATAATCCTTTGATCTGCTTATAAGGTGTGCTTGTACCTATTGTGCTTTTCACATTCAACTTCTGTGGCTTTTTGGTGGGGATGGGTAGCAGCTGGCAGGGAGAGCTGCTTGTGCCATTACAGTACAGTGACAAACCAATTGTATATTATTGGTATCACTATTACTGTGTACTAATAACAATACTGTTAATATTGTAAATTACTAAATTTCACTGTCACTCTTTAGGTGACATACCCTAAACTTCAACTGGGTTATTATAATAAATAGGTGCTATCGGATTCCTATGGCTGCTATAACAAATTTCCACAAATTTGTGGCTTTAAGATAATGCAGATTTATTATGGCTCTGGAGGTCAGAAGTCTGAAGTGGGTTTCAGTGGGCTAAATTCAGGGTGGTGGCAGAGCTACTAAAGGTACCTGTGTTTCTTGGCTCATGCTTACTTCATTGCTTCCTTCAAGCATTGGCATCCCACTAACTTTTGTTTCTGTTTTACATCCTTTCTATAACTCTGACACTCTTGTTTCTCTTTTTACAAGAACCCTTGTGATTAAATTGGGACTCTGTATATAATCCAGGATAACTCCCCATCTTGAGGTCCTTAATCATATCTGCAAAGTCCCTGTGGCCATGGGTGTAAATAGCAGATGCATGAACTACAACACAGGGATGGAGGATGTGGATGTCTTGGGGGTATAGAGGTAGGGAGCATTATCCTGCCTACCACAAATATCAAAGAGGAAAGTAAAGGGGACTCAGTATAGTCTGTCCTGAGGAAAAACAAAATTAATGTAGAAAAGTCCTGATGCTGGGTTTGGAATGTCGTCGCCATGTATAACACCAAGGTCAAAAATTCCTCAGATGGACTGGAAGTCCTGCACATGCAGACTGGAAATCTGTAAATACCAGCTCTAGAAACAAATTAAAAAGCAGGTTGCATACATGACCATTGTGGAGAGGAATGATATTGAATTAACTTATTTATTATTGTACTCCTCCAAGACTCCAGTGTGAACATTATTTGTACCTGACGTGATGCTGAGCTGTCTGCAGTCATGATAAAGAAATGAAGAGCCCCAAGATGAAGAGAGGCACATGTTAAATTCAGCATAATTGGAGACTTCAGTGGAGCAGAAGTGAATTAAGATATTTGTTTGGCTGTTTATTAATAAAGACCAAAATAAGAGTGGCTTAAATAGTGTAATTTTTTCCCCTTATATACAATCCAAGCCTATAGTTGGTTTGGTGTCCAGCCCTTTCTTCACTGGTCAGTTAGGGACTCGGGCTCCTTCTAGCTTGTTGTCTAGGTTCTTCTGCCCTGTTGCAGTGGCAGGTGGCTCATCACTGCTGCGTCTCCCTCCCACCACTGGGGGAAAGAGCAAGTAGAGTCTGAGCGGTTCCTTCTGTGGGCCAGACCTGGACGTCACAGACATCATTTCTCCTCCCAATTTGCCAGAGTTAAGTCTGACAAAGATACATCACTACATCAGAGGCTTGTGATGTGGGCTTCAGCAAGGAGCCCAGACCCTGGGGTTTTCTTCCTAAAGGGGAGTAGGCGATGGGCAGTAGGGGACAGTTAGCCATGTGTCCCTCCCAAGGAAATGAGCTAAAGCAGAGTGATCTGCGGTTGAGCTACAGCCATTGCAGTGTACCTCGTGGGCAGCTTGGGACAGCATGGAACAGTGCTGGGCAGCATACTGTTGCCAGATACACGCTGAGTGAGCACGGAGCAAGACAGCAAGGCTGCTTTTGTTTCTTGTAGCAAAACTAGTGCTGGTTGGATGGATACGTGAGACTATGGGTCAAGATCTAATCAGATGTTTTATTATTAACATATAATGTGTTTTTGCTAAAGACACAGAAACACGTGGGGTGAGTTGTTTCTGACAATTTATTTTGAGGTGTATAGAGGTGTAGTTATATGCTTTGAAACCTAGGAAATGAGAGTTTATGTTTGCTTTCTTTTTTTGAACCTTTATTAAGCAAAATAATGTTCTTAAGTAGAGTAAGAATATCTGACCAATGTCTCTGACTTTCCTGGGAGAGTAAGAATCTTAAGTCTTAGGGTTAATGAACCTGTGGAGAGCCATCCTGACATCAGTTTACACAGTAAAATGTCACACTATAAAATACAGAAAGCTTATACTATGAAATGTATGGGATTGATGGGAGTGCCACTTAAAAAAAAAATTCCTTTTGAAATTGGAGCCCAGGCAAGGACAGGATAAAATCTGTTTTGTTCAGGTATTTTGTTCTGGGGAATGTTAAATGTTTCTTTTCCTCTCAAGATCAAGACTTCCCTGTTGTAGACTTGTGGCTGTAGCAAAGCTCTCTTGGGGCCGGCCTACCCATTGCGTCTGAATTGGTGGGAGTCCACTTTCTGCCTGTGACCCTGCTCATGCATTATGTTCCCTTTCTCAGTGACTGCTCCACAGCCCTTCCAGTTGCCCCACCAGGAACTGGACTCAGGTCTCCACTCTTTCTGCCTCCTCATCCTATAGGTCCCTAAGTTCCACCTCTCCCCTCTCATCCCTGGTCCTGGCACCACCATTCTTTGCTTAGAAAGACTAAGAGCCTCCTTTGCACTCTAGACCCTTTCACTGGCCAGAGTGCTTATATTATACTGTTTTTGAATTGCCTGGTAATTTTTGTCTAACTTGGGCCTCACTGTGAGCTCAGTGAGGGCAGGGACCATGCTAGTCCAGTTGTGTATTTCTCTCCCAGCCTCTGGTGGCTCTCCACCACCACCATCACTTTCGACATTTACTAAGCACTTTCTAAGTGTCAAGCACTGTGCTGAGGCCTTTATGGACAAATTTGTTTACAGGATATTTCTAAGAAGATAACTGTTAATGCTCCTTGACTCTTGATGAGTTATAACTTGATAAACTCATGGTGAGTTGAGAATGTGTTGAATACTCCTAACTTACTGTTTCAGTCAGCTTTTCATCACTGTGACCAAAATACCCAACCAGAACAACTTAGAGGAGGAAAAGTTTATCTTGACTAACGGTAGCAGAGGTTCAGTCCATGGTTGACTGACTCCATTGCTTTAGGCCCCAGGTGAGGCAGAACTTCGTAGTGGAAGGGCATGGCAGAAGAAAGTTGCCCAGCTTATGGCCCAGGAAGCTGAGGGGAAAGGGGTAAGAGGGTGCAGGGAAGATGAAACCTTCCAGGGCACACCCCCAGTGAACCAACTTCTCCAACCTCACCCCACCTGACTACAGTGGGTCCATTCAAATGAGGATGGACTGATTAGGTAACAGCTTTCACAGTCCAGTCATTTTACCTCCAAAACACTCCTGCATTAACAAGGAGCTTTTGGGGGGCAACTCATAACCAGACCATAATGCTTACTAAATATGGACACCTTAGCAACACAGTAGAGGATCAGTTGTTTCCCTTGTGATTGTATAGCTGACTAGGAGCTGTGGCTATTGTTAGGCCGAGAAAGATCATAATTCAAAATTTTAAGTGTGGTTTCTATTGAATGTATATTTCTTTTGCATGATTGTAATGTCTAAAAGTTACAAGTCAAACCAGTGAAAGTTGGGGGCTGTGTTAGTTTTTTGTCACTACCATGAAATTCCTAAGATAATCAATTTATAAAGAGAAAAGGTTTGTTTAGGTAGTTCTAATTCATGATTGGTGGACCTCATTGCTTTGGGCCTGTGATGAGGCAGCGGCACATCATGGCAGGAGGGATGTAACAGACTAAAACTGCTTATATCATGAGCCAAGGAGTAAAGAGAAGAAGGAAAAGGGCCCTAATCCCATAATCCCTTTCAAGGGCAAGCCCACTGTGTTAGTGAGCAGATTATTACTCTAACAAATTACCTGAGAAAATCAACTTAAAGAAGGAAAGATTTATTTTGACTCATGGTTTCAGAGGTTTCAGTCTATCGTCACTTAACTCTGTTGTTTTGGGCCCTGTGGTGAGGAAGAATGTCATGGTGGAGAGGGTTACCTTAAATATGGTGGAGAAGCAGAGAGGAAGGGTACTCTACTTCCTCTAAATAGAATCCACCTCCTAAATTTTTCACTACCCCCAATAATATCAGCAGTTGAGGACCAAGTCTTCAACATGTTCCTTTGGTGGATATTCAATATCCAAACCACAGCACTCTCAGTGACCTAAAGACCTCCCACAAGGCCCCAACTCTTGAAATTTCATCACTTCGAAATACCACCACTCTATGAATTAAACCTTTAACACATGGGCCTTTGTATATAGAATCTAATTGTATATTCTATATTAACTAAAATTCACATATGAAATATAACATTTCTGTCTCCTAACTGCAAATATCCTCCCCCCACCAAGTCTTTAAAAAAAAAAAGAAAAACAAAGAAAAAAAAAGGACTAGGAAATTGACTAGCTAGCTACATTACGATCACCCTTTATAAAGGGGCTTTGTGAAGTTTCTTTTGATAAATGTAAATTGTAACTGTGTGGTTGGGTGGAGAGGCTCTTTGATTGATTAAAAAAAACCCTTTAGAGTCATTTAACTTAGGAACTTAAAATACTTTTAATATTCCAACTGAAATGACATGGTAGCTCTTAGTTTTCACCGGGAGTATATCTGGTGGAAATTTCCATTTAGGAAATGTGCCTTTTTATGTTATTGCTTTTATGGGTGGTGGAATTGTTTTCTTGACAAATGTTTGGTCCTCAGTACTAGTACTTTTCTCTTGATAGGAAGAACAATTTGTTTTTGTCAATGATTAAAAATTATGCTAGAATACAGTCAATAGTCAGGATATAGTTTATTCACTTCTATGGATTTGGAAACGAAATTATGTTTCAGTTTTAAAGCACAATAAATTAATATTATGTATACAGAGAAAAATTTAATTAACACTGGGTATGATTTGGTCTTTGCTTTGTAGAATTCAAATTTATTGAAGTGATAACATGTTATCCAAAGTGAATCTGAATGAGATTATGCTTTTTTTTTTTTTTTTTTTTTTTTTAGGATACTGGGGATTGGACTCAGGGGCACTCAACCACTGAGCCACATCTCCAGCCCTATTTTGTATTTCATTTAGAGACAGGGTCTCACTGTGTTGCTTAGTGCCTCACCATTGCTGAGGCTGGCTTTGAACTCTCAATCCTCCTGTCTCAGTCTCCCAAGCCACTGGAAGAGATTATGCTTTTTTATACAGTAGAGAATCAGTTGCATCCACTGTATTCCTTTGAGTTTAGTTGAAATTCAGTAGATATTTAATAATTATCTCTTGACTAAGTGGGTTTATAGCTCTTTGTGGTGGGAAGAACAGAGTGCCTTGCCCAGGCTCTAGAGCACTTGGGCCACTCTGGCTGTACCTGAGAAAATCAACTTAAAGAAGGAAAGACCTCACAGATTGTGTGCTGCTTCTTAAAAGGACCATAAGGGCAAAGAGTTCTCACTGCTGTTTTGCCAGTGCCTAGGGAGGTGTATTGAATGCTGTAGTTACTCAGTAAAATTTTGTGGAATGAATGAATGAACAGAGCTCAATCATTGTGTTGTAGCTGGCATATATACGCCTTTGTGGATACACAAAATATTCTAAGAAGTAGGTGAACAGCAATGTGATTGTAAGGAAATCAATGCCCATTGTGTAGCTTCTCCTTTACTGTTACAGTTTAGATATGAGGTGCTTCATGTGTGAGACAATTCAGGAAGGTTTAGAGGTGAAGTGTTTGGGTTATAAGAGCCTGAATCTGGATAAATCCACTGATAATAAGTGTGTGGAAACTGTAGGCAGGTAGGGTGTGGCTAGAAGAAATAGGTAACTGGAGTATGTCTTTGACCTTGGGGGGTGGGGGGGGGTCTCTCACTCTCTGCTTCCTGTGGCCATGGCCTGAGCTGCTTTACTCCTCTGTGCCCTTCCGCCATGATGGTCTGCCTCATATTGGGCCAGTGCTGTGGAATTGACCGTCTATGGACTGAGACTTCTGAAATGGTGAGCCAAAATAAAGTTTTCCTCCTCTACATGTTTTTAACAGCTTTTTTTGGTCACAGTGGCAAAAGGTGACTAAAATACATGCTATCAACCTTTTAACTCTCCTTACACTTGGGAGACAAAGGGATTGATCATTCTCATTCTAAACCCTGATGCATCAGCCTCTGGAGTAGAAACTTCCAGGGCACAAAAGGAAGAAAAAAATCACAATTTGGTACTGGTGTTGAGAAAATAATTGATTCTAATATGACATATTCTAATATGACCTGATAACAAACCATTTTTATTTTTTTTCTTTCAATAAAATTAAAGCAAATATGCTCAAGTTGTTGAACTGATCTTTTGAGATATTTATGTCTTGATGTGATTTTTGTCATTTAACTAGGAAGATGTCAAAAGAATTAAATGACATCACAGCAGCAAAACTTCTATTCTCATCTACTTATTTACTAGAACAGGTTTTTAATGGCATATATCTGCATGTACAAAATATGAAAAAGGAATAGAATTCATGATGAACCTTATTACATTCAAACATAAATGTTTTTATTTTATTTTTACATTCTTTTAAGAAATGTGTTACTGAAAAGTTTGCTTTTTATGTATAATGGATTTATCAACATTTTATACACATATATGCATTATGTATGTACATATAAAATATGCACAAATATATATATGTGTATATGTGTGTGTGTGTATATATATATATATATATATATATATATTCATTCAGTTGTGGGCCATTAGTTAGAAATTCAGCTAATTTTTTAAAAATTTTAAAAATTCAGCTATTTTTTAGTTGTTGATGGACCTTTATTTTATTTATTTGTATGTGGTACTTAGAATTGAATCCAGTGCCTCACACATGCTAGGCAAGTGCTCTTCCACTGAGCTACAACCCAGCCCAAGAAAAATATATTTTTTAAAGTATTTAAAACTTGTAACATGAAATTAAAATTTGAAATATCAACTATACACACTTTATTTACAGGGAAACATAGTAGAATGATCAGTAAATACTTATAAACATGAAAACATTATGTTAATATTAATATTCTGTTGGGGATAGGGAAAGATAGGAATTCAAGAAGAATCAAAAAGGTAAGACTGAAGAGGAGCTTGCTCTTTTTTTAGAATAATGTTTTTTAAATTTCAGTGATATTTACGGAGCTTTTTATCTATATAAGAGAATGATTAATGGTTTTATTTGTGGATATTTACAAGTTGGAAATGATGTCTACTTAAAAAATATGTAAGGGGTTGTGCAGATGTAAAACATTATTCAGAGGATGGTGGAACAAAAATTCAATGGGACCTCTCTGTAAAACAGTTTTCATAGCCACATATGAAGGGATGACTCTGTAGGTCTATATTGCCTTTTGATAAATATTCAGATAATATTGGAGTCTAGTAATCTTTGAGGAAAAATGCTACAAGGAATCATAGGTTACTGATGATAATATAGGATAATAGGAAATATCAGGTTTCTATAATCCCAGGAGAAGAAAAGTGAGAAATTGATGAGATTTAAGATGAGAAATCGATGAGAATTTGGTAATCTGATATATTCCAACCAACAATCCCTGAGTTCAATCCACAGTACCGAAGGGGGAAGGAAGAATGCTGCACATCCCCAAGGGTACTCTGGGGGTGTCCACCTGAGCTGTTCTCTACCTTTCTCTGCTAGAAGAGCTTGCCTCCAACTACAGAAAATTGAAGATACTTATTTATCTTGGTGAACATAAAGTAGATAGAAAAGAACAGAAATATTCTTTTTGCTTCAAGATATGAGGTTGTCATTCAGTTTTTTTAAAGAAAGTGTAATATAAGCATAATAACAAAAATATTAAAAAGGGTTAAGAAAGACTTACAAGAATAAACCAACAGAGTCTATTAGGAATCCTTTATGAAACTCTTGCTCAGCCTCAAAATTGCTCCAGAAAACAGTTTTTGTCCTTTCTTTACTCTGTAGTAAGTGCTGCAGCGCTTGATGTGACTATTAATAATCTATTTACTACAGGATGGGGGAGAGGGCCTCATAGTACTTATGGAGACATTTGTTGTGTCTCCAGCATCTAACATGGGTATGAATGTGGGAGGTGTCTCCTGGCCTGTGAAAATCATTTGGAATCATTAGAAGCATAGTTTTGCATGGATTGAGATGGTACATAATATCTTTTGCTCATTAGATCTAAGAACCCAAATATTCCAAGTTCATTTCAGTATTGAAGAGCTAACTATAAGGTGACTGCCTATCTTTTGAAGTGTTTGTTCTGACTGTAGTTTTGTAAATAAGACAATATAATTGTCCCCTGGAGCCGAGGGTGGCCCTCTGGGTAGGAGACTGTGGAGAGGCCTCTGTCCCAGGAAAGGCCCTGGCTGATGGTCTTGGAGGTCCCTTCCTGCCCAAGTCTGAGGTTTGGCGTTGGACCCTGAGACACTGGGAATTCTGGAAGCCCTGAGTCCATCCCAGTGGTATTGCCAGAAGGTTCTGAGATTGTTCTCAGGCCCTGACTTAGACTGAGCCCACCTTTCCAGGCTGTCCTCAAGGCTCCGAGATTGACCCCAATTCTGTGGGCTTCTGAGATCTTTCCTGAGCTTCTGAATGTGCCCCACGGTTCTGAGGGGGGTGTCAAGGTTCTGAAGTGGCCCGGGGTTACTCAGGAGATCCTGAGACTGACCAGTGGCTTCTAGGGGGATGGTAGGGGTTCTGGGGCTCTGAGCAGACAGATGCTTAGATTCTGTCCCTCAGAATGTCAGAGCCTAGGGCAGAGCTGTGCCAGGGCTTCCTGGTGGGGAGTGTGGGGTGCTGGAGTGCCCGCCCTGGCATGCCTTCCTGGGCATGTCTGGACCCCAGTTCTGTTGTGGGGGAGCCTGGTGCCATCCACGGGTGCATGCAGTAGGCCCCTCACTGGGAGAAGGAATGGTGTTGTGCCAGGCCCTGGGGGCTTGGCCCGCGCCCTCCAGGTGGGGGATGGCACCCGTCAGAGACAGTGCACCTGTGACTCAGGCAGGGGATCCGGTGCCCTTCCGCTGCTGCTTACCTGCCTAGAGGTCCAACAGCAACAGGGGGCTCCCCTACACAGTGCCGGTGCCTAGCCCCCTGTCCCCGGAGGCGCTGTGGACCAGGACGGCCCAGCACAGTAGGTTCTGGTGTTTGCTGACTGACTTAATGGGCTCAGGGTCTCCTAGACAAGATGGGAGCAAGGACTCCCCACTGGCAGTGAGGGCTCCCTGGATGGCCCAGGAGGGGGTGTCTCTGCCCCAGACTCCCGTCTGAGCTCCTACCTTCCAGAGGAGCAGGGAGGCCCAGACCGACCGGCCAGGGCCTGACCTGCTGGGCAGTGGAGCCCGGCCCTGTCCTTCCCTGGCAGGTGTTCCTGCCTCCCCTTGGCCAGACCCTCCTCCTGACCCTTCAATCTGAGCCCAATGTCACTGCCTGGGGAAAGCCATTGCTGACCCCAGACCGGCGCCCTCCCCACGGGGCGGGGGCGGCGGGTGTCGGTCGTTTCCTCGTCCGGGGTGGGAGCCCAGGGCCTGGCCGCCAGCCTCAGTTTCCCCGCGGGCCCAGGGCGCAGGGACCGGGGTCTGGGTCGCCGCGAGCGCGGGGGGCGCGGGCGCCGGGCGGGGCGCGCGGGGGCAGCGGCGCCACCTTAAGGCGGCTCTGCCCGCGGCTCCTGGCCGAGCCCCGCCGGAGGGAGGCGGCTCCGCGCGGGGCCCGCCGCCCGCGCCGCCACCAAGCCTGCCGCCCACCTTCGCGCCGCCCGCCGCCCGCGCGGGGTCCGCAGGGACCGCGGGTCCCGCAGCGCGTCCGCCCCGCCCGCCCGGCCGCGCGCCCCGCGCCGCCGCCCCCGGCCCCCATTGTCCGGCTCGGGCGGCGCCGGGCCTTGGGACAGCAGGATGTACCCCCAGGGGAGGCACCCGGTGAGCGGGGGGCGCGGGCGCCGGGCGGGGCGCGCGGGGGCAGCGGCGCCACCTTAAGGCGGCTCTGCCCGCGGCTCCTGGCCGAGCCCCGCCGGAGGGAGGCGGCTCCGCGCGGGGCCGGCCGCCCGCGCCGCCACCGAGCCGGCCGCCCACCTGCCCACCTTCCCGCCGCCCGCCGCACGCGCGGGGTAGGCAGGGACCGCGGGTCCCGCAGCGCGTCCGCCCCGCCCGCCCGGCCGCGCGCCCCGCGCCGCCGCCCCGGGCCCACATTGTCCGGCTCGGGCGGCGCCGGGCCTTGGGACGGCAGGATGTACCCCCAGGGGAGGCACCCGGTGAGCGGGGGACGCGGGCGCCGGGCGGGGCGCGCGGGGGCAGCGGCGCCACCTTAAGGCGGCTCTGCCCGTGGCTCCTGGCCGAGCCCCGCCGGAGGGAGGCGGCTCCGCGCGGGGCCGGCCGCCCGCGCCGCCACCGAGCCGGCCGCCCACCTTCCCGCCGCCCGCCGCCCGCGCGGGGTCCGCAGGGACCGCGGGTCCCGCAGCGCGTCCGCCCCGCCCGCCCGGCCGCGCGCCCCGCGCCGCCGCCCCCGGCCCCCATTGTCCGGCTCGGGCGGCGCCGGGCCTTGGGACGGCAGGATGTACCCCCAGGGGAGGCACCCGGTGAGCGGGGGGCGCGGGCGCCGGGCGGGGCGCGCGGGGGCAGCGGCGCCACCTTAAGGCGGCTCTGCCCGTGGCTCCTGGCCGAGCCCCGCCGGAGGGAGGCGGCTCCGCGCGGGGCCGGACGCCCGCGCCGCCACCGAGCCGGCCGCCCACCTTCCCGCCGCCCGCCGCCCGCGCGGGGTCGGCAGGGACCGCGGGTCCCGCAGCGCGTCCGCCCCGCCCGCCCGGCCGCGCGCCCCGCGCCGCCGCCCCCGGCCCACATTGTCCGGCTCGGGCGGCGCCTGGCCTTCGGACGGCAGGATGTACCCCCAGGGGAGGCACCCGGTGAGCGGGGGGGGGGGGGGCCGGGCGCCGGGGGGTCGCCGGCCTCCCCGGGCCCTGGAACTCAGCCCCGCACGTCCCCCCAGACCACGCTGCAGCCCGGCCAGCCCTTCAAGTTCTCCATCCTGGAGATCTGCTACCGCATCAAGGAGGAGTTCCAGTTCCTGCAGGCGCAGTACCACAGGTGAGCGCCAGCACCGCAGTCCAGGGCAGGTGGCGCCCAGGGCGGGCAGGTGGGCGCCCAGGGCTGCGGGTTGCCACCGCGGGGGCGCCGAGGGGCGACAGCCTGCACCCCCGGGTCGCGGGAGGGTGGGGGGAAGTGAGGGGGGGCCCACCTCCTCACTTTGGAAACTGGCCCACTGTGGGGCCCGGGGACCCTCCTGTCCTCTCCTCCCCAGCCTCAAGCTGGAATGCGAGAAGCTGGCCAGTGAGAAGACCGAGATGCAGTGGCATTATGTTATGGTAAGGGGCTGGTCCTTGGACGGCGGGGGGGGGGGGGGGGGAGAAGGGCCGGGGGCTGGTGTTGACCCTGAGCCCCATCCTACCCGCCTGAGATCTGGGCTTCCTGTCCACTGCCTCCGGACTGCCCCTCCGCAGCCCTGTGGGCCAGGGTCTCTGGGTATCCCCACCTGCCCCTCCTCTCCTAGGAGGGCAGAGGGACTCCTCCAGGCAGACCCCCTGATTCCCCCCTGGTCTCTCCTTCTGACGCCCCCATGGGGCTGGGGCCTCCATGTCACACTGACCCCTAGCCTGGGTGCTCTTGAGACCCCAGTGCCCCCTGGCTCCTAGGTGTCCCCAGTGGGCTTTTCCTTTGCAGTACTACGAAATGTCCTACGGGCTCAACATCGAGATGCATAAGCAGGTAACGGCAGGGCTGGGGTGTTCAGGAGGGAGGGTGGGGTCGGGAAGCCACGGGACCCCAGGGTGCAATTTGGGCCAAGGCAGACCCAGGGAGCGAGGCTCATCATGAAATCCTGCAGAGGCTCCGGGGGGCTGATTGGGGAACCGGCTCATGGAAGCAAAGTGATTTTCAGTTTCTGGGGACAGGGGCTACAGCTGGAGCCAGCCAGCAGAGAGGCGGGCAGGGGGCAGGGGCTGGGTGTCCCCTGGAGCCGAGGGTGGCCCTCTGGGTAGGAGACTGTGGAGAGGCCTCTGTCCCAGGAAAGGCCCTGGCTGATGGTCTTGGAGGTCCCTTCCTGCCCAAGTCTGAGGTTTGGCGTTGGACCCTGAGACACTGGGAATTCTGGAAGCCCTGAGTCCATCCCAGTGGTATTGCCAGAAGGTTCTGAGATTGTTCTCAGGCCCTGACTTAGACTGAGCCCACCTCTCCAGGCTGTCCTCAAGGCTCCCAGATTGACCCCAATTCTGTGGGCTTCTGAGATCTTTCCTGAGCTTCTGAATGTGCCCCACGGTTCTGAGGGGGGTGTCAAGGTTCTGAAGTGGCCCGGGGTTACTCAGGAGATCCTGAGACTGACCAGTGGCTTCTAGGGGGATGGTAGGGGTTCTGGGGCTCTGAGCAGACAGATGCTTAGATTCTGTCCCTCAGAATGTCAGAGCCTAGGGCAGAGCTGTGCCAGGGCTTCCTGGTGGGGAGTGTGGGGTGCTGGAGTGCCCGCCCTGGCATGCCTTCCTGGGCATGTCTGGACCCCAGTTCTGTTGTGGGGGAGCCTGGTGCCATCCACGGGTGCATGCAGTAGGCCCCTCACTGGGAGAAGGAATGGTGTTGTGCCAGGCCCTGGGGGCTTGGCCCGCGCCCTCCAGGTGGGGGATGGCACCCGTCAGAGACAGTGCACCTGTGACTCAGGCAGGGGATCCGGTGCCCTTCCGCTGCTGCTTACCTGCCTAGAGGTCCAACAGCAACAGGGGGCTCCCCTACACAGTGCCGGTGCCTAGCCCCCTGTCCCCGGAGGCGCTGTGGACCAGGACGGCCCAGCACAGTAGGTTCTGGTGTTTGCTGACTGACTTAATGGGCTCAGGGTCTCCTAGACAAGATGGGAGCAAGGACTCCCCACTGGCAGTGAGGGCTCCCTGGATGGCCCAGGAGGGGGTGTCTCTGCCCCAGACTCCCGTCTGAGCTCCTACCTTCCAGAGGAGCAGGGAGGCCCAGACGGACCGGCCAGGGCCTGACCTGCTGGGCAGTGGAGCCCGGCCCTGTCCTTCCCTGGCAGGTGTTCCTGCCTCCCCTTGGCCAGACCCTCCTCCTGACCCTTCAATCTGAGCCCAATGTCACTGCCTGGGGAAAGCCATTGCTGACCCCAGACCGGCGCCCTCCCCACGGGGCGGGGGCGGCGGGTGTCGGTCGTTTCCTCGTCCGGGGTGGGAGCCCAGGGCCTGGCCGCCAGCCTCAGTTTCCCCGCGGGCCCAGGGCGCAGGGACCGGGGTCTGGGTCGCCGCGAGCGCGGGGGGCGCGGGCGCCGGGCGGGGCGCGCGGGGGCAGCGGCGCCACCTTAAGGCGGCTCTGCCCGCGGCTCCTGGCCGAGCCCCGCCGGAGGGAGGCGGCTCCGCGCGGGGCCGGCCGCCCGCGCCGCCACCGAGCCGGCCGCCCACCTGCCCACCTTCCCGCCGCCCGCCGCACGCGCGGGGTAGGCAGGGACCGCGGGTCCCGCAGCGCGTCCGCCCCGCCCGCCCGGCCGCGCGCCCTGCGCCGCCGCCCCCGACCCCCATTGTCCGGCTCGGGCGGCGCCGGGCCTTGGGACGGCAGGATGTACCCCCAGGGGAGGCACCCGGTGAGCGGGGGGCGCGGGCGCCGGGCGGGGCGCGCGGGGGCAGCGGCGCCACCTTAAGGCGGCTCTGCCCGTGGCTCCTGGCCGAGCCCCGCCGGAGGGAGGCGGCTCCGCGCGGGGCCGGCCGCCCGCGCCGCCACCGAGCCGGCCGCCCACCTTCCCGCCGCCCGCCGCCCGCGCGGGGTCGGCAGGGACCGCGGGTCCCGCAGCGCGTCCGCCCCGCCCGCCCGGCCGCGCGCCCCGCGCCGCCGCCCCCGGCCCACATTGTCCGGCTCGGGCGGCGCCTGGCCTTCGGACGGCAGGATGTACCCCCAGGGGAGGCACCCGGTGAGCGGGGGGGGGGGGCCGGGCGCCGGGGGGTCGCCGGCCTCCCCGGGCCCTGGAACTCAGCCCCGCACGTCCCCCCAGACCACGCTGCAGCCCGGCCAGCCCTTCAAGTTCTCCATCCTGGAGATCTGCTACCGCATCAAGGAGGAGTTCCAGTTCCTGCAGGCGCAGTACCACAGGTGAGCGCCAGCACCGCAGTCCAGGGCAGGTGGCGCCCAGGGCGGGCAGGTGGGCGCCCAGGGCTGCGGGTTGCCACCGCGGGGGCGCCGAGGGGCGACAGCCTGCACCCCCGGGTCGCGGGAGGGTGGGGGGAAGTGAGGGGGGGCCCACCTCCTCACTTTGGAAACTGGCCCACTGTGGGGCCCGGGGACCCTCCTGTCCTCTCCTCCCCAGCCTCAAGCTGGAATGCGAGAAGCTGGCCAGTGAGAAGACCGAGATGCAGTGGCATTATGTTATGGTAAGGGGCTGGTCCTTGGACGGCGGGGGGGGGGGGGGGGAGAAGGGCCGGGGGCTGGTGTTGACCCTGAGCCCCATCCTACCCGCCTGAGATCTGGGCTTCCTGTCCACTGCCTCCGGACTGCCCCTCCGCAGCCCTGTGGGCCAGGGTCTCTGGGTATCCCCACCTGCCCCTCCTCTCCTAGGAGGGCAGAGGGACTCCTCCAGGCAGACCCCCTGATTCCCCCCTGGTCTCTCCTTCTGACGCCCCCATGGGGCTGGGGCCTCCATGTCACACTGACCCCTAGCCTGGGTGCTCTTGAGACCCCAGTGCCCCCTGGCTCCTAGGTGTCCCCAGTGGGCTTTTCCTTTGCAGTACTACGAAATGTCCTACGGGCTCAACATCGAGATGCATAAGCAGGTAACGGCAGGGCTGGGGTGTTCAGGAGGGAGGGTGGGGTCGGGAAGCCACGGGACCCCAGGGTGCAATTTGGGCCAAGGCAGACCCAGGGAGCGAGGCTCATCATGAAATCCTGCAGAGGCTCCGGGGGGCTGATTGGGGAACCGGCTCATGGAAGCAAAGTGATTTTCAGTTTCTGGGGACAGGGGCTACAGCTGGAGCCAGCCAGCAGAGAGGCGGGCAGGGGGCAGGGGCTGGGTGTCCCCTGGAGCCGAGGGTGGCCCTCTGGGTAGGAGACTGTGGAGAGGCCTCTGTCCCAGGAAAGGCCCTGGCTGATGGTCTTGGAGGTCCCTTCCTGCCCAAGTCTGAGGTTTGGCGTTGGACCCTGAGACACTGGGAATTCTGGAAGCCCTGAGTCCATCCCAGTGGTATTGCCAGAAGGTTCTGAGATTGTTCTCAGGCCCTGACTTAGACTGAGCCCACCTCTCCAGGCTGTCCTCAAGGCTCCCAGATTGACCCCAATTCTGTGGGCTTCTGAGATCTTTCCTGAGCTTCTGAATGTGCCCCACGGTTCTGAGGGGGGTGTCAAGGTTCTGAAGTGGCCCGGGGTTACTCAGGAGATCCTGAGACTGACCAGTGGCTTCTAGGGGGATGGTAGGGGTTCTGGGGCTCTGAGCAGACAGATGCTTAGATTCTGTCCCTCAGAATGTCAGAGCCTAGGGCAGAGCTGTGCCAGGGCTTCCTGGTGGGGAGTGTGGGGTGCTGGAGTGCCCGCCCTGGCATGCCTTCCTGGGCATGTCTGGACCCCAGTTCTGTTGTGGGGGAGCCTGGTGCCATCCACGGGTGCATGCAGTAGGCCCCTCACTGGGAGAAGGAATGGTGTTGTGCCAGGCCCTGGGGGCTTGGCCCGCGCCCTCCAGGTGGGGGATGGCACCCGTCAGAGACAGTGCACCTGTGACTCAGGCAGGGGATCCGGTGCCCTTCCGCTGCTGCTTACCTGCCTAGAGGTCCAACAGCAACAGGGGGCTCCCCTACACAGTGCCGGTGCCTAGCCCCCTGTCCCCGGAGGCGCTGTGGACCAGGACGGCCCAGCACAGTAGGTTCTGGTGTTTGCTGACTGACTTAATGGGCTCAGGGTCTCCTAGACAAGATGGGAGCAAGGACTCCCCACTGGCAGTGAGGGCTCCCTGGATGGCCCAGGAGGGGGTGTCTCTGCCCCAGACTCCCGTCTGAGCTCCTACCTTCCAGAGGAGCAGGGAGGCCCAGACGGACCGGCCAGGGCCTGACCTGCTGGGCAGTGGAGCCCGGCCCTGTCCTTCCCTGGCAGGTGTTCCTGCCTCCCCTTGGCCAGACCCTCCTCCTGACCCTTCAATCTGAGCCCAATGTCACTGCCTGGGGAAAGCCATTGCTGACCCCAGACCGGCGCCCTCCCCACGGGGCGGGGGCGGCGGGTGTCGGTCGTTTCCTCGTCCGGGGTGGGAGCCCAGGGCCTGGCCGCCAGCCTCAGTTTCCCCGCGGGCCCAGGGCGCAGGGACCGGGGTCTGGGTCGCCGCGAGCGCGGGGGGCGCGGGCGCCGGGCGGGGCGCGCGGGGGCAGCGGCGCCACCTTAAGGCGGCTCTGCCCGCGGCTCCTGGCCGAGCCCCGCCGGAGGGAGGCGGCTCCGCGCGGGGCCGGCCGCCCGCGCCGCCACCGAGCCGGCCGCCCACCTGCCCACCTTCCCGCCGCCCGCCGCACGCGCGGGGTAGGCAGGGACCGCGGGTCCCGCAGCGCGTCCGCCCCGCCCGCCCGGCCGCGCGCCCTGCGCCGCCGCCCCCGACCCCCATTGTCCGGCTCGGGCGGCGCCGGGCCTTGGGACGGCAGGATGTACCCCCAGGGGAGGCACCCGGTGAGCGGGGGGCGCGGGCGCCGGGCGGGGCGCGCGGGGGCAGCGGCGCCACCTTAAGGCGGCTCTGCCCGTGGCTCCTGGCCGAGCCCCGCCGGAGGGAGGCGGCTCCGCGCGGGGCCGGCCGCCCGCGCCGCCACCGAGCCGGCCGCCCACCTTCCCGCCGCCCGCCGCCCGCGCGGGGTCGGCAGGGACCGCGGGTCCCGCAGCGCGTCCGCCCCGCCCGCCCGGCCGCGCGCCCCGCGCCGCCGCCCCCGGCCCACATTGTCCGGCTCGGGCGGCGCCTGGCCTTCGGACGGCAGGATGTACCCCCAGGGGAGGCACCCGGTGAGCGGGGGGGGGGGGCCGGGCGCCGGGGGGTCGCCGGCCTCCCCGGGCCCTGGAACTCAGCCCCGCACGTCCCCCCAGACCACGCTGCAGCCCGGCCAGCCCTTCAAGTTCTCCATCCTGGAGATCTGCTACCGCATCAAGGAGGAGTTCCAGTTCCTGCAGGCGCAGTACCACAGGTGAGCGCCAGCACCGCAGTCCAGGGCAGGTGGCGCCCAGGGCGGGCAGGTGGGCGCCCAGGGCTGCGGGTTGCCACCGCGGGGGCGCCGAGGGGCGACAGCCTGCACCCCCGGGTCGCGGGAGGGTGGGGGGAAGTGAGGGGGGGCCCACCTCCTCACTTTGGAAACTGGCCCACTGTGGGGCCCGGGGACCCTCCTGTCCTCTCCTCCCCAGCCTCAAGCTGGAATGCGAGAAGCTGGCCAGTGAGAAGACCGAGATGCAGTGGCATTATGTTATGGTAAGGGGCTGGTCCTTGGACGGCGGGGGGGGGGGGGGGAGAAGGGCCGGGGGCTGGTGTTGACCCTGAGCCCCATCCTACCCGCCTGAGATCTGGGCTTCCTGTCCACTGCCTCCGGACTGCCCCTCCGCAGCCCTGTGGGCCAGGGTCTCTGGGTATCCCCACCTGCCCCTCCTCTCCTAGGAGGGCAGAGGGACTCCTCCAGGCAGACCCCCTGATTCCCCCCTGGTCTCTCCTTCTGACGCCCCCATGGGGCTGGGGCCTCCATGTCACACTGACCCCTAGCCTGGGTGCTCTTGAGACCCCAGTGCCCCCTGGCTCCTAGGTGTCCCCAGTGGGCTTTTCCTTTGCAGTACTACGAAATGTCCTACGGGCTCAACATCGAGATGCATAAGCAGGTAACGGCAGGGCTGGGGTGTTGAGGAGGGAGGGTGGGGTCGGGAAGCCACGGGACCCCAGGGTGCAATTTGGGCCAAGGCAGACCCAGGGAGCGAGGCTCATCATGAAATCCTGCAGAGGCTCCGGGGGGCTGATTGGGGAACCGGCTCATGGAAGCAAAGTGATTTTCAGTTTCTGGGGACAGGGGCTACAGCTGGAGCCAGCCAGCAGAGAGGCGGGCAGGGGGCAGGGGCTGGGTGTCCCCTGGAGCCGAGGGTGGCCCTCTGGGTAGGAGACTGTGGAGAGGCCTCTGTCCCAGGAAAGGCCCTGGCTGATGGTCTTGGAGGTCCCTTCCTGCCCAAGTCTGAGGTTTGGCGTTGGACCCTGAGACACTGGGAATTCTGGAAGCCCTGAGTCCATCCCAGTGGTATTGCCAGAAGGTTCTGAGATTGTTCTCAGGCCCTGACTTAGACTGAGCCCACCTCTCCAGGCTGTCCTCAAGGCTCCCAGATTGACCCCAATTCTGTGGGCTTCTGAGATCTTTCCTGAGCTTCTGAATGTGCCCCACGGTTCTGAGGGGGGTGTCAAGGTTCTGAAGTGGCCCGGGGTTACTCAGGAGATCCTGAGACTGACCAGTGGCTTCTAGGGGGATGGTAGGGGTTCTGGGGCTCTGAGCAGACAGATGCTTAGATTCTGTCCCTCAGAATGTCAGAGCCTAGGGCAGAGCTGTGCCAGGGCTTCCTGGTGGGGAGTGTGGGGTGCTGGAGTGCCCGCCCTGGCATGCCTTCCTGGGCATGTCTGGACCCCAGTTCTGTTGTGGGGGAGCCTGGTGCCATCCACGGGTGCATGCAGTAGGCCCCTCACTGGGAGAAGGAATGGTGTTGTGCCAGGCCCTGGGGGCTTGGCCCGCGCCCTCCAGGTGGGGGATGGCACCCGTCAGAGACAGTGCACCTGTGACTCAGGCAGGGGATCCGGTGCCCTTCCGCTGCTGCTTACCTGCCTAGAGGTCCAACAGCAACAGGGGGCTCCCCTACACAGTGCCGGTGCCTAGCCCCCTGTCCCCGGAGGCGCTGTGGACCAGGACGGCCCAGCACAGTAGGTTCTGGTGTTTGCTGACTGACTTAATGGGCTCAGGGTCTCCTAGACAAGATGGGAGCAAGGACTCCCCACTGGCAGTGAGGGCTCCCTGGATGGCCCAGGAGGGGGTGTCTCTGCCCCAGACTCCCGTCTGAGCTCCTACCTTCCAGAGGAGCAGGGAGGCCCAGACGGACCGGCCAGGGCCTGACCTGCTGGGCAGTGGAGCCCGGCCCTGTCCTTCCCTGGCAGGTGTTCCTGCCTCCCCTTGGCCAGACCCTCCTCCTGACCCTTCAATCTGAGCCCAATGTCACTGCCTGGGGAAAGCCATTGCTGACCCCAGACCGGCGCCCTCCCCACGGGGCGGGGGCGGCGGGTGTCGGTCGTTTCCTCGTCCGGGGTGGGAGCCCAGGGCCTGGCCGCCAGCCTCAGTTTCCCCGCGGGCCCAGGGCGCAGGGACCGGGGTCTGGGTCGCCGCGAGCGCGGGGGGCGCGGGCGCCGGGCGGGGCGCGCGGGGGCAGCGGCGCCACCTTAAGGCGGCTCTGCCCGCGGCTCCTGGCCGAGCCCCGCCGGAGGGAGGCGGCTCCGCGCGGGGCCCGCCGCCCGCGCCGCCACCAAGCCTGCCGCCCACCTTCGCGCCGCCCGCCGCCCGCGCGGGGTCCGCAGGGACCGCGGGTCCCGCAGCGCGTCCGCCCCGCCCGCCCGGCCGCGCGCCCCGCGCCGCCGCCCCCGGCCCCCATTGTCCGGCTCAGGCGGCGCCGGGCCTTGGGACGGCAGGATGTACCCCCAGGGGAGGCACCCGGTGAGCGGGGGGCGCGGGCGCCGGGCGGGGCGCGCGGGGGCAGCGGCGCCACCTTAAGGCGGCTCTGCCCGCGGCTCCTGGCCGAGCCCCGCCGGAGGGAGGCGGCTCCGCGCGGGGCCGGCCGCCCGCGCCGCCACCGAGCCGGCCGCCCACCTGCCCACCTTCCCGCCGCCCGCCGCACGCGCGGGGTAGGCAGGGACCGCGGGTCCCGCAGCGCGTCCGCCCCGCCCGCCCGGCCGCGCGCCCTGCGCCGCCGCCCCCGACCCCCATTGTCCGGCTCGGGCGGCGCCGGGCCTTGGGACGGCAGGATGTACCCCCAGGGGAGGCACCCGGTGAGCGGGGGGCGCGGGCGCCGGGCGGGGCGCGCGGGGGCAGCGGCGCCACCTTAAGGCGGCTCTGCCCGTGGCTCCTGGCCGAGCCCCGCCGGAGGGAGGCGGCTCCGCGCGGGGCCGGCCGCCCGCGCCGCCACCGAGCCGGCCGCCCACCTTCCCGCCGCCCGCCGCCCGCGCGGGGTCGGCAGGGACCGCGGGTCCCGCAGCGCGTCCGCCCCGCCCGCCCGGCCGCGCGCCCCGCGCCGCCGCCCCCGGCCCACATTGTCCGGCTCGGGCGGCGCCTGGCCTTCGGACGGCAGGATGTACCCCCAGGGGAGGCACCCGGTGAGCGGGGGGGGGCCGGGCGCCGGGGGGTCGCCGGCCTCCCCGGGCCCTGGAACTCAGCCCCGCACGTCCCCCCAGACCACGCTGCAGCCCGGCCAGCCCTTCAAGTTCTCCATCCTGGAGATCTGCTACCGCATCAAGGAGGAGTTCCAGTTCCTGCAGGCGCAGTACCACAGGTGAGCGCCAGCACCGCAGTCCAGGGCAGGTGGCGCCCAGGGCGGGCAGGTGGGCGCCCAGGGCTGCGGGTTGCCACCGCGGGGGCGCCGAGGGGCGACAGCCTGCACCCCCGGGTCGCGGGAGGGTGGGGGGAAGTGAGGGGGGGCCCACCTCCTCACTTTGGAAACTGGCCCACTGTGGGGCCCGGGGACCCTCCTGTCCTCTCCTCCCCAGCCTCAAGCTGGAATGCGAGAAGCTGGCCAGTGAGAAGACCGAGATGCAGTGGCATTATGTTATGGTAAGGGGCTGGTCCTTGGACGGCGGGGGGGGGGGGGAGAAGGGCCGGGGGCTGGTGTTGACCCTGAGCCCCATCCTACCCGCCTGAGATCTGGGCTTCCTGTCCACTGCCTCCGGACTGCCCCTCCGCAGCCCTGTGGGCCAGGGTCTCTGGGTATCCCCACCTGCCCCTCCTCTCCTAGGAGGGCAGAGGGACTCCTCCAGGCAGACCCCCTGATTCCCCCCTGGTCTCTCCTTCTGACGCCCCCATGGGGCTGGGGCCTCCATGTCACACTGACCCCTAGCCTGGGTGCTCTTGAGACCCCAGTGCCCCCTGGCTCCTAGGTGTCCCCAGTGGGCTTTTCCTTTGCAGTACTACGAAATGTCCTACGGGCTCAACATCGAGATGCATAAGCAGGTAACGGCAGGGCTGGGGTGTTGAGGAGGGAGGGTGGGGTCGGGAAGCCACGGGACCCCAGGGTGCAATTTGGGCCAAGGCAGACCCAGGGAGCGAGGCTCATCATGAAATCCTGCAGAGGCTCCGGGGGGCTGATTGGGGAACCGGCTCATGGAAGCAAAGTGATTTTCAGTTTCTGGGGACAGGGGCTACAGCTGGAGCCAGCCAGCAGAGAGGCGGGCAGGGGGCAGGGGCTGGGTGTCCCCTGGAGCCGAGGGTGGCCCTCTGGGTAGGAGACTGTGGAGAGGCCTCTGTCCCAGGAAAGGCCCTGGCTGATGGTCTTGGAGGTCCCTTCCTGCCCAAGTCTGAGGTTTGGCGTTGGACCCTGAGACACTGGGAATTCTGGAAGCCCTGAGTCCATCCCAGTGGTATTGCCAGAAGGTTCTGAGATTGTTCTCAGGCCCTGACTTAGACTGAGCCCACCTTTCCAGGCTGTCCTCAAGGCTCCGAGATTGACCCCAATTCTGTGGGCTTCTGAGATCTTTCCTGAGCTTCTGAATGTGCCCCACGGTTCTGAGGGGGGTGTCAAGGTTCTGAAGTGGCCCGGGGTTACTCAGGAGATCCTGAGACTGACCAGTGGCTTCTAGGGGGATGGTAGGGGTTCTGGGGCTCTGAGCAGACAGATGCTTAGATTCTGTCCCTCAGAATGTCAGAGCCTAGGGCAGAGCTGTGCCAGGGCTTCCTGGTGGGGAGTGTGGGGTGCTGGAGTGCCCGCCCTGGCATGCCTTCCTGGGCATGTCTGGACCCCAGTTCTGTTGTGGGGGAGCCTGGTGCCATCCACGGGTGCATGCAGTAGGCCCCTCACTGGGAGAAGGAATGGTGTTGTGCCAGGCCCTGGGGGCTTGGCCCGCGCCCTCCAGGTGGGGGATGGCACCCGTCAGAGACAGTGCACCTGTGACTCAGGCAGGGGATCCGGTGCCCTTCCGCTGCTGCTTACCTGCCTAGAGGTCCAACAGCAACAGGGGGCTCCCCTACACAGTGCCGGTGCCTAGCCTCCTGTCCCCGGAGGCGCTGTGGACCAGGACGGCCCAGCACAGTAGGTTCTGGTGTTTGCTGACTGACTTAATGGGCTCAGGGTCTCCTAGACAAGATGGGAGCAAGGACTCCCCACTGGCAGTGAGGGCTCCCTGGATGGCCCAGGAGGGGGTGTCTCTGCCCCAGACTCCCGTCTGAGCTCCTACCTTCCAGAGGAGCAGGGAGGCCCAGACGGACCGGCCAGGGCCTGACCTGCTGGGCAGTGGAGCCCGGCCCTGTCCTTCCCTGGCAGGTGTTCCTGCCTCCCCTTGGCCAGACCCTCCTCCTGACCCTTCAATCTGAGCCCAATGTCACTGCCTGGGGAAAGCCATTGCTGACCCCAGACCGGCGCCCTCCCCACGGGGCGGGGGCGGCGGGTGTCGGTCGTTTCCTCGTCCGGGGTGGGAGCCCAGGGCCTGGCCGCCAGCCTCAGTTTCCCCGCGGGCCCAGGGCGCAGGGACCGGGGTCTGGGTCGCCGCGAGCGCGGGGGGCGCGGGCGCCTGGCGGGGCGCGCGGGGGCAGCGGCGCCACCTTAAGGCGGCTCTGCCCGCGGCTCCTGGCCGAGCCCCGCCGGAGGGAGGCGGCTCCGCGCGGGGCCCGCCGCCCGCGCCGCCACCAAGCCTGCCGCCCACCTTCGCGCCGCCCGCCGCCCGCGCGGGGTCCGCAGGGACCGCGGGTCCCGCAGCGCGTCCGCCCCGCGCGCCCCGCGCCGCCGCCCCCGGCCCCCATTGTCCGGCTCGGGCGGCGCCGGGCCTTGGGACGGCAGGATGTACCCCCAGGGGAGGCACCCGGTGAGCGGGGGGCGCGGGCGCCGGGCGGGGCGCGCGGGGGCAGCGGCGCCACCTTAAGGCGGCTCTGCCCGCGGCTCCTGGCCGAGCCCCGCCGGAGGGAGGCGGCTCCGCGCGGGGCCGGCCGCCCGCGCCGCCACCGAGCCGGCCGCCCACCTGCCCACCTTCCCGCCGCCCGCCGCACGCGCGGGGTAGGCAGGGACCGCGGGTCCCGCAGCGCGTCCGCCCCGCCCGCCCGGCCGCGCGCCCCGCGCCGCCGCCCCGGGCCCACATTGTCCGGCTCGGGCGGCGCCGGGCCTTGGGACGGCAGGATGTACCCCCAGGGGAGGCACCCGGTGAGCGGGGGGCGCGGGCGCCGGGCGGGGCGCGCGGGGGCAGCGGCGCCACCTTAAGGCGGCTCTGCCCGTGGCTCCTGGCCGAGCCCCGCCGGAGGGAGGCGGCTCCGCGCGGGGCCGGCCGCCCGCGCCGCCACCGAGCCGGCCGCCCACCTTCCCGCCGCCCGCGCGGGGTCCGCAGGGACCGCGGGTCCCGCAGCGCGTCCGCCCCGCCCGCCCGGCCGCGCGCCCTGCGCCGCCGCCCCCGGCCCCCATTGTCCGGCTCGGGCGGCGCCGGGCCTTGGGACGGCAGGATGTACCCCCAGGGGAGGCACCCGGTGAGCGGGGGGCGCGGGCGCCGGGCGGGGCGCGCGGGGGCAGCGGCGCCACCTTAAGGCGGCTCTGCCCGTGGCTCCTGGCCGAGCCCCGCCGGAGGGAGGCGGCTCCGCGCGGGGCCGGCCGCCCGCGCCGCCACCGAGCCGGCCGCCCACCTTCCCGCCGCCCGCCGCCCGCGCGGGGTCGGCAGGGACCGCGGGTCCCGCAGCGCGTCCGCCCCGCCCGCCCGGCCGCGCGCCCCGCGCCGCCGCCCCCGGCCCACATTGTCCGGCTCGGGCGGCGCCTGGCCTTCGGACGGCAGGATGTACCCCCAGGGGAGGCACCCGGTGAGCGGGGGGGGGGCCGGGCGCCGGGGGGTCGCCGGCCTCCCCGGGCCCTGGAACTCAGCCCCGCACGTCCCCCCAGACCACGCTGCAGCCCGGCCAGCCCTTCAAGTTCTCCATCCTGGAGATCTGCTACCGCATCAAGGAGGAGTTCCAGTTCCTGCAGGCGCAGTACCACAGGTGAGCGCCAGCACCGCAGTCCAGGGCAGGTGGCGCCCAGGGCGGGCAGGTGGGCGCCCAGGGCTGCGGGTTGCCACCGCGGGGGCGCCGAGGGGCGACAGCCTGCACCCCCGGGTCGCGGGAGGGTGGGGGGAAGTGAGGGGGGGCCCACCTCCTCACTTTGGAAACTGGCCCACTGTGGGGCCCGGGGACCCTCCTGTCCTCTCCTCCCCAGCCTCAAGCTGGAATGCGAGAAGCTGGCCAGTGAGAAGACCGAGATGCAGTGGCATTATGTTATGGTAAGGGGCTGGTCCTTGGACGGCGGGGGGGGGGGGAGAAGGGCCGGGGGCTGGTGTTGACCCTGAGCCCCATCCTACCCGCCTGAGATCTGGGCTTCCTGTCCACTGCCTCCGGACTGCCCCTCCGCAGCCCTGTGGGCCAGGGTCTCTGGGTATCCCCACCTGCCCCTCCTCTCCTAGGAGGGCAGAGGGACTCCTCCAGGCAGACCCCCTGATTCCCCCCTGGTCTCTCCTTCTGACGCCCCCATGGGGCTGGGGCCTCCATGTCACACTGACCCCTAGCCTGGGTGCTCTTGAGACCCCAGTGCCCCCTGGCTCCTAGGTGTCCCCAGTGGGCTTTTCCTTTGCAGTACTACGAAATGTCCTACGGGCTCAACATCGAGATGCATAAGCAGGTAACGGCAGGGCTGGGGTGTTCAGGAGGGAGGGTGGGGTCGGGAAGCCACGGGACCCCAGGGTGCAATTTGGGCCAAGGCAGACCCAGGGAGCGAGGCTCATCATGAAATCCTGCAGAGGCTCCGGGGGGCTGATTGGGGAACCGGCTCATGGAAGCAAAGTGATTTTCAGTTTCTGGGGACAGGGGCTACAGCTGGAGCCAGCCAGCAGAGAGGCGGGCAGGGGGCAGGGGCTGGGTGTCCCCTGGAGCCGAGGGTGGCCCTCTGGGTAGGAGACTGTGGAGAGGCCTCTGTCCCAGGAAAGGCCCTGGCTGATGGTCTTGGAGGTCCCTTCCTGCCCAAGTCTGAGGTTTGGCGTTGGACCCTGAGACACTGGGAATTCTGGAAGCCCTGAGTCCATCCCAGTGGTATTGCCAGAAGGTTCTGAGATTGTTCTCAGGCCCTGACTTAGACTGAGCCCACCTCTCCAGGCTGTCCTCAAGGCTCCCAGATTGACCCCAATTCTGTGGGCTTCTGAGATCTTTCCTGAGCTTCTGAATGTGCCCCACGGTTCTGAGGGGGGTGTCAAGGTTCTGAAGTGGCCCGGGGTTACTCAGGAGATCCTGAGACTGACCAGTGGCTTCTAGGGGGATGGTAGGGGTTCTGGGGCTCTGAGCAGACAGATGCTTAGATTCTGTCCCTCAGAATGTCAGAGCCTAGGGCAGAGCTGTGCCAGGGCTTCCTGGTGGGGAGTGTGGGGTGCTGGAGTGCCCGCCCTGGCATGCCTTCCTGGGCATGTCTGGACCCCAGTTCTGTTGTGGGGGAGCCTGGTGCCATCCACGGGTGCATGCAGTAGGCCCCTCACTGGGAGAAGGAATGGTGTTGTGCCAGGCCCTGGGGGCTTGGCCCGCGCCCTCCAGGTGGGGGATGGCACCCGTCAGAGACAGTGCACCTGTGACTCAGGCAGGGGATCCGGTGCCCTTCCGCTGCTGCTTACCTGCCTAGAGGTCCAACAGCAACAGGGGGCTCCCCTACACAGTGCCGGTGCCTAGCCCCCTGTCCCCGGAGGCGCTGTGGACCAGGACGGCCCAGCACAGTAGGTTCTGGTGTTTGCTGACTGACTTAATGGGCTCAGGGTCTCCTAGACAAGATGGGAGCAAGGACTCCCCACTGGCAGTGAGGGCTCCCTGGATGGCCCAGGAGGGGGTGTCTCTGCCCCAGACTCCCGTCTGAGCTCCTACCTTCCAGAGGAGCAGGGAGGCCCAGACGGACCGGCCAGGGCCTGACCTGCTGGGCAGTGGAGCCCGGCCCTGTCCTTCCCTGGCAGGTGTTCCTGCCTCCCCTTGGCCAGACCCTCCTCCTGACCCTTCAATCTGAGCCCAATGTCACTGCCTGGGGAAAGCCATTGCTGACCCCAGACCGGCGCCCTCCCCACGGGGCGGGGGCGGCGGGTGTCGGTCGTTTCCTCGTCCGGGGTGGGAGCCCAGGGCCTGGCCGCCAGCCTCAGTTTCCCCGCGGGCCCAGGGCGCAGGGACCGGGGTCTGGGTCGCCGCGAGCGCGGGGGGCGCGGGCGCCGGGCGGGGCGCGCGGGGGCAGCGGCGCCACCTTAAGGCGGCTCTGCCCGCGGCTCCTGGCCGAGCCCCGCCGGAGGGAGGCGGCTCCGCGCGGGGCCGGCCGCCCGCGCCGCCACCGAGCCGGCCGCCCACCTGCCCACCTTCCCGCCGCCCGCCGCACGCGCGGGGTAGGCAGGGACCGCGGGTCCCGCAGCGCGTCCGCCCCGCCCGCCCGGCCGCGCGCCCTGCGCCGCCGCCCCCGACCCCCATTGTCCGGCTCGGGCGGCGCCGGGCCTTGGGACGGCAGGATGTACCCCCAGGGGAGGCACCCGGTGAGCGGGGGGCGCGGGCGCCGGGCGGGGCGCGCGGGGGCAGCGGCGCCACCTTAAGGCGGCTCTGCCCGTGGCTCCTGGCCGAGCCCCGCCGGAGGGAGGCGGCTCCGCGCGGGGCCGGCCGCCCGCGCCGCCACCGAGCCGGCCGCCCACCTTCCCGCCGCCCGCCGCCCGCGCGGGGTCGGCAGGGACCGCGGGTCCCGCAGCGCGTCCGCCCCGCCCGCCCGGCCGCGCGCCCCGCGCCGCCGCCCCCGGCCCACATTGTCCGGCTCGGGCGGCGCCTGGCCTTCGGACGGCAGGATGTACCCCCAGGGGAGGCACCCGGTGAGCGGGGGGGGGCCGGGCGCCGGGGGGTCGCCGGCCTCCCCGGGCCCTGGAACTCAGCCCCGCACGTCCCCCCAGACCACGCTGCAGCCCGGCCAGCCCTTCAAGTTCTCCATCCTGGAGATCTGCTACCGCATCAAGGAGGAGTTCCAGTTCCTGCAGGCGCAGTACCACAGGTGAGCGCCAGCACCGCAGTCCAGGGCAGGTGGCGCCCAGGGCGGGCAGGTGGGCGCCCAGGGCTGCGGGTTGCCACCGCGGGGGCGCCGAGGGGCGACAGCCTGCACCCCCGGGTCGCGGGAGGGTGGGGGGAAGTGAGGGGGGGCCCACCTCCTCACTTTGGAAACTGGCCCACTGTGGGGCCCGGGGACCCTCCTGTCCTCTCCTCCCCAGCCTCAAGCTGGAATGCGAGAAGCTGGCCAGTGAGAAGACCGAGATGCAGTGGCATTATGTTATGGTAAGGGGCTGGTCCTTGGACGGCGGGGGGGGGGGGGAGAAGGGCCGGGGGCTGGTGTTGACCCTGAGCCCCATCCTACCCGCCTGAGATCTGGGCTTCCTGTCCACTGCCTCCGGACTGCCCCTCCGCAGCCCTGTGGGCCAGGGTCTCTGGGTATCCCCACCTGCCCCTCCTCTCCTAGGAGGGCAGAGGGACTCCTCCAGGCAGACCCCCTGATTCCCCCCTGGTCTCTCCTTCTGACGCCCCCATGGGGCTGGGGCCTCCATGTCACACTGACCCCTAGCCTGGGTGCTCTTGAGACCCCAGTGCCCCCTGGCTCCTAGGTGTCCCCAGTGGGCTTTTCCTTTGCAGTACTACGAAATGTCCTACGGGCTCAACATCGAGATGCATAAGCAGGTAACGGCAGGGCTGGGGTGTTGAGGAGGGAGGGTGGGGTCGGGAAGCCACGGGACCCCAGGGTGCAATTTGGGCCAAGGCAGACCCAGGGAGCGAGGCTCATCATGAAATCCTGCAGAGGCTCCGGGGGGCTGATTGGGGAACCGGCTCATGGAAGCAAAGTGATTTTCAGTTTCTGGGGACAGGGGCTACAGCTGGAGCCAGCCAGCAGAGAGGCGGGCAGGGGGCAGGGGCTGGGTGTCCCCTGGAGCCGAGGGTGGCCCTCTGGGTAGGAGACTGTGGAGAGGCCTCTGTCCCAGGAAAGGCCCTGGCTGATGGTCTTGGAGGTCCCTTCCTGCCCAAGTCTGAGGTTTGGCGTTGGACCCTGAGACACTGGGAATTCTGGAAGCCCTGAGTCCATCCCAGTGGTATTGCCAGAAGGTTCTGAGATTGTTCTCAGGCCCTGACTTAGACTGAGCCCACCTTTCCAGGCTGTCCTCAAGGCTCCGAGATTGACCCCAATTCTGTGGGCTTCTGAGATCTTTCCTGAGCTTCTGAATGTGCCCCACGGTTCTGAGGGGGGTGTCAAGGTTCTGAAGTGGCCCGGGGTTACTCAGGAGATCCTGAGACTGACCAGTGGCTTCTAGGGGGATGGTAGGGGTTCTGGGGCTCTGAGCAGACAGATGCTTAGATTCTGTCCCTCAGAATGTCAGAGCCTAGGGCAGAGCTGTGCCAGGGCTTCCTGGTGGGGAGTGTGGGGTGCTGGAGTGCCCGCCCTGGCATGCCTTCCTGGGCATGTCTGGACCCCAGTTCTGTTGTGGGGGAGCCTGGTGCCATCCACGGGTGCATGCAGTAGGCCCCTCACTGGGAGAAGGAATGGTGTTGTGCCAGGCCCTGGGGGCTTGGCCCGCGCCCTCCAGGTGGGGGATGGCACCCGTCAGAGACAGTGCACCTGTGACTCAGGCAGGGGATCCGGTGCCCTTCCGCTGCTGCTTACCTGCCTAGAGGTCCAACAGCAACAGGGGGCTCCCCTACACAGTGCCGGTGCCTAGCCCCCTGTCCCCGGAGGCGCTGTGGACCAGGACGGCCCAGCACAGTAGGTTCTGGTGTTTGCTGACTGACTTAATGGGCTCAGGGTCTCCTAGACAAGATGGGAGCAAGGACTCCCCACTGGCAGTGAGGGCTCCCTGGATGGCCCAGGAGGGGGTGTCTCTGCCCCAGACTCCCGTCTGAGCTCCTACCTTCCAGAGGAGCAGGGAGGCCCAGACGGACCGGCCAGGGCCTGACCTGCTGGGCAGTGGAGCCCGGCCCTGTCCTTCCCTGGCAGGTGTTCCTGCCTCCCCTTGGCCAGACCCTCCTCCTGACCCTTCAATCTGAGCCCAATGTCACTGCCTGGGGAAAGCCATTGCTGACCCCAGACCGGCGCCCTCCCCACGGGGCGGGGGCGGCGGGTGTCGGTCGTTTCCTCGTCCGGGGTGGGAGCCCAGGGCCTGGCCGCCAGCCTCAGTTTCCCCGCGGGCCCAGGGCGCAGGGACCGGGGTCTGGGTCGCCGCGAGCGCGGGGGGCGCGGGCGCCGGGCGGGGCGCGCGGGGGCAGCGGCGCCACCTTAAGACGGCTCTGCCCGCGGCTCCTGGCCGAGCCCCGCCGGAGGGAGGCGGCTCCGCGCGGGGCCGGCCGCCCGCGCCGCCACCGAGCCGGCCGCCCACCTGCCCACCTTCCCGCCGCCCGCCGCACGCGCGGGGTAGGCAGGGACCGCGGGTCCCGCAGCGCGTCCGCCCCGCCCGCCCGGCCGCGCGCCCTGCGCCGCCGCCCCCGACCCCCATTGTCCGGCTCGGGCGGCGCCGGGCCTTGGGACGGCAGGATGTACCCCCAGGGGAGGCACCCGGTGAGCGGGGGGCGCGGGCGCCGGGCGGGGCGCGCGGGGGCAGCGGCGCCACCTTAAGGCGGCTCTGCCCGTGGCTCCTGGCCGAGCCCCGCCGGAGGGAGGCGGCTCCGCGCGGGGCCGGCCGCCCGCGCCGCCACCGAGCCGGCCGCCCACCTTCCCGCCGCCCGCCGCCCGCGCGGGGTCGGCAGGGACCGCGGGTCCCGCAGCGCGTCCGCCCCGCCCGCCCGGCCGCGCGCCCCGCGCCGCCGCCCCCGGCCCACATTGTCCGGCTCGGGCGGCGCCTGGCCTTCGGACGGCAGGATGTACCCCCAGGGGAGGCACCCGGTGAGCGGGGGGGGGGGGCCGGGCGCCGGGGGGTCGCCGGCCTCCCCGGGCCCTGGAACTCAGCCCCGCACGTCCCCCCAGACCACGCTGCAGCCCGGCCAGCCCTTCAAGTTCTCCATCCTGGAGATCTGCTACCGCATCAAGGAGGAGTTCCAGTTCCTGCAGGCGCAGTACCACAGGTGAGCGCCAGCACCGCAGTCCAGGGCAGGTGGCGCCCAGGGCGGGCAGGTGGGCGCCCAGGGCTGCGGGTTGCCACCGCGGGGGCGCCGAGGGGCGACAGCCTGCACCCCCGGGTCGCGGGAGGGTGGGGGGAAGTGAGGGGGGGCCCACCTCCTCACTTTGGAAACTGGCCCACTGTGGGGCCCGGGGACCCTCCTGTCCTCTCCTCCCCAGCCTCAAGCTGGAATGCGAGAAGCTGGCCAGTGAGAAGACCGAGATGCAGTGGCATTATGTTATGGTAAGGGGCTGGTCCTTGGACGGCGGGGGGGGGGGGGGGGGGAGAAGGGCCGGGGGCTGGTGTTGACCCTGAGCCCCATCCTACCCGCCTGAGATCTGGGCTTCCTGTCCACTGCCTCCGGACTGCCCCTCCGCAGCCCTGTGGGCCAGGGTCTCTGGGTATCCCCACCTGCCCCTCCTCTCCTAGGAGGGCAGAGGGACTCCTCCAGGCAGACCCCCTGATTCCCCCCTGGTCTCTCCTTCTGACGCCCCCATGGGGCTGGGGCCTCCATGTCACACTGACCCCTAGCCTGGGTGCTCTTGAGACCCCAGTGCCCCCTGGCTCCTAGGTGTCCCCAGTGGGCTTTTCCTTTGCAGTACTACGAAATGTCCTACGGGCTCAACATCGAGATGCATAAGCAGGTAACGGCAGGGCTGGGGTGTTGAGGAGGGAGGGTGGGGTCGGGAAGCCACGGGACCCCAGGGTGCAATTTGGGCCAAGGCAGACCCAGGGAGCGAGGCTCATCATGAAATCCTGCAGAGGCTCCGGGGGGCTGATTGGGGAACCGGCTCATGGAAGCAAAGTGATTTTCAGTTTCTGGGGACAGGGGCTACAGCTGGAGCCAGCCAGCAGAGAGGCGGGCAGGGGGCAGGGGCTGGGTGTCCCCTGGAGCCGAGGGTGGCCCTCTGGGTAGGAGACTGTGGAGAGGCCTCTGTCCCAGGAAAGGCCCTGGCTGATGGTCTTGGAGGTCCCTTCCTGCCCAAGTCTGAGGTTTGGCGTTGGACCCTGAGACACTGGGAATTCTGGAAGCCCTGAGTCCATCCCAGTGGTATTGCCAGAAGGTTCTGAGATTGTTCTCAGGCCCTGACTTAGACTGAGCCCACCTCTCCAGGCTGTCCTCAAGGCTCCCAGATTGACCCCAATTCTGTGGGCTTCTGAGATCTTTCCTGAGCTTCTGAATGTGCCCCACGGTTCTGAGGGGGGTGTCAAGGTTCTGAAGTGGCCCGGGGTTACTCAGGAGATCCTGAGACTGACCAGTGGCTTCTAGGGGGATGGTAGGGGTTCTGGGGCTCTGAGCAGACAGATGCTTAGATTCTGTCCCTCAGAATGTCAGAGCCTAGGGCAGAGCTGTGCCAGGGCTTCCTGGTGGGGAGTGTGGGGTGCTGGAGTGCCCGCCCTGGCATGCCTTCCTGGGCATGTCTGGACCCCAGTTCTGTTGTGGGGGAGCCTGGTGCCATCCACGGGTGCATGCAGTAGGCCCCTCACTGGGAGAAGGAATGGTGTTGTGCCAGGCCCTGGGGGCTTGGCCCGCGCCCTCCAGGTGGGGGATGGCACCCGTCAGAGACAGTGCACCTGTGACTCAGGCAGGGGATCCGGTGCCCTTCCGCTGCTGCTTACCTGCCTAGAGGTCCAACAGCAACAGGGGGCTCCCCTACACAGTGCCGGTGCCTAGCCCCCTGTCCCCGGAGGCGCTGTGGACCAGGACGGCCCAGCACAGTAGGTTCTGGTGTTTGCTGACTGACTTAATGGGCTCAGGGTCTCCTAGACAAGATGGGAGCAAGGACTCCCCACTGGCAGTGAGGGCTCCCTGGATGGCCCAGGAGGGGGTGTCTCTGCCCCAGACTCCCGTCTGAGCTCCTACCTTCCAGAGGAGCAGGGAGGCCCAGACGGACCGGCCAGGGCCTGACCTGCTGGGCAGTGGAGCCCGGCCCTGTCCTTCCCTGGCAGGTGTTCCTGCCTCCCCTTGGCCAGACCCTCCTCCTGACCCTTCAATCTGAGCCCAATGTCACTGCCTGGGGAAAGCCATTGCTGACCCCAGACCGGCGCCCTCCCCACGGGGCGGGGGCGGCGGGTGTCGGTCGTTTCCTCGTCCGGGGTGGGAGCCCAGGGCCTGGCCGCCAGCCTCAGTTTCCCCGCGGGCCCAGGGCGCAGGGACCGGGGTCTGGGTCGCCGCGAGCGCGGGGGGCGCGGGCGCCGGGCGGGGCGCGCGGGGGCAGCGGCGCCACCTTAAGGCGGCTCTGCCCGCGGCTCCTGGCCGAGCCCCGCCGGAGGGAGGCGGCTCCGCGCGGGGCCCGCCGCCCGCGCCGCCACCAAGCCTGCCGCCCACCTTCGCGCCGCCCGCCGCCCGCGCGGGGTCCGCAGGGACCGCGGGTCCCGCAGCGCGTCCGCCCCGCCCGCCCGGCCGCGCGCCCCGCGCCGCCGCCCCCGGCCCCCATTGTCCGGCTCGGGCGGCGCCGGGCCTTGGGACGGCAGGATGTACCCCCAGGGGAGGCACCCGGTGAGCGGGGGGCGCGGGCGCCGGGCGGGGCGCGCGGGGGCAGCGGCGCCACCTTAAGGCGGCTCTGCCCGCGGCTCCTGGCCGAGCCCCGCCGGAGGGAGGCGGCTCCGCGCGGGGCCGGCCGCCCGCGCCGCCACCGAGCCGGCCGCCCACCTGCCCACCTTCCCGCCGCCCGCCGCACGCGCGGGGTAGGCAGGGACCGCGGGTCCCGCAGCGCGTCCGCCCCGCCCGCCCGGCCGCGCGCCCTGCGCCGCCGCCCCCGACCCCCATTGTCCGGCTCGGGCGGCGCCGGGCCTTGGGACGGCAGGATGTACCCCCAGGGGAGGCACCCGGTGAGCGGGGGGCGCGGGCGCCGGGCGGGGCGCGCGGGGGCAGCGGCGCCACCTTAAGGCGGCTCTGCCCGTGGCTCCTGGCCGAGCCCCGCCGGAGGGAGGCGGCTCCGCGCGGGGCCGGCCGCCCGCGCCGCCACCGAGCCGGCCGCCCACCTTCCCGCCGCCCGCCGCCCGCGCGGGGTCGGCAGGGACCGCGGGTCCCGCAGCGCGTCCGCCCCGCCCGCCCGGCCGCGCGCCCCGCGCCGCCGCCCCCGGCCCACATTGTCCGGCTGGGCGGCGCCTGGCCTTCGGACGGCAGGATGTACCCCCAGGGGAGGCACCCGGTGAGCGGGGGGGGGCCGGGCGCCGGGGGGTCGCCGGCCTCCCCGGGCCCTGGAACTCAGCCCCGCACGTCCCCCCAGACCACGCTGCAGCCCGGCCAGCCCTTCAAGTTCTCCATCCTGGAGATCTGCTACCGCATCAAGGAGGAGTTCCAGTTCCTGCAGGCGCAGTACCACAGGTGAGCGCCAGCACCGCAGTCCAGGGCAGGTGGCGCCCAGGGCGGGCAGGTGGGCGCCCAGGGCTGCGGGTTGCCACCGCGGGGGCGCCGAGGGGCGACAGCCTGCACCCCCGGGTCGCGGGAGGGTGGGGGGAAGTGAGGGGGGGCCCACCTCCTCACTTTGGAAACTGGCCCACTGTGGGGCCCGGGGACCCTCCTGTCCTCTCCTCCCCAGCCTCAAGCTGGAATGCGAGAAGCTGGCCAGTGAGAAGACCGAGATGCAGTGGCATTATGTTATGGTAAGGGGCTGGTCCTTGGACGGCGGGGGGGGGGGGAGAAGGGCCGGGGGCTGGTGTTGACCCTGAGCCCCATCCTACCCGCCTGAGATCTGGGCTTCCTGTCCACTGCCTCCGGACTGCCCCTCCGCAGCCCTGTGGGCCAGGGTCTCTGGGTATCCCCACCTGCCCCTCCTCTCCTAGGAGGGCAGAGGGACTCCTCCAGGCAGACCCCCTGATTCCCCCCTGGTCTCTCCTTCTGACGCCCCCATGGGGCTGGGGCCTCCATGTCACACTGACCCCTAGCCTGGGTGCTCTTGAGACCCCAGTGCCCCCTGGCTCCTAGGTGTCCCCAGTGGGCTTTTCCTTTGCAGTACTACGAAATGTCCTACGGGCTCAACATCGAGATGCATAAGCAGGTAACGGCAGGGCTGGGGTGTTGAGGAGGGAGGGTGGGGTCGGGAAGCCACGGGACCCCAGGGTGCAATTTGGGCCAAGGCAGACCCAGGGAGCGAGGCTCATCATGAAATCCTGCAGAGGCTCCGGGGGGCTGATTGGGGAACCGGCTCATGGAAGCAAAGTGATTTTCAGTTTCTGGGGACAGGGGCTACAGCTGGAGCCAGCCAGCAGAGAGGCGGGCAGGGGGCAGGGGCTGGGTGTCCCCTGGAGCCGAGGGTGGCCCTCTGGGTAGGAGACTGTGGAGAGGCCTCTGTCCCAGGAAAGGCCCTGGCTGATGGTCTTGGAGGTCCCTTCCTGCCCAAGTCTGAGGTTTGGCGTTGGACCCTGAGACACTGGGAATTCTGGAAGCCCTGAGTCCATCCCAGTGGTATTGCCAGAAGGTTCTGAGATTGTTCTCAGGCCCTGACTTAGACTGAGCCCACCTTTCCAGGCTGTCCTCAAGGCTCCGAGATTGACCCCAATTCTGTGGGCTTCTGAGATCTTTCCTGAGCTTCTGAATGTGCCCCACGGTTCTGAGGGGGGTGTCAAGGTTCTGAAGTGGCCCGGGGTTACTCAGGAGATCCTGAGACTGACCAGTGGCTTCTAGGGGGATGGTAGGGGTTCTGGGGCTCTGAGCAGACAGATGCTTAGATTCTGTCCCTCAGAATGTCAGAGCCTAGGGCAGAGCTGTGCCAGGGCTTCCTGGTGGGGAGTGTGGGGTGCTGGAGTGCCCGCCCTGGCATGCCTTCCTGGGCATGTCTGGACCCCAGTTCTGTTGTGGGGGAGCCTGGTGCCATCCACGGGTGCATGCAGTAGGCCCCTCACTGGGAGAAGGAATGGTGTTGTGCCAGGCCCTGGGGGCTTGGCCCGCGCCCTCCAGGTGGGGGATGGCACCCGTCAGAGACAGTGCACCTGTGACTCAGGCAGGGGATCCGGTGCCCTTCCGCTGCTGCTTACCTGCCTAGAGGTCCAACAGCAACAGGGGGCTCCCCTACACAGTGCCGGTGCCTAGCCCCCTGTCCCCGGAGGCGCTGTGGACCAGGACGGCCCAGCACAGTAGGTTCTGGTGTTTGCTGACTGACTTAATGGGCTCAGGGTCTCCTAGACAAGATGGGAGCAAGGACTCCCCACTGGCAGTGAGGGCTCCCTGGATGGCCCAGGAGGGGGTGTCTCTGCCCCAGACTCCCGTCTGAGCTCCTACCTTCCAGAGGAGCAGGGAGGCCCAGACGGACCGGCCAGGGCCTGACCTGCTGGGCAGTGGAGCCCGGCCCTGTCCTTCCCTGGCAGGTGTTCCTGCCTCCCCTTGGCCAGACCCTCCTCCTGACCCTTCAATCTGAGCCCAATGTCACTGCCTGGGGAAAGCCATTGCTGACCCCAGACCGGCGCCCTCCCCACGGGGCGGGGGCGGCGGGTGTCGGTCGTTTCCTCGTCCGGGGTGGGAGCCCAGGGCCTGGCCGCCAGCCTCAGTTTCCCCGCGGGCCCAGGGCGCAGGGACCGGGGTCTGGGTCGCCGCGAGCGCGGGGGGCGCGGGCGCCGGGCGGGGCGCGCGGGGGCAGCGGCGCCACCTTAAGGCGGCTCTGCCCGCGGCTCCTGGCCGAGCCCCGCCGGAGGGAGGCGGCTCCGCGCGGGGCCCGCCGCCCGCGCCGCCACCAAGCCTGCCGCCCACCTTCGCGCCGCCCGCCGCCCGCGCGGGGTCCGCAGGGACCGCGGGTCCCGCAGCGCGTCCGCCCCGCCCGCCCGGCCGCGCGCCCCGCGCCGCCGCCCCCGGCCCCCATTGTCCGGCTCGGGCGGCGCCGGGCCTTGGGACGGCAGGATGTACCCCCAGGGGAGGCACCCGGTGAGCGGGGGGCGCGGGCGCCGGGCGGGGCGCGCGGGGGCAGCGGCGCCACCTTAAGGCGGCTCTGCCCGCGGCTCCTGGCCGAGCCCCGCCGGAGGGAGGCGGCTCCGCGCGGGGCCGGCCGCCCGCGCCGCCACCGAGCCGGCCGCCCACCTGCCCACCTTCCCGCCGCCCGCCGCACGCGCGGGGTAGGCAGGGACCGCGGGTCCCGCAGCGCGTCCGCCCCGCCCGCCCGGCCGCGCGCCCTGCGCCGCCGCCCCCGACCCCCATTGTCCGGCTCGGGCGGCGCCGGGCCTTGGGACGGCAGGATGTACCCCCAGGGGAGGCACCCGGTGAGCGGGGGGCGCGGGCGCCGGGCGGGGCGCGCGGGGGCAGCGGCGCCACCTTAAGGCGGCTCTGCCCGTGGCTCCTGGCCGAGCCCCGCCGGAGGGAGGCGGCTCCGCGCGGGGCCGGCCGCCCGCGCCGCCACCGAGCCGGCCGCCCACCTTCCCGCCGCCCGCCGCCCGCGCGGGGTCGGCAGGGACCGCGGGTCCCGCAGCGCGTCCGCCCCGCCCGCCCGGCCGCGCGCCCCGCGCCGCCGCCCCCGGCCCACATTGTCCGGCTCGGGCGGCGCCTGGCCTTCGGACGGCAGGATGTACCCCCAGGGGAGGCACCCGGTGAGCGGGGGGGGGCCGGGCGCCGGGGGGTCGCCGGCCTCCCCGGGCCCTGGAACTCAGCCCCGCACGTCCCCCCAGACCACGCTGCAGCCCGGCCAGCCCTTCAAGTTCTCCATCCTGGAGATCTGCTACCGCATCAAGGAGGAGTTCCAGTTCCTGCAGGCGCAGTACCACAGGTGAGCGCCAGCACCGCAGTCCAGGGCAGGTGGCGCCCAGGGCGGGCAGGTGGGCGCCCAGGGCTGCGGGTTGCCACCGCGGGGGCGCCGAGGGGCGACAGCCTGCACCCCCGGGTCGCGGGAGGGTGGGGGGAAGTGAGGGGGGGCCCACCTCCTCACTTTGGAAACTGGCCCACTGTGGGGCCCGGGGACCCTCCTGTCCTCTCCTCCCCAGCCTCAAGCTGGAATGCGAGAAGCTGGCCAGTGAGAAGACCGAGATGCAGTGGCATTATGTTATGGTAAGGGGCTGGTCCTTGGACGGCGGGGGGGGGGGGAGAAGGGCCGGGGGCTGGTGTTGACCCTGAGCCCCATCCTACCCGCCTGAGATCTGGGCTTCCTGTCCACTGCCTCCGGACTGCCCCTCCGCAGCCCTGTGGGCCAGGGTCTCTGGGTATCCCCACCTGCCCCTCCTCTCCTAGGAGGGCAGAGGGACTCCTCCAGGCAGACCCCCTGATTCCCCCCTGGTCTCTCCTTCTGACGCCCCCATGGGGCTGGGGCCTCCATGTCACACTGACCCCTAGCCTGGGTGCTCTTGAGACCCCAGTGCCCCCTGGCTCCTAGGTGTCCCCAGTGGGCTTTTCCTTTGCAGTACTACGAAATGTCCTACGGGCTCAACATCGAGATGCATAAGCAGGTAACGGCAGGGCTGGGGTGTTGAGGAGGGAGGGTGGGGTCGGGAAGCCACGGGACCCCAGGGTGCAATTTGGGCCAAGGCAGACCCAGGGAGCGAGGCTCATCATGAAATCCTGCAGAGGCTCCGGGGGGCTGATTGGGGAACCGGCTCATGGAAGCAAAGTGATTTTCAGTTTCTGGGGACAGGGGCTACAGCTGGAGCCAGCCAGCAGAGAGGCGGGCAGGGGGCAGGGGCTGGGTGTCCCCTGGAGCCGAGGGTGGCCCTCTGGGTAGGAGACTGTGGAGAGGCCTCTGTCCCAGGAAAGGCCCTGGCTGATGGTCTTGGAGGTCCCTTCCTGCCCAAGTCTGAGGTTTGGCGTTGGACCCTGAGACACTGGGAATTCTGGAAGCCCTGAGTCCATCCCAGTGGTATTGCCAGAAGGTTCTGAGATTGTTCTCAGGCCCTGACTTAGACTGAGCCCACCTTTCCAGGCTGTCCTCAAGGCTCCGAGATTGACCCCAATTCTGTGGGCTTCTGAGATCTTTCCTGAGCTTCTGAATGTGCCCCACGGTTCTGAGGGGGGTGTCAAGGTTCTGAAGTGGCCCGGGGTTACTCAGGAGATCCTGAGACTGACCAGTGGCTTCTAGGGGGATGGTAGGGGTTCTGGGGCTCTGAGCAGACAGATGCTTAGATTCTGTCCCTCAGAATGTCAGAGCCTAGGGCAGAGCTGTGCCAGGGCTTCCTGGTGGGGAGTGTGGGGTGCTGGAGTGCCCGCCCTGGCATGCCTTCCTGGGCATGTCTGGACCCCAGTTCTGTTGTGGGGGAGCCTGGTGCCATCCACGGGTGCATGCAGTAGGCCCCTCACTGGGAGAAGGAATGGTGTTGTGCCAGGCCCTGGGGGCTTGGCCCGCGCCCTCCAGGTGGGGGATGGCACCCGTCAGAGACAGTGCACCTGTGACTCAGGCAGGGGATCCGGTGCCCTTCCGCTGCTGCTTACCTGCCTAGAGGTCCAACAGCAACAGGGGGCTCCCCTACACAGTGCCGGTGCCTAGCCCCCTGTCCCCGGAGGCGCTGTGGACCAGGACGGCCCAGCACAGTAGGTTCTGGTGTTTGCTGACTGACTTAATGGGCTCAGGGTCTCCTAGACAAGATGGGAGCAAGGACTCCCCACTGGCAGTGAGGGCTCCCTGGATGGCCCAGGAGGGGGTGTCTCTGCCCCAGACTCCCGTCTGAGCTCCTACCTTCCAGAGGAGCAGGGAGGCCCAGACGGACCGGCCAGGGCCTGACCTGCTGGGCAGTGGAGCCCGGCCCTGTCCTTCCCTGGCAGGTGTTCCTGCCTCCCCTTGGCCAGACCCTCCTCCTGACCCTTCAATCTGAGCCCAATGTCACTGCCTGGGGAAAGCCATTGCTGACCCCAGACCGGCGCCCTCCCCACGGGGCGGGGGCGGCGGGTGTCGGTCGTTTCCTCGTCCGGGGTGGGAGCCCAGGGCCTGGCCGCCAGCCTCAGTTTCCCCGCGGGCCCAGGGCGCAGGGACCGGGGTCTGGGTCGCCGCGAGCGCGGGGGGCGCGGGCGCCGGGCGGGGCGCGCGGGGGCAGCGGCGCCACCTTAAGGCGGCTCTGCCCGCGGCTCCTGGCCGAGCCCCGCCGGAGGGAGGCGGCTCCGCGCGGGGCCCGCCGCCCGCGCCGCCACCAAGCCTGCCGCCCACCTTCGCGCCGCCCGCCGCCCGCGCGGGGTCCGCAGGGACCGCGGGTCCCGCAGCGCGTCCGCCCCGCCCGCCCGGCCGCGCGCCCCGCGCCGCCGCCCCCGGCCCCCATTGTCCGGCTCGGGCGGCGCCGGGCCTTGGGACGGCAGGATGTACCCCCAGGGGAGGCACCCGGTGAGCGGGGGGCGCGGGCGCCGGGCGGGGCGCGCGGGGGCAGCGGCGCCACCTTAAGGCGGCTCTGCCCGTGGCTCCTGGCCGAGCCCCGCCGGAGGGAGGCGGCTCCGCGCGGGGCCGGACGCCCGCGCCGCCACCGAGCCGGCCGCCCACCTTCCCGCCGCCCGCGCGGGGTCCGCAGGGACCGCGGGTCCCGCAGCGCGTCCGCCCCGCCCGCCCGGCCGCGCGCCCTGCGCCGCCGCCCCCGGCCCCCATTGTCCGGCTCGGGCGGCGCCGGGCCTTGGGACGGCAGGATGTACCCCCAGGGGAGGCACCCGGTGAGCGGGGGGCGCGGGCGCCGGGCGGGGCGCGCGGGGGCAGCGGCGCCACCTTAAGGCGGCTCTGCCCGTGGCTCCTGGCCGAGCCCCGCCGGAGGGAGGCGGCTCCGCGCGGGGCCGGACGCCCGCGCCGCCACCGAGCCGGCCGCCCACCTTCCCGCCGCCCGCCGCCCGCGCGGGGTCGGCAGGGACCGCGGGTCCCGCAGCGCGTCCGCCCCGCCCGCCCGGCCGCGCGCCCCGCGCCGCCGCCCCCGGCCCACATTGTCCGGCTCGGGCGGCGCCTGGCCTTCGGACGGCAGGATGTACCCCCAGGGGAGGCACCCGGTGAGCGGGGGGGGGGGGGCCGGGCGCCGGGGGGTCGCCGGCCTCCCCGGGCCCTGGAACTCAGCCCCGCACGTCCCCCCAGACCACGCTGCAGCCCGGCCAGCCCTTCAAGTTCTCCATCCTGGAGATCTGCTACCGCATCAAGGAGGAGTTCCAGTTCCTGCAGGCGCAGTACCACAGGTGAGCGCCAGCACCGCAGTCCAGGGCAGGTGGCGCCCAGGGCGGGCAGGTGGGCGCCCAGGGCTGCGGGTTGCCACCGCGGGGGCGCCGAGGGGCGACAGCCTGCACCCCCGGGTCGCGGGAGGGTGGGGGGAAGTGAGGGGGGGCCCACCTCCTCACTTTGGAAACTGGCCCACTGTGGGGCCCGGGGACCCTCCTGTCCTCTCCTCCCCAGCCTCAAGCTGGAATGCGAGAAGCTGGCCAGTGAGAAGACCGAGATGCAGTGGCATTATGTTATGGTAAGGGGCTGGTCCTTGGACGGCGGGGGGGGGGGAGAAGGGCCGGGGGCTGGTGTTGACCCTGAGCCCCATCCTACCCGCCTGAGATCTGGGCTTCCTGTCCACTGCCTCCGGACTGCCCCTCCGCAGCCCTGTGGGCCAGGGTCTCTGGATATCCCCACCTGCCCCTCCTCTCCTAGGAGGGCAGAGGGACTCCTCCAGGCAGACCCCCTGATTCCCCCCTGGTCTCTCCTTCTGACGCCCCCATGGGGCTGGGGCCTCCATGTCACACTGACCCCTAGCCTGGGTGCTCTTGAGACCCCAGTGCCCCCTGGCTCCTAGGTGTCCCCAGTGGGCTTTTCCTTTGCAGTACTACGAAATGTCCTACGGGCTCAACATCGAGATGCATAAGCAGGTAACGGCAGGGCTGGGGTGTTGAGGAGGGAGGGTGGGGTCGGGAAGCCACGGGACCCCAGGGTGCAATTTGGGCCAAGGCAGACCCAGGGAGCGAGGCTCATCATGAAATCCTGCAGAGGCTCCGGGGGGCTGATTGGGGAACCGGCTCATGGAAGCAAAGTGATTTTCAGTTTCTGGGGACAGGGGCTACAGCTGGAGCCAGCCAGCAGAGAGGCGGGCAGGGGGCAGGGGCTGGGTGTCCCCTGGAGCCGAGGGTGGCCCTCTGGGTAGGAGACTGTGGAGAGGCCTCTGTCCCAGGAAAGGCCCTGGCTGATGGTCTTGGAGGTCCCTTCCTGCCCAAGTCTGAGGTTTGGCGTTGGACCCTGAGACACTGGGAATTCTGGAAGCCCTGAGTCCATCCCAGTGGTATTGCCAGAAGGTTCTGAGATTGTTCTCAGGCCCTGACTTAGACTGAGCCCACCTTTCCAGGCTGTCCTCAAGGCTCCGAGATTGACCCCAATTCTGTGGGCTTCTGAGATCTTTCCTGAGCTTCTGAATGTGCCCCACGGTTCTGAGGGGGGTGTCAAGGTTCTGAAGTGGCCCGGGGTTACTCAGGAGATCCTGAGACTGACCAGTGGCTTCTAGGGGGATGGTAGGGGTTCTGGGGCTCTGAGCAGACAGATGCTTAGATTCTGTCCCTCAGAATGTCAGAGCCTAGGGCAGAGCTGTGCCAGGGCTTCCTGGTGGGGAGTGTGGGGTGCTGGAGTGCCCGCCCTGGCATGCCTTCCTGGGCATGTCTGGACCCCAGTTCTGTTGTGGGGGAGCCTGGTGCCATCCACGGGTGCATGCAGTAGGCCCCTCACTGGGAGAAGGAATGGTGTTGTGCCAGGCCCTGGGGGCTTGGCCCGCGCCCTCCAGGTGGGGGATGGCACCCGTCAGAGACAGTGCACCTGTGACTCAGGCAGGGGATCCGGTGCCCTTCCGCTGCTGCTTACCTGCCTAGAGGTCCAACAGCAACAGGGGGCTCCCCTACACAGTGCCGGTGCCTAGCCTCCTGTCCCCGGAGGCGCTGTGGACCAGGACGGCCCAGCACAGTAGGTTCTGGTGTTTGCTGACTGACTTAATGGGCTCAGGGTCTCCTAGACAAGATGGGAGCAAGGACTCCCCACTGGCAGTGAGGGCTCCCTGGATGGCCCAGGAGGGGGTGTCTCTGCCCCAGACTCCCGTCTGAGCTCCTACCTTCCAGAGGAGCAGGGAGGCCCAGACGGACCGGCCAGGGCCTGACCTGCTGGGCAGTGGAGCCCGGCCCTGTCCTTCCCTGGCAGGTGTTCCTGCCTCCCCTTGGCCAGACCCTCCTCCTGACCCTTCAATCTGAGCCCAATGTCACTGCCTGGGGAAAGCCATTGCTGACCCCAGACCGGCGCCCTCCCCACGGGGCGGGGGCGGCGGGTGTCGGTCGTTTCCTCGTCCGGGGTGGGAGCCCAGGGCCTGGCCGCCAGCCTCAGTTTCCCCGCGGGCCCAGGGCGCAGGGACCGGGGTCTGGGTCGCCGCGAGCGCGGGGGGCGCGGGCGCCTGGCGGGGCGCGCGGGGGCAGCGGCGCCACCTTAAGGCGGCTCTGCCCGCGGCTCCTGGCCGAGCCCCGCCGGAGGGAGGCGGCTCCGCGCGGGGCCCGCCGCCCGCGCCGCCACCAAGCCTGCCGCCCACCTTCGCGCCGCCCGCCGCCCGCGCGGGGTCCGCAGGGACCGCGGGTCCCGCAGCGCGTCCGCCCCGCGCGCCCCGCGCCGCCGCCCCCGGCCCCCATTGTCCGGCTCGGGCGGCGCCGGGCCTTGGGACGGCAGGATGTACCCCCAGGGGAGGCACCCGGTGAGCGGGGGGCGCGGGCGCCGGGCGGGGCGCGCGGGGGCAGCGGCGCCACCTTAAGGCGGCTCTGCCCGTGGCTCCTGGCCGAGCCCCGCCGGAGGGAGGCGGCTCCGCGCGGGGCCGGCCGCCCGCGCCGCCACCGAGCCGGCCGCCCACCTTCCCGCCGCCCGCGCGGGGTCCGCAGGGACCGCGGGTCCCGCAGCGCGTCCGCCCCGCCCGCCCGGCCGCGCGCCCTGCGCCGCCGCCCCCGGCCCCCATTGTCCGGCTCGGGCGGCGCCGGGCCTTGGGACGGCAGGATGTACCCCCAGGGGAGGCACCCGGTGAGCGGGGGGCGCGGGCGCCGGGCGGGGCGCGCGGGGGCAGCGGCGCCACCTTAAGGCGGCTCTGCCCGTGGCTCCTGGCCGAGCCCCGCCGGAGGGAGGCGGCTCCGCGCGGGGCCGGACGCCCGCGCCGCCACCGAGCCGGCCGCCCACCTTCCCGCCGCCCGCCGCCCGCGCGGGGTCGGCAGGGACCGCGGGTCCCGCAGCGCGTCCGCCCCGCCCGCCCGGCCGCGCGCCCCGCGCCGCCGCCCCCGGCCCACATTGTCCGGCTCGGGCGGCGCCTGGCCTTCGGACGGCAGGATGTACCCCCAGGGGAGGCACCCGGTGAGCGGGGGGGGGGGGCCGGGCGCCGGGGGGTCGCCGGCCTCCCCGGGCCCTGGAACTCAGCCCCGCACGTCCCCCCAGACCACGCTGCAGCCCGGCCAGCCCTTCAAGTTCTCCATCCTGGAGATCTGCTACCGCATCAAGGAGGAGTTCCAGTTCCTGCAGGCGCAGTACCACAGGTGAGCGCCAGCACCGCAGTCCAGGGCAGGTGGCGCCCAGGGCGGGCAGGTGGGCGCCCAGGGCTGCGGGTTGCCACCGCGGGGGCGCCGAGGGGCGACAGCCTGCACCCCCGGGTCGCGGGAGGGTGGGGGGAAGTGAGGGGGGGCCCACCTCCTCACTTTGGAAACTGGCCCACTGTGGGGCCCGGGGACCCTCCTGTCCTCTCCTCCCCAGCCTCAAGCTGGAATGCGAGAAGCTGGCCAGTGAGAAGACCGAGATGCAGTGGCATTATGTTATGGTAAGGGGCTGGTCCTTGGACGGCGGGGGGGGGGGAGAAGGGCCGGGGGCTGGTGTTGACCCTGAGCCCCATCCTACCCGCCTGAGATCTGGGCTTCCTGTCCACTGCCTCCGGACTGCCCCTCCGCAGCCCTGTGGGCCAGGGTCTCTGGATATCCCCACCTGCCCCTCCTCTCCTAGGAGGGCAGAGGGACTCCTCCAGGCAGACCCCCTGATTCCCCCCTGGTCTCTCCTTCTGACGCCCCCATGGGGCTGGGGCCTCCATGTCACACTGACCCCTAGCCTGGGTGCTCTTGAGACCCCAGTGCCCCCTGGCTCCTAGGTGTCCCCAGTGGGCTTTTCCTTTGCAGTACTACGAAATGTCCTACGGGCTCAACATCGAGATGCATAAGCAGGTAACGGCAGGGCTGGGGTGTTGAGGAGGGAGGGTGGGGTCGGGAAGCCACGGGACCCCAGGGTGCAATTTGGGCCAAGGCAGACCCAGGGAGCGAGGCTCATCATGAAATCCTGCAGAGGCTCCGGGGGGCTGATTGGGGAACCGGCTCATGGAAGCAAAGTGATTTTCAGTTTCTGGGGACAGGGGCTACAGCTGGAGCCAGCCAGCAGAGAGGCGGGCAGGGGGCAGGGGCTGGGTGTCCCCTGGAGCCGAGGGTGGCCCTCTGGGTAGGAGACTGTGGAGAGGCCTCTGTCCCAGGAAAGGCCCTGGCTGATGGTCTTGGAGGTCCCTTCCTGCCCAAGTCTGAGGTTTGGCGTTGGACCCTGAGACACTGGGAATTCTGGAAGCCCTGAGTCCATCCCAGTGGTATTGCCAGAAGGTTCTGAGATTGTTCTCAGGCCCTGACTTAGACTGAGCCCACCTTTCCAGGCTGTCCTCAAGGCTCCGAGATTGACCCCAATTCTGTGGGCTTCTGAGATCTTTCCTGAGCTTCTGAATGTGCCCCACGGTTCTGAGGGGGGTGTCAAGGTTCTGAAGTGGCCCGGGGTTACTCAGGAGATCCTGAGACTGACCAGTGGCTTCTAGGGGGATGGTAGGGGTTCTGGGGCTCTGAGCAGACAGATGCTTAGATTCTGTCCCTCAGAATGTCAGAGCCTAGGGCAGAGCTGTGCCAGGGCTTCCTGGTGGGGAGTGTGGGGTGCTGGAGTGCCCGCCCTGGCATGCCTTCCTGGGCATGTCTGGACCCCAGTTCTGTTGTGGGGGAGCCTGGTGCCATCCACGGGTGCATGCAGTAGGCCCCTCACTGGGAGAAGGAATGGTGTTGTGCCAGGCCCTGGGGGCTTGGCCCGCGCCCTCCAGGTGGGGGATGGCACCCGTCAGAGACAGTGCACCTGTGACTCAGGCAGGGGATCCGGTGCCCTTCCGCTGCTGCTTACCTGCCTAGAGGTCCAACAGCAACAGGGGGCTCCCCTACACAGTGCCGGTGCCTAGCCTCCTGTCCCCGGAGGCGCTGTGGACCAGGACGGCCCAGCACAGTAGGTTCTGGTGTTTGCTGACTGACTTAATGGGCTCAGGGTCTCCTAGACAAGATGGGAGCAAGGACTCCCCACTGGCAGTGAGGGCTCCCTGGATGGCCCAGGAGGGGGTGTCTCTGCCCCAGACTCCCGTCTGAGCTCCTACCTTCCAGAGGAGCAGGGAGGCCCAGACGGACCGGCCAGGGCCTGACCTGCTGGGCAGTGGAGCCCGGCCCTGTCCTTCCCTGGCAGGTGTTCCTGCCTCCCCTTGGCCAGACCCTCCTCCTGACCCTTCAATCTGAGCCCAATGTCACTGCCTGGGGAAAGCCATTGCTGACCCCAGACCGGCGCCCTCCCCACGGGGCGGGGGCGGCGGGTGTCGGTCGTTTCCTCGTCCGGGGTGGGAGCCCAGGGCCTGGCCGCCAGCCTCAGTTTCCCCGCGGGCCCAGGGCGCAGGGACCGGGGTCTGGGTCGCCGCGAGCGCGGGGGGCGCGGGCGCCTGGCGGGGCGCGCGGGGGCAGCGGCGCCACCTTAAGGCGGCTCTGCCCGCGGCTCCTGGCCGAGCCCCGCCGGAGGGAGGCGGCTCCGCGCGGGGCCCGCCGCCCGCGCCGCCACCAAGCCTGCCGCCCACCTTCGCGCCGCCCGCCGCCCGCGCGGGGTCCGCAGGGACCGCGGGTCCCGCAGCGCGTCCGCCCCGCGCGCCCCGCGCCGCCGCCCCCGGCCCCCATTGTCCGGCTCGGGCGGCGCCGGGCCTTGGGACGGCAGGATGTACCCCCAGGGGAGGCACCCGGTGAGCGGGGGGCGCGGGCGCCGGGCGGGGCGCGCGGGGGCAGCGGCGCCACCTTAAGGCGGCTCTGCCCGCGGCTCCTGGCCGAGCCCCGCCGGAGGGAGGCGGCTCCGCGCGGGGCCGGCCGCCCGCGCCGCCACCGAGCCGGCCGCCCACCTGCCCACCTTCCCGCCGCCCGCCGCACGCGCGGGGTAGGCAGGGACCGCGGGTCCCGCAGCGCGTCCGCCCCGCCCGCCCGGCCGCGCGCCCCGCGCCGCCGCCCCGGGCCCACATTGTCCGGCTCGGGCGGCGCCGGGCCTTGGGACGGCAGGATGTACCCCCAGGGGAGGCACCCGGTGAGCGGGGGGCGCGGGCGCCGGGCGGGGCGCGCGGGGGCAGCGGCGCCACCTTAAGGCGGCTCTGCCCGTGGCTCCTGGCCGAGCCCCGCCGGAGGGAGGCGGCTCCGCGCGGGGCCGGCCGCCCGCGCCGCCACCGAGCCGGCCGCCCACCTTCCCGCCGCCCGCGCGGGGTCCGCAGGGACCGCGGGTCCCGCAGCGCGTCCGCCCCGCCCGCCCGGCCGCGCGCCCTGCGCCGCCGCCCCCGGCCCCCATTGTCCGGCTCGGGCGGCGCCGGGCCTTGGGACGGCAGGATGTACCCCCAGGGGAGGCACCCGGTGAGCGGGGGGCGCGGGCGCCGGGCGGGGCGCGCGGGGGCAGCGGCGCCACCTTAAGGCGGCTCTGCCCGTGGCTCCTGGCCGAGCCCCGCCGGAGGGAGGCGGCTCCGCGCGGGGCCGGACGCCCGCGCCGCCACCGAGCCGGCCGCCCACCTTCCCGCCGCCCGCCGCCCGCGCGGGGTCGGCAGGGACCGCGGGTCCCGCAGCGCGTCCGCCCCGCCCGCCCGGCCGCGCGCCCCGCGCCGCCGCCCCCGGCCCACATTGTCCGGCTCGGGCGGCGCCTGGCCTTCGGACGGCAGGATGTACCCCCAGGGGAGGCACCCGGTGAGCGGGGGGGGGGGGGGGCCGGGCGCCGGGGGGTCGCCGGCCTCCCCGGGCCCTGGAACTCAGCCCCGCACGTCCCCCCAGACCACGCTGCAGCCCGGCCAGCCCTTCAAGTTCTCCATCCTGGAGATCTGCTACCGCATCAAGGAGGAGTTCCAGTTCCTGCAGGCGCAGTACCACAGGTGAGCGCCAGCACCGCAGTCCAGGGCAGGTGGCGCCCAGGGCGGGCAGGTGGGCGCCCAGGGCTGCGGGTTGCCACCGCGGGGGCGCCGAGGGGCGACAGCCTGCACCCCCGGGTCGCGGGAGGGTGGGGGGAAGTGAGGGGGGGCCCACCTCCTCACTTTGGAAACTGGCCCACTGTGGGGCCCGGGGACCCTCCTGTCCTCTCCTCCCCAGCCTCAAGCTGGAATGCGAGAAGCTGGCCAGTGAGAAGACCGAGATGCAGTGGCATTATGTTATGGTAAGGGGCTGGTCCTTGGACGGCGGGGGGGGGGGAGAAGGGCCGGGGGCTGGTGTTGACCCTGAGCCCCATCCTACCCGCCTGAGATCTGGGCTTCCTGTCCACTGCCTCCGGACTGCCCCTCCGCAGCCCTGTGGGCCAGGGTCTCTGGATATCCCCACCTGCCCCTCCTCTCCTAGGAGGGCAGAGGGACTCCTCCAGGCAGACCCCCTGATTCCCCCCTGGTCTCTCCTTCTGACGCCCCCATGGGGCTGGGGCCTCCATGTCACACTGACCCCTAGCCTGGGTGCTCTTGAGACCCCAGTGCCCCCTGGCTCCTAGGTGTCCCCAGTGGGCTTTTCCTTTGCAGTACTACGAAATGTCCTACGGGCTCAACATCGAGATGCATAAGCAGGTAACGGCAGGGCTGGGGTGTTGAGGAGGGAGGGTGGGGTCGGGAAGCCACGGGACCCCAGGGTGCAATTTGGGCCAAGGCAGACCCAGGGAGCGAGGCTCATCATGAAATCCTGCAGAGGCTCCGGGGGGCTGATTGGGGAACCGGCTCATGGAAGCAAAGTGATTTTCAGTTTCTGGGGACAGGGGCTACAGCTGGAGCCAGCCAGCAGAGAGGCGGGCAGGGGGCAGGGGCTGGGTGTCCCCTGGAGCCGAGGGTGGCCCTCTGGGTAGGAGACTGTGGAGAGGCCTCTGTCCCAGGAAAGGCCCTGGCTGATGGTCTTGGAGGTCCCTTCCTGCCCAAGTCTGAGGTTTGGCGTTGGACCCTGAGACACTGGGAATTCTGGAAGCCCTGAGTCCATCCCAGTGGTATTGCCAGAAGGTTCTGAGATTGTTCTCAGGCCCTGACTTAGACTGAGCCCACCTTTCCAGGCTGTCCTCAAGGCTCCGAGATTGACCCCAATTCTGTGGGCTTCTGAGATCTTTCCTGAGCTTCTGAATGTGCCCCACGGTTCTGAGGGGGGTGTCAAGGTTCTGAAGTGGCCCGGGGTTACTCAGGAGATCCTGAGACTGACCAGTGGCTTCTAGGGGGATGGTAGGGGTTCTGGGGCTCTGAGCAGACAGATGCTTAGATTCTGTCCCTCAGAATGTCAGAGCCTAGGGCAGAGCTGTGCCAGGGCTTCCTGGTGGGGAGTGTGGGGTGCTGGAGTGCCCGCCCTGGCATGCCTTCCTGGGCATGTCTGGACCCCAGTTCTGTTGTGGGGGAGCCTGGTGCCATCCACGGGTGCATGCAGTAGGCCCCTCACTGGGAGAAGGAATGGTGTTGTGCCAGGCCCTGGGGGCTTGGCCCGCGCCCTCCAGGTGGGGGATGGCACCCGTCAGAGACAGTGCACCTGTGACTCAGGCAGGGGATCCGGTGCCCTTCCGCTGCTGCTTACCTGCCTAGAGGTCCAACAGCAACAGGGGGCTCCCCTACACAGTGCCGGTGCCTAGCCTCCTGTCCCCGGAGGCGCTGTGGACCAGGACGGCCCAGCACAGTAGGTTCTGGTGTTTGCTGACTGACTTAATGGGCTCAGGGTCTCCTAGACAAGATGGGAGCAAGGACTCCCCACTGGCAGTGAGGGCTCCCTGGATGGCCCAGGAGGGGGTGTCTCTGCCCCAGACTCCCGTCTGAGCTCCTACCTTCCAGAGGAGCAGGGAGGCCCAGACGGACCGGCCAGGGCCTGACCTGCTGGGCAGTGGAGCCCGGCCCTGTCCTTCCCTGGCAGGTGTTCCTGCCTCCCCTTGGCCAGACCCTCCTCCTGACCCTTCAATCTGAGCCCAATGTCACTGCCTGGGGAAAGCCATTGCTGACCCCAGACCGGCGCCCTCCCCACGGGGCGGGGGCGGCGGGTGTCGGTCGTTTCCTCGTCCGGGGTGGGAGCCCAGGGCCTGGCCGCCAGCCTCAGTTTCCCCGCGGGCCCAGGGCGCAGGGACCGGGGTCTGGGTCGCCGCGAGCGCGGGGGGCGCGGGCGCCGGGCGGGGCGCGCGGGGGCAGCGGCGCCACCTTAAGGCGGCTCTGCCCGCGGCTCCTGGCCGAGCCCCGCCGGAGGGAGGCGGCTCCGCGCGGGGCCCGCCGCCCGCGCCGCCACCAAGCCTGCCGCCCACCTTCGCGCCGCCCGCCGCCCGCGCGGGGTCCGCAGGGACCGCGGGTCCCGCAGCGCGTCCGCCCCGCCCGCCCGGCCGCGCGCCCCGCGCCGCCGCCCCCGGCCCCCATTGTCCGGCTCGGGCGGCGCCGGGCCTTGGGACGGCAGGATGTACCCCCAGGGGAGGCACCCGGTGAGCGGGGGGCGCGGGCGCCGGGCGGGGCGCGCGGGGGCAGCGGCGCCACCTTATGGCGGCTCTGCCCGCGGCTCCTGGCCGAGCCCCGCCGGAGGGAGGCGGCTCCGCGCGGGGCCGGCCGCCCGCGCCGCCACCGAGCCGGCCGCCCACCTGCCCACCTTCCCGCCGCCCGCCGCACGCGCGGGGTAGGCAGGGACCGCGGGTCCCGCAGCGCGTCCGCCCCGCCCGCCCGGCCGCGCGCCCTGCGCCGCCGCCCCCGACCCCCATTGTCCGGCTCGGGCGGCGCCGGGCCTTGGGACGGCAGGATGTACCCCCAGGGGAGGCACCCGGTGAGCGGGGGGCGCGGGCGCCGGGCGGGGCGCGCGGGGGCAGCGGCGCCACCTTAAGGCGGCTCTGCCCGTGGCTCCTGGCCGAGCCCCGCCGGAGGGAGGCGGCTCCGCGCGGGGCCGGCCGCCCGCGCCGCCACCGAGCCGGCCGCCCACCTTCCCGCCGCCCGCCGCCCGCGCGGGGTCGGCAGGGTCCGCGGGTCCCGCAGCGCGTCCGCCCCGCCCGCCCGGCCGCGCGCCCCGCGCCGCCGCCCCCGGCCCACATTGTCCGGCTCGGGCGGCGCCTGGCCTTCGGACGGCAGGATGTACCCCCAGGGGAGGCACCCGGTGAGCGGGGGGGGGGCCGGGCGCCGGGGGGTCGCCGGCCTCCCCGGGCCCTGGAACTCAGCCCCGCACGTCCCCCCAGACCACGCTGCAGCCCGGCCATCCCTTCAAGTTCTCCATCCTGGAGATCTGCTACCGCATCAAGGAGGAGTTCCAGTTCCTGCAGGCGCAGTACCACAGGTGAGCGCCAGCACCGCAGTCCAGGGCAGGTGGCGCCCAGGGCGGGCAGGTGGGCGCCCAGGGCTGCGGGTTGCCACCGCGGGGGCGCCGAGGGGCGACAGCCTGCACCCCCGGGTCGCGGGAGGGTGGGGGGAAGTGAGGGGGGGCCCACCTCCTCACTTTGGAAACTGGCCCACTGTGGGGCCCGGGGACCCTCCTGTCCTCTCCTCCCCAGCCTCAAGCTGGAATGCGAGAAGCTGGCCAGTGAGAAGACCGAGATGCAGTGGCATTATGTTATGGTAAGGGGCTGGTCCTTGGACGGCGGGGGGGGGGGGGGGAGAAGGGCCGGGGGCTGGTGTTGACCCTGAGCCCCATCCTACCCGCCTGAGATCTGGGCTTCCTGTCCACTGCCTCCGGACTGCCCCTCCGCAGCCCTGTGGGCCAGGGTCTCTGGGTATCCCCACCTGCCCCTCCTCTCCTAGGAGGGCAGAGGGACTCCTCCAGGCAGACCCCCTGATTCCCCCCTGGTCTCTCCTTCTGACGCCCCCATGGGGCTGGGGCCTCCATGTCACACTGACCCCTAGCCTGGGTGCTCTTGAGACCCCAGTGCCCCCTGGCTCCTAGGTGTCCCCAGTGGGCTTTTCCTTTGCAGTACTACGAAATGTCCTACGGGCTCAACATCGAGATGCATAAGCAGGTAACGGCAGGGCTGGGGTGTTGAGGAGGGAGGGTGGGGTCGGGAAGCCACGGGACCCCAGGGTGCAATTTGGGCCAAGGCAGACCCAGGGAGCGAGGCTCATCATGAAATCCTGCAGAGGCTCCGGGGGGCTGATTGGGGAACCGGCTCATGGAAGCAAAGTGATTTTCAGTTTCTGGGGACAGGGGCTACAGCTGGAGCCAGCCAGCAGAGAGGCGGGCAGGGGGCAGGGGCTGGGTGTCCCCTGGAGCCGAGGGTGGCCCTCTGGGTAGGAGACTGTGGAGAGGCCTCTGTCCCAGGAAAGGCCCTGGCTGATGGTCTTGGAGGTCCCTTCCTGCCCAAGTCTGAGGTTTGGCGTTGGACCCTGAGACACTGGGAATTCTGGAAGCCCTGAGTCCATCCCAGTGGTATTGCCAGAAGGTTCTGAGATTGTTCTCAGGCCCTGACTTAGACTGAGCCCACCTCTCCAGGCTGTCCTCAAGGCTCCCAGATTGACCCCAATTCTGTGGGCTTCTGAGATCTTTCCTGAGCTTCTGAATGTGCCCCACGGTTCTGAGGGGGGTGTCAAGGTTCTGAAGTGGCCCGGGGTTACTCAGGAGATCCTGAGACTGACCAGTGGCTTCTAGGGGGATGGTAGGGGTTCTGGGGCTCTGAGCAGACAGATGCTTAGATTCTGTCCCTCAGAATGTCAGAGCCTAGGGCAGAGCTGTGCCAGGGCTTCCTGGTGGGGAGTGTGGGGTGCTGGAGTGCCCGCCCTGGCATGCCTTCCTGGGCATGTCTGGACCCCAGTTCTGTTGTGGGGGAGCCTGGTGCCATCCACGGGTGCATGCAGTAGGCCCCTCACTGGGAGAAGGAATGGTGTTGTGCCAGGCCCTGGGGGCTTGGCCCGCGCCCTCCAGGTGGGGGATGGCACCCGTCAGAGACAGTGCACCTGTGACTCAGGCAGGGGATCCGGTGCCCTTCCGCTGCTGCTTACCTGCCTAGAGGTCCAACAGCAACAGGGGGCTCCCCTACACAGTGCCGGTGCCTAGCCCCCTGTCCCCGGAGGCGCTGTGGACCAGGACGGCCCAGCACAGTAGGTTCTGGTGTTTGCTGACTGACTTAATGGGCTCAGGGTCTCCTAGACAAGATGGGAGCAAGGACTCCCCACTGGCAGTGAGGGCTCCCTGGATGGCCCAGGAGGGGGTGTCTCTGCCCCAGACTCCCGTCTGAGCTCCTACCTTCCAGAGGAGCAGGGAGGCCCAGACGGACCGGCCAGGGCCTGACCTGCTGGGCAGTGGAGCCCGGCCCTGTCCTTCCCTGGCAGGTGTTCCTGCCTCCCCTTGGCCAGACCCTCCTCCTGACCCTTCAATCTGAGCCCAATGTCACTGCCTGGGGAAAGCCATTGCTGACCCCAGACCGGCGCCCTCCCCACGGGGCGGGGGCGGCGGGTGTCGGTCGTTTCCTCGTCCGGGGTGGGAGCCCAGGGCCTGGCCGCCAGCCTCAGTTTCCCCGCGGGCCCAGGGCGCAGGGACCGGGGTCTGGGTCGCCGCGAGCGCGGGGGGCGCGGGCGCCGGGCGGGGCGCGCGGGGGCAGCGGCGCCACCTTAAGGCGGCTCTGCCCGCGGCTCCTGGCCGAGCCCCGCCGGAGGGAGGCGGCTCCGCGCGGGGCCCGCCGCCCGCGCCGCCACCAAGCCTGCCGCCCACCTTCGCGCCGCCCGCCGCCCGCGCGGGGTCCGCAGGGACCGCGGGTCCCGCAGCGCGTCCGCCCCGCCCGCCCGGCCGCGCGCCCCGCGCCGCCGCCCCCGGCCCCCATTGTCCGGCTCGGGCGGCGCCGGGCCTTGGGACGGCAGGATGTACCCCCAGGGGAGGCACCCGGTGAGCGGGGGGCGCGGGCGCCGGGCGGGGCGCGCGGGGGCAGCGGCGCCACCTTAAGGCGGCTCTGCCCGTGGCTCCTGGCCGAGCCCCGCCGGAGGGAGGCGGCTCCGCGCGGGGCCGGCCGCCCGCGCCGCCACCGAGCCGGCCGCCCACCTTCCCGCCGCCCGCGCGGGGTCCGCAGGGACCGCGGGTCCCGCAGCGCGTCCGCCCCGCCCGCCCGGCCGCGCGCCCTGCGCCGCCGCCCCCGGCCCCCATTGTCCGGCTCGGGCGGCGCCGGGCCTTGGGACGGCAGGATGTACCCCCAGGGGAGGCACCCGGTGAGCGGGGGGGGGGGGGCCGGGCGCCGGGGGGTCGCCGGCCTCCCCGGGCCCTGGAACTCAGCCCCGCACGTCCCCCCAGACCACGCTGCAGCCCGGCCAGCCCTTCAAGTTCTCCATCCTGGAGATCTGCTACCGCATCAAGGAGGAGTTCCAGTTCCTGCAGGCGCAGTACCACAGGTGAGCGCCAGCACCGCAGTCCAGGGCAGGTGGCGCCCAGGGCGGGCAGGTGGGCGCCCAGGGCTGCGGGTTGCCACCGCGGGGGCGCCGAGGGGCGACAGCCTGCACCCCCGGGTCGCGGGAGGGTGGGGGGAAGTGAGGGGGGGCCCACCTCCTCACTTTGGAAACTGGCCCACTGTGGGGCCCGGGGACCCTCCTGTCCTCTCCTCCCCAGCCTCAAGCTGGAATGCGAGAAGCTGGCCAGTGAGAAGACCGAGATGCAGTGGCATTATGTTATGGTAAGGGGCTGGTCCTTGGACGGCGGGGGGGGGGGGAGAAGGGCCGGGGGCTGGTGTTGACCCTGAGCCCCATCCTACCCGCCTGAGATCTGGGCTTCCTGTCCACTGCCTCCGGACTGCCCCTCCGCAGCCCTGTGGGCCAGGGTCTCTGGATATCCCCACCTGCCCCTCCTCTCCTAGGAGGGCAGAGGGACTCCTCCAGGCAGACCCCCTGATTCCCCCCTGGTCTCTCCTTCTGACGCCCCCATGGGGCTGGGGCCTCCATGTCACACTGACCCCTAGCCTGGGTGCTCTTGAGACCCCAGTGCCCCCTGGCTCCTAGGTGTCCCCAGTGGGCTTTTCCTTTGCAGTACTACGAAATGTCCTACGGGCTCAACATCGAGATGCATAAGCAGGTAACGGCAGGGCTGGGGTGTTGAGGAGGGAGGGTGGGGTCGGGAAGCCACGGGACCCCAGGGTGCAATTTGGGCCAAGGCAGACCCAGGGAGCGAGGCTCATCATGAAATCCTGCAGAGGCTCCGGGGGGCTGATTGGGGAACCGGCTCATGGAAGCAAAGTGATTTTCAGTTTCTGGGGACAGGGGCTACAGCTGGAGCCAGCCAGCAGAGAGGCGGGCAGGGGGCAGGGGCTGGGTGTCCCCTGGAGCCGAGGGTGGCCCTCTGGGTAGGAGACTGTGGAGAGGCCTCTGTCCCAGGAAAGGCCCTGGCTGATGGTCTTGGAGGTCCCTTCCTGCCCAAGTCTGAGGTTTGGCGTTGGACCCTGAGACACTGGGAATTCTGGAAGCCCTGAGTCCATCCCAGTGGTATTGCCAGAAGGTTCTGAGATTGTTCTCAGGCCCTGACTTAGACTGAGCCCACCTTTCCAGGCTGTCCTCAAGGCTCCCAGATTGACCCCAATTCTGTGGGCTTCTGAGATCTTTCCTGAGCTTCTGAATGTGCCCCACGGTTCTGAGGGGGGTGTCAAGGTTCTGAAGTGGCCCGGGGTTACTCAGGAGATCCTGAGACTGACCAGTGGCTTCTAGGGGGATGGTAGGGGTTCTGGGGCTCTGAGCAGACAGATGCTTAGATTCTGTCCCTCAGAATGTCAGAGCCTAGGGCAGAGCTGTGCCAGGGCTTCCTGGTGGGGAGTGTGGGGTGCTGGAGTGCCCGCCCTGGCATGCCTTCCTGGGCATGTCTGGACCCCAGTTCTGTTGTGGGGGAGCCTGGTGCCATCCACGGGTGCATGCAGTAGGCCCCTCACTGGGAGAAGGAATGGTGTTGTGCCAGGCCCTGGGGGCTTGGCCCGCGCCCTCCAGGTGGGGGATGGCACCCGTCAGAGACAGTGCACCTGTGACTCAGGCAGGGGATCCGGTGCCCTTCCGCTGCTGCTTACCTGCCTAGAGGTCCAACAGCAACAGGGGGCTCCCCTACACAGTGCCGGTGCCTAGCCTCCTGTCCCCGGAGGCGCTGTGGACCAGGACGGCCCAGCACAGTAGGTTCTGGTGTTTGCTGACTGACTTAATGGGCTCAGGGTCTCCTAGACAAGATGGGAGCAAGGACTCCCCACTGGCAGTGAGGGCTCCCTGGATGGCCCAGGAGGGGGTGTCTCTGCCCCAGACTCCCGTCTGAGCTCCTACCTTCCAGAGGAGCAGGGAGGCCCAGACGGACCGGCCAGGGCCTGACCTGCTGGGCAGTGGAGCCCGGCCCTGTCCTTCCCTGGCAGGTGTTCCTGCCTCCCCTTGGCCAGACCCTCCTCCTGACCCTTCAATCTGAGCCCAATGTCACTGCCTGGGGAAAGCCATTGCTGACCCCAGACCGGCGCCCTCCCCACGGGGCGGGGGCGGCGGGTGTCGGTCGTTTCCTCGTCCGGGGTGGGAGCCCAGGGCCTGGCCGCCAGCCTCAGTTTCCCCGCGGGCCCAGGGCGCAGGGACCGGGGTCTGGGTCGCCGCGAGCGCGGGGGGCGCGGGCGCCTGGCGGGGCGCGCGGGGGCAGCGGCGCCACCTTAAGGCGGCTCTGCCCGCGGCTCCTGGCCGAGCCCCGCCGGAGGGAGGCGGCTCCGCGCGGGGCCCGCCGCCCACGCCGCCACCAAGCCTGCCGCCCACCTTCGCGCCGCCCGCCGCCCGCGCGGGGTCCGCAGGGACCGCGGGTCCCGCAGCGCGTCCGCCCCGCGCGCCCCGCGCCGCCGCCCCCGGCCCCCATTGTCCGGCTCGGGCGGCGCCGGGCCTTGGGACGGCAGGATGTACCCCCAGGGGAGGCACCCGGTGAGCGGGGGGCGCGGGCGCCGGGCGGGGCGCGCGGGGGCAGCGGCGCCACCTTAAGGCGGCTCTGCCCGCGGCTCCTGGCCGAGCCCCGCCGGAGGGAGGCGGCTCCGCGCGGGGCCGGCCGCCCGCGCCGCCACCGAGCCGGCCGCCCACCTGCCCACCTTCCCGCCGCCCGCCGCACGCGCGGGGTAGGCAGGGACCGCGGGTCCCGCAGCGCGTCCGCCCCGCCCGCCCGGCCTCGCGCCCCGCGCCGCCGCCCCGGGCCCACATTGTCCGGCTCGGGCGGCGCCGGGCCTTGGGACGGCAGGATGTACCCCCAGGGGAGGCACCCGGTGAGCGGGGGGCGCGGGCGCCGGGCGGGGCGCGCGGGGGCAGCGGCGCCACCTTAAGGCGGCTCTGCCCGTGGCTCCTGGCCGAGCCCCGCCGGAGGGAGGCGGCTCCGCGCGGGGCCGGCCGCCCGCGCCGCCACCGAGCCGGCCGCCCACCTTCCCGCCGCCCGCGCGGGGTCCGCAGGGACCGCGGGTCCCGCAGCGCGTCCGCCCCGCCCGCCCGGCCGCGCGCCCTGCGCCGCCGCCCCCGGCCCCCATTGTCCGGCTCGGGCGGCGCCGGGCCTTGGGACGGCAGGATGTACCCCCAGGGGAGGCACCCGGTGAGCGGGGGGCGCGGGCGCCGGGCGGGGCGCGCGGGGGCAGCGGCGCCACCTTAAGGCGGCTCTGCCCGTGGCTCCTGGCCGAGCCCCGCCGGAGGGAGGCGGCTCCGCGCGGGGCCGGACGCCCGCGCCGCCACCGAGCCGGCCGCCCACCTTCCCGCCGCCCGCCGCCCGCGCGGGGTCGGCAGGGACCGCGGGTCCCGCAGCGCGTCCGCCCCGCCCGCCCGGCCGCGCGCCCCGCGCCGCCGCCCCCGGCCCACATTGTCCGGCTCGGGCGGCGCCTGGCCTTCGGACGGCAGGATGTACCCCCAGGGGAGGCACCCGGTGAGCGGGGGGGGGGGCCGGGCGCCGGGGGGTCGCCGGCCTCCCCGGGCCCTGGAACTCAGCCCCGCACGTCCCCCCAGACCACGCTGCAGCCCGGCCAGCCCTTCAAGTTCTCCATCCTGGAGATCTGCTACCGCATCAAGGAGGAGTTCCAGTTCCTGCAGGCGCAGTACCACAGGTGAGCGCCAGCACCGCAGTCCAGGGCAGGTGGCGCCCAGGGCGGGCAGGTGGGCGCCCAGGGCTGCGGGTTGCCACCGCGGGGGCGCCGAGGGGCGACAGCCTGCACCCCCGGGTCGCGGGAGGGTGGGGGGAAGTGAGGGGGGGCCCACCTCCTCACTTTGGAAACTGGCCCACTGTGGGGCCCGGGGACCCTCCTGTCCTCTCCTCCCCAGCCTCAAGCTGGAATGCGAGAAGCTGGCCAGTGAGAAGACCGAGATGCAGTGGCATTATGTTATGGTAAGGGGCTGGTCCTTGGACGGCGGGGGGGGGGGGGGGAGAAGGGCCGGGGGCTGGTGTTGACCCTGAGCCCCATCCTACCCGCCTGAGATCTGGGCTTCCTGTCCACTGCCTCCGGACTGCCCCTCCGCAGCCCTGTGGGCCAGGGTCTCTGGGTATCCCCACCTGCCCCTCCTCTCCTAGGAGGGCAGAGGGACTCCTCCAGGCAGACCCCCTGATTCCCCCCTGGTCTCTCCTTCTGACGCCCCCATGGGGCTGGGGCCTCCATGTCACACTGACCCCTAGCCTGGGTGCTCTTGAGACCCCAGTGCCCCCTGGCTCCTAGGTGTCCCCAGTGGGCTTTTCCTTTGCAGTACTACGAAATGTCCTACGGGCTCAACATCGAGATGCATAAGCAGGTAACGGCAGGGCTGGGGTGTTGAGGAGGGAGGGTGGGGTCGGGAAGCCACGGGACCCCAGGGTGCAATTTGGGCCAAGGCAGACCCAGGGAGCGAGGCTCATCATGAAATCCTGCAGAGGCTCCGGGGGGCTGATTGGGGAACCGGCTCATGGAAGCAAAGTGATTTTCAGTTTCTGGGGACAGGGGCTACAGCTGGAGCCAGCCAGCAGAGAGGCGGGCAGGGGGCAGGGGCTGGGTGTCCCCTGGAGCCGAGGGTGGCCCTCTGGGTAGGAGACTGTGGAGAGGCCTCTGTCCCAGGAAAGGCCCTGGCTGATGGTCTTGGAGGTCCCTTCCTGCCCAAGTCTGAGGTTTGGCGTTGGACCCTGAGACACTGGGAATTCTGGAAGCCCTGAGTCCATCCCAGTGGTATTGCCAGAAGGTTCTGAGATTGTTCTCAGGCCCTGACTTAGACTGAGCCCACCTTTCCAGGCTGTCCTCAAGGCTCCGAGATTGACCCCAATTCTGTGGGCTTCTGAGATCTTTCCTGAGCTTCTGAATGTGCCCCACGGTTCTGAGGGGGGTGTCAAGGTTCTGAAGTGGCCCGGGGTTACTCAGGAGATCCTGAGACTGACCAGTGGCTTCTAGGGGGATGGTAGGGGTTCTGGGGCTCTGAGCAGACAGATGCTTAGATTCTGTCCCTCAGAATGTCAGAGCCTAGGGCAGAGCTGTGCCAGGGCTTCCTGGTGGGGAGTGTGGGGTGCTGGAGTGCCCGCCCTGGCATGCCTTCCTGGGCATGTCTGGACCCCAGTTCTGTTGTGGGGGAGCCTGGTGCCATCCACGGGTGCATGCAGTAGGCCCCTCACTGGGAGAAGGAATGGTGTTGTGCCAGGCCCTGGGGGCTTGGCCCGCGCCCTCCAGGTGGGGGATGGCACCCGTCAGAGACAGTGCACCTGTGACTCAGGCAGGGGATCCGGTGCCCTTCCGCTGCTGCTTACCTGCCTAGAGGTCCAACAGCAACAGGGGGCTCCCCTACACAGTGCCGGTGCCTAGCCCCCTGTCCCCGGAGGCGCTGTGGACCAGGACGGCCCAGCACAGTAGGTTCTGGTGTTTGCTGACTGACTTAATGGGCTCAGGGTCTCCTAGACAAGATGGGAGCAAGGACTCCCCACTGGCAGTGAGGGCTCCCTGGATGGCCCAGGAGGGGGTGTCTCTGCCCCAGACTCCCGTCTGAGCTCCTACCTTCCAGAGGAGCAGGGAGGCCCAGACGGACCGGCCAGGGCCTGACCTGCTGGGCAGTGGAGCCCGGCCCTGTCCTTCCCTGGCAGGTGTTCCTGCCTCCCCTTGGCCAGACCCTCCTCCTGACCCTTCAATCTGAGCCCAATGTCACTGCCTGGGGAAAGCCATTGCTGACCCCAGACCGGCGCCCTCCCCACGGGGCGGGGGCGGCGGGTGTCGGTCGTTTCCTCGTCCGGGGTGGGAGCCCAGGGCCTGGCCGCCAGCCTCAGTTTCCCCGCGGGCCCAGGGCGCAGGGACCGGGGTCTGGGTCGCCGCGAGCGCGGGGGGCGCGGGCGCCGGGCGGGGCGCGCGGGGGCAGCGGCGCCACCTTAAGGCGGCTCTGCCCGCGGCTCCTGGCCGAGCCCCGCCGGAGGGAGGCGGCTCCGCGCGGGGCCGGCCGCCCGCGCCACCACCGAGCCGGCCGCCCACCTTCCCGCCGCCCGCCGCCCGCGCGGGGTCGGCAGGGACCGCGGGTCCCGCAGCGCGTCCGCCCCGCCCGCCCGGCCGCGCGCCCCGCGCCGCCGCCCCCGGCCCACATTGTCCGGCTCGGGCGGCGCCTGGCCTTCGGACGGCAGGATGTACCCCCAGGGGAGGCACCCGGTGAGCGGGGGGGGGGGGCCGGGCGCCGGGGGGTCGCCGGCCTCCCCGGGCCCTGGAACTCAGCCCCGCACGTCCCCCCAGACCACGCTGCAGCCCGGCCAGCCCTTCAAGTTCTCCATCCTGGAGATCTGCTACCGCATCAAGGAGGAGTTCCAGTTCCTGCAGGCGCAGTACCACAGGTGAGCGCCAGCACCGCAGTCCAGGGCAGGTGGCGCCCAGGGCGGGCAGGTGGGCGCCCAGGGCTGCGGGTTGCCACCGCGGGGGCGCCGAGGGGCGACAGCCTGCACCCCCGGGTCGCGGGAGGGTGGGGGGAAGTGAGGGGGGGCCCACCTCCTCACTTTGGAAACTGGCCCACTGTGGGGCCCGGGGACCCTCCTGTCCTCTCCTCCCCAGCCTCAAGCTGGAATGCGAGAAGCTGGCCAGTGAGAAGACCGAGATGCAGTGGCATTATGTTATGGTAAGGGGCTGGTCCTTGGACGGCGGGGGGGGGGGGAGAAGGGCCGGGGGCTGGTGTTGACCCTGAGCCCCATCCTACCCGCCTGAGATCTGGGCTTCCTGTCCACTGCCTCCGGACTGCCCCTCCGCAGCCCTGTGGGCCAGGGTCTCTGGATATCCCCACCTGCCCCTCCTCTCCTAGGAGGGCAGAGGGACTCCTCCAGGCAGACCCCCTGATTCCCCCCTGGTCTCTCCTTCTGACGCCCCCATGGGGCTGGGGCCTCCATGTCACACTGACCCCTAGCCTGGGTGCTCTTGAGACCCCAGTGCCCCCTGGCTCCTAGGTGTCCCCAGTGGGCTTTTCCTTTGCAGTACTACGAAATGTCCTACGGGCTCAACATCGAGATGCATAAGCAGGTAACGGCAGGGCTGGGGTGTTGAGGAGGGAGGGTGGGGTCGGGAAGCCACGGGACCCCAGGGTGCAATTTGGGCCAAGGCAGACCCAGGGAGCGAGGCTCATCATGAAATCCTGCAGAGGCTCCGGGGGGCTGATTGGGGAACCGGCTCATGGAAGCAAAGTGATTTTCAGTTTCTGGGGACAGGGGCTACAGCTGGAGCCAGCCAGCAGAGAGGCGGGCAGGGGGCAGGGGCTGGGTGTCCCCTGGAGCCGAGGGTGGCCCTCTGGGTAGGAGACTGTGGAGAGGCCTCTGTCCCAGGAAAGGCCCTGGCTGATGGTCTTGGAGGTCCCTTCCTGCCCAAGTCTGAGGTTTGGCGTTGGACCCTGAGACACTGGGAATTCTGGAAGCCCTGAGTCCATCCCAGTGGTATTGCCAGAAGGTTCTGAGATTGTTCTCAGGCCCTGACTTAGACTGAGCCCACCTTTCCAGGCTGTCCTCAAGGCTCCGAGATTGACCCCAATTCTGTGGGCTTCTGAGATCTTTCCTGAGCTTCTGAATGTGCCCCACGGTTCTGAGGGGGGTGTCAAGGTTCTGAAGTGGCCCGGGGTTACTCAGGAGATCCTGAGACTGACCAGTGGCTTCTAGGGGGATGGTAGGGGTTCTGGGGCTCTGAGCAGACAGATGCTTAGATTCTGTCCCTCAGAATGTCAGAGCCTAGGGCAGAGCTGTGCCAGGGCTTCCTGGTGGGGAGTGTGGGGTGCTGGAGTGCCCGCCCTGGCATGCCTTCCTGGGCATGTCTGGACCCCAGTTCTGTTGTGGGGGAGCCTGGTGCCATCCACGGGTGCATGCAGTAGGCCCCTCACTGGGAGAAGGAATGGTGTTGTGCCAGGCCCTGGGGGCTTGGCCCGCGCCCTCCAGGTGGGGGATGGCACCCGTCAGAGACAGTGCACCTGTGACTCAGGCAGGGGATCCGGTGCCCTTCCGCTGCTGCTTACCTGCCTAGAGGTCCAACAGCAACAGGGGGCTCCCCTACACAGTGCCGGTGCCTAGCCCCCTGTCCCCGGAGGCGCTGTGGACCAGGACGGCCCAGCACAGTAGGTTCTGGTGTTTGCTGACTGACTTAATGGGCTCAGGGTCTCCTAGACAAGATGGGAGCAAGGACTCCCCACTGGCAGTGAGGGCTCCCTGGATGGCCCAGGAGGGGGTGTCTCTGCCCCAGACTCCCGTCTGAGCTCCTACCTTCCAGAGGAGCAGGGAGGCCCAGACGGACCGGCCAGGGCCTGACCTGCTGGGCAGTGGAGCCCGGCCCTGTCCTTCCCTGGCAGGTGTTCCTGCCTCCCCTTGGCCAGACCCTCCTCCTGACCCTTCAATCTGAGCCCAATGTCACTGCCTGGGGAAAGCCATTGCTGACCCCAGACCGGCGCCCTCCCCACGGGGCGGGGGCGGCGGGTGTCGGTCGTTTCCTCGTCCGGGGTGGGAGCCCAGGGCCTGGCCGCCAGCCTCAGTTTCCCCGCGGGCCCAGGGCGCAGGGACCGGGGTCTGGGTCGCCGCGAGCGCGGGGGGCGCGGGCGCCGGGCGGGGCGCGCGGGGGCAGCGGCGCCACCTTAAGGCGGCTCTGCCCGCGGCTCCTGGCCGAGCCCCGCCGGAGGGAGGCGGCTCCGCGCGGGGCCCGCCGCCCGCGCCGCCACCAAGCCTGCCGCCCACCTTCGCGCCGCCCGCCGCCCGCGCGGGGTCCGCAGGGACCGCGGGTCCCGCAGCGCGTCCGCCCCGCCCGCCCGGCCGCGCGCCCCGCGCCGCCGCCCCCGGCCCCCATTGTCCGGCTCGGGCGGCGCCGGGCCTTGGGACGGCAGGATGTACCCCCAGGGGAGGCACCCGGTGAGCGGGGGGCGCGGGCGCCGGGCGGGGCGCGCGGGGGCAGCGGCGCCACCTTAAGGCGGCTCTGCCCGCGGCTCCTGGCCGAGCCCCGCCGGAGGGAGGCGGCTCCGCGCGGGGCCGGCCGCCCGCGCCGCCACCGAGCCGGCCGCCCACCTGCCCACCTTCCCGCCGCCCGCCGCACGCGCGGGGTAGGCAGGGACCGCGGGTCCCGCAGCGCGTCCGCCCCGCCCGCCCGGCCGCGCGCCCTGCGCCGCCGCCCCCGACCCCCATTGTCCGGCTCGGGCGGCGCCGGGCCTTGGGACGGCAGGATGTACCCCCAGGGGAGGCACCCGGTGAGCGGGGGGCGCGGGCGCCGGGCGGGGCGCGCGGGGGCAGCGGCGCCACCTTAAGGCGGCTCTGCCCGTGGCTCCTGGCCGAGCCCCGCCGGAGGGAGGCGGCTCCGCGCGGGGCCGGCCGCCCGCGCCGCCACCGAGCCGGCCGCCCACCTTCCCGCCGCCCGCCGCCCGCGCGGGGTCGGCAGGGACCGCGGGTCCCGCAGCGCGTCCGCCCCGCCCGCCTGGCCGCGCGCCCCGCGCCGCCGCCCCCGGCCCACATTGTCCGGCTCGGGCGGCGCCTGGCCTTCGGACGGCAGGATGTACCCCCAGGGGAGGCACCCGGTGAGCGGGGGGGGGGGGCCGGGCGCCGGGGGGTCGCCGGCCTCCCCGGGCCCTGGAACTCAGCCCCGCACGTCCCCCCAGACCACGCTGCAGCCCGGCCAGCCCTTCAAGTTCTCCATCCTGGAGATCTGCTACCGCATCAAGGAGGAGTTCCAGTTCCTGCAGGCGCAGTACCACAGGTGAGCGCCAGCACCGCAGTCCAGGGCAGGTGGCGCCCAGGGCGGGCAGGTGGGCGCCCAGGGCTGCGGGTTGCCACCGCGGGGGCGCCGAGGGGCGACAGCCTGCACCCCCGGGTCGCGGGAGGGTGGGGGGAAGTGAGGGGGGGCCCACCTCCTCACTTTGGAAACTGGCCCACTGTGGGGCCCGGGGACCCTCCTGTCCTCTCCTCCCCAGCCTCAAGCTGGAATGCGAGAAGCTGGCCAGTGAGAAGACCGAGATGCAGTGGCATTATGTTATGGTAAGGGGCTGGTCCTTGGACGGCGGGGGGGGGGGGGGGGGGAGAAGGGCCGGGGGCTGGTGTTGACCCTGAGCCCCATCCTACCCGCCTGAGATCTGGGCTTCCTGTCCACTGCCTCCGGACTGCCCCTCCGCAGCCCTGTGGGCCAGGGTCTCTGGGTATCCCCACCTGCCCCTCCTCTCCTAGGAGGGCAGAGGGACTCCTCCAGGCAGACCCCCTGATTCCCCCCTGGTCTCTCCTTCTGACGCCCCCATGGGGCTGGGGCCTCCATGTCACACTGACCCCTAGCCTGGGTGCTCTTGAGACCCCAGTGCCCCCTGGCTCCTAGGTGTCCCCAGTGGGCTTTTCCTTTGCAGTACTACGAAATGTCCTACGGGCTCAACATCGAGATGCATAAGCAGGTAACGGCAGGGCTGGGGTGTTGAGGAGGGAGGGTGGGGTCGGGAAGCCACGGGACCCCAGGGTGCAATTTGGGCCAAGGCAGACCCAGGGAGCGAGGCTCATCATGAAATCCTGCAGAGGCTCCGGGGGGCTGATTGGGGAACCGGCTCATGGAAGCAAAGTGATTTTCAGTTTCTGGGGACAGGGGCTACAGCTGGAGCCAGCCAGCAGAGAGGCGGGCAGGGGGCAGGGGCTGGGTGTCCCCTGGAGCCGAGGGTGGCCCTCTGGGTAGGAGACTGTGGAGAGGCCTCTGTCCCAGGAAAGGCCCTGGCTGATGGTCTTGGAGGTCCCTTCCTGCCCAAGTCTGAGGTTTGGCGTTGGACCCTGAGACACTGGGAATTCTGGAAGCCCTGAGTCCATCCCAGTGGTATTGCCAGAAGGTTCTGAGATTGTTCTCAGGCCCTGACTTAGACTGAGCCCACCTCTCCAGGCTGTCCTCAAGGCTCCCAGATTGACCCCAATTCTGTGGGCTTCTGAGATCTTTCCTGAGCTTCTGAATGTGCCCCACGGTTCTGAGGGGGGTGTCAAGGTTCTGAAGTGGCCCGGGGTTACTCAGGAGATCCTGAGACTGACCAGTGGCTTCTAGGGGGATGGTAGGGGTTCTGGGGCTCTGAGCAGACAGATGCTTAGATTCTGTCCCTCAGAATGTCAGAGCCTAGGGCAGAGCTGTGCCAGGGCTTCCTGGTGGGGAGTGTGGGGTGCTGGAGTGCCCGCCCTGGCATGCCTTCCTGGGCATGTCTGGACCCCAGTTCTGTTGTGGGGGAGCCTGGTGCCATCCACGGGTGCATGCAGTAGGCCCCTCACTGGGAGAAGGAATGGTGTTGTGCCAGGCCCTGGGGGCTTGGCCCGCGCCCTCCAGGTGGGGGATGGCACCCGTCAGAGACAGTGCACCTGTGACTCAGGCAGGGGATCCGGTGCCCTTCCGCTGCTGCTTACCTGCCTAGAGGTCCAACAGCAACAGGGGGCTCCCCTACACAGTGCCGGTGCCTAGCCCCCTGTCCCCGGAGGCGCTGTGGACCAGGACGGCCCAGCACAGTAGGTTCTGGTGTTTGCTGACTGACTTAATGGGCTCAGGGTCTCCTAGACAAGATGGGAGCAAGGACTCCCCACTGGCAGTGAGGGCTCCCTGGATGGCCCAGGAGGGGGTGTCTCTGCCCCAGACTCCCGTCTGAGCTCCTACCTTCCAGAGGAGCAGGGAGGCCCAGACGGACCGGCCAGGGCCTGACCTGCTGGGCAGTGGAGCCCGGCCCTGTCCTTCCCTGGCAGGTGTTCCTGCCTCCCCTTGGCCAGACCCTCCTCCTGACCCTTCAATCTGAGCCCAATGTCACTGCCTGGGGAAAGCCATTGCTGACCCCAGACCGGCGCCCTCCCCACGGGGCGGGGGCGGCGGGTGTCGGTCGTTTCCTCGTCCGGGGTGGGAGCCCAGGGCCTGGCCGCCAGCCTCAGTTTCCCCGCGGGCCCAGGGCGCAGGGACCGGGGTCTGGGTCGCCGCGAGCGCGGGGGGCGCGGGCGCCGGGCGGGGCGCGCGGGGGCAGCGGCGCCACCTTAAGGCGGCTCTGCCCGCGGCTCCTGGCCGAGCCCCGCCGGAGGGAGGCGGCTCCGCGCGGGGCCCGCCGCCCGCGCCGCCACCAAGCCTGCCGCCCACCTTCGCGCCGCCCGCCGCCCGCGCGGGGTCCGCAGGGACCGCGGGTCCCGCAGCGCGTCCGCCCCGCCCGCCCGGCCGCGCGCCCCGCGCCGCCGCCCCCGGCCCCCATTGTCCGGCTCGGGCGGCGCCGGGCCTTGGGACGGCAGGATGTACCCCCAGGGGAGGCACCCGGTGAGCGGGGGGCGCGGGCGCCGGGCGGGGCGCGCGGGGGCAGCGGCGCCACCTTAAGGCGGCTCTGCCCGTGGCTCCTGGCCGAGCCCCGCCGGAGGGAGGCGGCTCCGCGCGGGGCCGGCCGCCCGCGCCGCCACCGAGCCGGCCGCCCACCTTCCCGCCGCCCGCGCGGGGTCCGCAGGGACCGCGGGTCCCGCAGCGCGTCCGCCCCGCCCGCCCGGCCGGGCGCCCTGCGCCGCCGCCCCCGGCCCCCATTGTCCGGCTCGGGCGGCGCCGGGCCTTGGGACGGCAGGATGTACCCCCAGGGGAGGCACCCGGTGAGCGGGGGGCGCGGGCGCCGGGCGGGGCGCGCGGGGGCAGCGGCGCCACCTTAAGGCGGCTCTGCCCGTGGCTCCTGGCCGAGCCCCGCCGGAGGGAGGCGGCTCCGCGCGGGGCCGGACGCCCGCGCCGCCACCGAGCCGGCCGCCCACCTTCCCGCCGCCCGCCGCCCGCGCGGGGTCGGCAGGGACCGCGGGTCCCGCAGCGCGTCCGCCCCGCCCGCCCGGCCGCGCGCCCCGCGCCGCCGCCCCCGGCCCACATTGTCCGGCTCGGGCGGCGCCTGGCCTTCGGACGGCAGGATGTACCCCCAGGGGAGGCACCCGGTGAGCGGGGGGGGGGGCCGGGCGCCGGGGGGTCGCCGGCCTCCCCGGGCCCTGGAACTCAGCCCCGCACGTCCCCCCAGACCACGCTGCAGCCCGGCCAGCCCTTCAAGTTCTCCATCCTGGAGATCTGCTACCGCATCAAGGAGGAGTTCCAGTTCCTGCAGGCGCAGTACCACAGGTGAGCGCCAGCACCGCAGTCCAGGGCAGGTGGCGCCCAGGGCGGGCAGGTGGGCGCCCAGGGCTGCGGGTTGCCACCGCGGGGGCGCCGAGGGGCGACAGCCTGCACCCCCGGGTCGCGGGAGGGTGGGGGGAAGTGAGGGGGGGCCCACCTCCTCACTTTGGAAACTGGCCCACTGTGGGGCCCGGGGACCCTCCTGTCCTCTCCTCCCCAGCCTCAAGCTGGAATGCGAGAAGCTGGCCAGTGAGAAGACCGAGATGCAGTGGCATTATGTTATGGTAAGGGGCTGGTCCTTGGACGGCGGGGGGGGGGGGGAGAAGGGCCGGGGGCTGGTGTTGACCCTGAGCCCCATCCTACCCGCCTGAGATCTGGGCTTCCTGTCCACTGCCTCCGGACTGCCCCTCCGCAGCCCTGTGGGCCAGGGTCTCTGGATATCCCCACCTGCCCCTCCTCTCCTAGGAGGGCAGAGGGACTCCTCCAGGCAGACCCCCTGATTCCCCCCTGGTCTCTCCTTCTGACGCCCCCATGGGGCTGGGGCCTCCATGTCACACTGACCCCTAGCCTGGGTGCTCTTGAGACCCCAGTGCCCCCTGGCTCCTAGGTGTCCCCAGTGGGCTTTTCCTTTGCAGTACTACGAAATGTCCTACGGGCTCAACATCGAGATGCATAAGCAGGTAACGGCAGGGCTGGGGTGTTGAGGAGGGAGGGTGGGGTCGGGAAGCCACGGGACCCCAGGGTGCAATTTGGGCCAAGGCAGACCCAGGGAGCGAGGCTCATCATGAAATCCTGCAGAGGCTCCGGGGGGCTGATTGGGGAACCGGCTCATGGAAGCAAAGTGATTTTCAGTTTCTGGGGACAGGGGCTACAGCTGGAGCCAGCCAGCAGAGAGGCGGGCAGGGGGCAGGGGCTGGGTGTCCCCTGGAGCCGAGGGTGGCCCTCTGGGTAGGAGACTGTGGAGAGGCCTCTGTCCCAGGAAAGGCCCTGGCTGATGGTCTTGGAGGTCCCTTCCTGCCCAAGTCTGAGGTTTGGCGTTGGACCCTGAGACACTGGGAATTCTGGAAGCCCTGAGTCCATCCCAGTGGTATTGCCAGAAGGTTCTGAGATTGTTCTCAGGCCCTGACTTAGACTGAGCCCACCTTTCCAGGCTGTCCTCAAGGCTCCGAGATTGACCCCAATTCTGTGGGCTTCTGAGATCTTTCCTGAGCTTCTGAATGTGCCCCACGGTTCTGAGGGGGGTGTCAAGGTTCTGAAGTGGCCCGGGGTTACTCAGGAGATCCTGAGACTGACCAGTGGCTTCTAGGGGGATGGTAGGGGTTCTGGGGCTCTGAGCAGACAGATGCTTAGATTCTGTCCCTCAGAATGTCAGAGCCTAGGGCAGAGCTGTGCCAGGGCTTCCTGGTGGGGAGTGTGGGGTGCTGGAGTGCCCGCCCTGGCATGCCTTCCTGGGCATGTCTGGACCCCAGTTCTGTTGTGGGGGAGCCTGGTGCCATCCACGGGTGCATGCAGTAGGCCCCTCACTGGGAGAAGGAATGGTGTTGTGCCAGGCCCTGGGGGCTTGGCCCGCGCCCTCCAGGTGGGGGATGGCACCCGTCAGAGACAGTGCACCTGTGACTCAGGCAGGGGATCCGGTGCCCTTCCGCTGCTGCTTACCTGCCTAGAGGTCCAACAGCAACAGGGGGCTCCCCTACACAGTGCCGGTGCCTAGCCTCCTGTCCCCGGAGGCGCTGTGGACCAGGACGGCCCAGCACAGTAGGTTCTGGTGTTTGCTGACTGACTTAATGGGCTCAGGGTCTCCTAGACAAGATGGGAGCAAGGACTCCCCACTGGCAGTGAGGGCTCCCTGGATGGCCCAGGAGGGGGTGTCTCTGCCCCAGACTCCCGTCTGAGCTCCTACCTTCCAGAGGAGCAGGGAGGCCCAGACGGACCGGCCAGGGCCTGACCTGCTGGGCAGTGGAGCCTGGCCCTGTCCTTCCCTGGCAGGTGTTCCTGCCTCCCCTTGGCCAGACCCTCCTCCTGACCCTTCAATCTGAGCCCAATGTCACTGCCTGGGGAAAGCCATTGCTGACCCCAGACCGGCGCCCTCCCCACGGGGCGGGGGCGGCGGGTGTCGGTCGTTTCCTCGTCCGGGGTGGGAGCCCAGGGCCTGGCCGCCAGCCTCAGTTTCCCCGCGGGCCCAGGGCGCAGGGACCGGGGTCTGGGTCGCCGCGAGCGCGGGGGGCGCGGGCGCCTGGCGGGGCGCGCGGGGGCAGCGGCGCCACCTTAAGGCGGCTCTGCCCGCGGCTCCTGGCCGAGCCCCGCCGGAGGGAGGCGGCTCCGCGCGGGGCCCGCCGCCCGCGCCGCCACCAAGCCTGCCGCCCACCTTCGCGCCGCCCGCCGCCCGCGCGGGGTCCGCAGGGACCGCGGGTCCCGCAGCGCGTCCGCCCCGCGCGCCCCGCGCCGCCGCCCCCGGCCCCCATTGTCCGGCTCGGGCGGCGCCGGGCCTTGGGACGGCAGGATGTACCCCCAGGGGAGGCACCCGGTGAGCGGGGGGCGCGGGCGCCGGGCGGGGCGCGCGGGGGCAGCGGCGCCACCTTAAGGCGGCTCTGCCCGCGGCTCCTGGCCGAGCCCCGCCGGAGGGAGGCGGCTCCGCGCGGGGCCGGCCGCCCGCGCCGCCACCGAGCCGGCCGCCCACCTGCCCACCTTCCCGCCGCCCGCCGCACGCGCGGGGTAGGCAGGGACCGCGGGTCCCGCAGCGCGTCCGCCCCGCCCGCCCGGCCGCGCGCCCCGCGCCGCCGCCCCGGGCCCACATTGTCCGGCTCGGGCGGCGCCGGGCCTTGGGACGGCAGGATGTACCCCCAGGGGAGGCACCCGGTGAGCGGGGGGCGCGGGCGCCGGGCGGGGCGCGCGGGGGCAGCGGCGCCACCTTAAGGCGGCACTGCCTGTGGCTCCTGGCCGAGCCCCGCCGGAGGGAGGCGGCTCCGCGAGGGGCCGGCCGCCCGCGCCGCCACCGAGCCGGCCGCCCACCTTCCCGCCGCCCGCGCGGGGTCCGCAGGGACCGCGGGTCCCGCAGCGCGTCCGCCCCGCCCGCCCGGCCGAGCGCCCTGCGCCGCCGCCCCCGGCCCCCATTGTCCGGCTCGGGCGGCGCCGGGCCTTGGGACGGCAGGATGTACCCCCAGGGGAGGCACCCGGTGAGCGGGGGGCGCGGGCGCCGGGCGGGGCGCGCGGGGGCAGCGGCGCCACCTTAAGGCGGCTCTGCCCGTGGCTCCTGGCCGAGCCCCGCCGGAGGGAGGCGGCTCCGCGCGGGGCCGGCCGCCCGCGCCGCCACCGAGCCGGCCGCCCACCTTCCCGCCGCCCGCCGCCCGCGCGGGGTCGGCAGGGACCGCGGGTCCCGCAGCGCGTCCGCCCCGCCCGCCCGGCCGCGCGCCCCGCGCCGCCGCCCCCGGCCCACATTGTCCGGCTCGGGCGGCGCCTGGCCTTCGGACGGCAGGATGTACCCCCAGGGGAGGCACCCGGTGAGCGGGGGGGGGCCGGGCGCCGGGGGGTCGCCGGCCTCCCCGGGCCCTGGAACTCAGCCCCGCACGTCCCCCCAGACCACGCTGCAGCCCGGCCAGCCCTTCAAGTTCTCCATCCTGGAGATCTGCTACCGCATCAAGGAGGAGTTCCAGTTCCTGCAGGCGCAGTACCACAGGTGAGCGCCAGCACCGCAGTCCAGGGCAGGTGGCGCCCAGGGCGGGCAGGTGGGCGCCCAGGGCTGCGGGTTGCCACCGCGGGGGCGCCGAGGGGCGACAGCCTGCACCCCCGGGTCGCGGGAGGGTGGGGGGAAGTGAGGGGGGGCCCACCTCCTCACTTTGGAAACTGGCCCACTGTGGGGCCCGGGGACCCTCCTGTCCTCTCCTCCCCAGCCTCAAGCTGGAATGCGAGAAGCTGGCCAGTGAGAAGACCGAGATGCAGTGGCATTATGTTATGGTAAGGGGCTGGTCCTTGGACGGCGGGGGGGGGGGGGGGGAGAAGGGCCGGGGGCTGGTGTTGACCCTGAGCCCCATCCTACCCGCCTGAGATCTGGGCTTCCTGTCCACTGCCTCCGGACTGCCCCTCCGCAGCCCTGTGGGCCAGGGTCTCTGGGTATCCCCACCTGCCCCTCCTCTCCTAGGAGGGCAGAGGGACTCCTCCAGGCAGACCCCCTGATTCCCCCCTGGTCTCTCCTTCTGACGCCCCCATGGGGCTGGGGCCTCCATGTCACACTGACCCCTAGCCTGGGTGCTCTTGAGACCCCAGTGCCCCCTGGCTCCTAGGTGTCCCCAGTGGGCTTTTCCTTTGCAGTACTACGAAATGTCCTACGGGCTCAACATCGAGATGCATAAGCAGGTAACGGCAGGGCTGGGGTGTTGAGGAGGGAGGGTGGGGTCGGGAAGCCACGGGACCCCAGGGTGCAATTTGGGCCAAGGCAGACCCAGGGAGCGAGGCTCATCATGAAATCCTGCAGAGGCTCCGGGGGGCTGATTGGGGAACCGGCTCATGGAAGCAAAGTGATTTTCAGTTTCTGGGGACAGGGGCTACAGCTGGAGCCAGCCAGCAGAGAGGCGGGCAGGGGGCAGGGGCTGGGTGTCCCCTGGAGCCGAGGGTGGCCCTCTGGGTAGGAGACTGTGGAGAGGCCTCTGTCCCAGGAAAGGCCCTGGCTGATGGTCTTGGAGGTCCCTTCCTGCCCAAGTCTGAGGTTTGGCGTTGGACCCTGAGACACTGGGAATTCTGGAAGCCCTGAGTCCATCCCAGTGGTATTGCCAGAAGGTTCTGAGATTGTTCTCAGGCCCTGACTTAGACTGAGCCCACCTTTCCAGGCTGTCCTCAAGGCTCCGAGATTGACCCCAATTCTGTGGGCTTCTGAGATCTTTCCTGAGCTTCTGAATGTGCCCCACGGTTCTGAGGGGGGTGTCAAGGTTCTGAAGTGGCCCGGGGTTACTCAGGAGATCCTGAGACTGACCAGTGGCTTCTAGGGGGATGGTAGGGGTTCTGGGGCTCTGAGCAGACAGATGCTTAGATTCTGTCCCTCAGAATGTCAGAGCCTAGGGCAGAGCTGTGCCAGGGCTTCCTGGTGGGGAGTGTGGGGTGCTGGAGTGCCCGCCCTGGCATGCCTTCCTGGGCATGTCTGGACCCCAGTTCTGTTGTGGGGGAGCCTGGTGCCATCCACGGGTGCATGCAGTAGGCCCCTCACTGGGAGAAGGAATGGTGTTGTGCCAGGCCCTGGGGGCTTGGCCCGCGCCCTCCAGGTGGGGGATGGCACCCGTCAGAGACAGTGCACCTGTGACTCAGGCAGGGGATCCGGTGCCCTTCCGCTGCTGCTTACCTGCCTAGAGGTCCAACAGCAACAGGGGGCTCCCCTACACAGTGCCGGTGCCTAGCCTCCTGTCCCCGGAGGCGCTGTGGACCAGGACGGCCCAGCACAGTAGGTTCTGGTGTTTGCTGACTGACTTAATGGGCTCAGGGTCTCCTAGACAAGATGGGAGCAAGGACTCCCCACTGGCAGTGAGGGCTCCCTGGATGGCCCAGGAGGGGGTGTCTCTGCCCCAGACTCCCGTCTGAGCTCCTACCTTCCAGAGGAGCAGGGAGGCCCAGACGGACCGGCCAGGGCCTGACCTGCTGGGCAGTGGAGCCCGGCCCTGTCCTTCCCTGGCAGGTGTTCCTGCCTCCCCTTGGCCAGACCCTCCTCCTGACCCTTCAATCTGAGCCCAATGTCACTGCCTGGGGAAAGCCATTGCTGACCCCAGACCGGCGCCCTCCCCACGGGGCGGGGGCGGCGGGTGTCGGTCGTTTCCTCGTCCGGGGTGGGAGCCCAGGGCCTGGCCGCCAGCCTCAGTTTCCCCGCGGGCCCAGGGCGCAGGGACCGGGGTCTGGGTCGCCGCGAGCGCGGGGGGCGCGGGCGCCGGGCGGGGCGCGCGGGGGCAGCGGCGCCACCTTAAGGCGGCTCTGCCCGCGGCTCCTGGCCGAGCCCCGCCGGAGGGAGGCGGCTCCGCGCGGGGCCCGCCGCCCGCGCCGCCACCAAGCCTGCCGCCCACCTTCGCGCCGCCCGCCGCCCGCGCGGGGTCCGCAGGGACCGCGGGTCCCGCAGCGCGTCCGCCCCGCCCGCCCGGCCGCGCGCCCCGCGCCGCCGCCCCCGGCCCCCATTGTCCGGCTCGGGCGGCGCCGGGCCTTGGGACGGCAGGATGTACCCCCAGGGGAGGCACCCGGTGAGCGGGGGGCGCGGGCGCCGGGCGGGGCGCGCGGGGGCAGCGGCGCCACCTTAAGGCGGCTCTGCCCGCGGCTCCTGGCCGAGCCCCGCTGGAGGGAGGCGGCTCCGCGCGGGGCCGGCCGCCCGCGCCGCCACCAAGCCGGCCGCCCACCTGCCCACCTTCCCGCCGCCCGCCGCACGCGCGGGGTAGGCAGGGACCGCGGGTCCCGCAGCGCGTCCGCCCCGCCCGCCCGGCCGCGCGCCCTGCGCCGCCGCCCACGACCCCCATTGTCCGGCTCGGGCGGCGCCGGGCCTTGGGACGGCAGGATGTACCCCCAGGGGAGGCACCCGGTGAGCGGGGGGCGCGGGCGCCGGGCGGGGCGCGCGGGGGCAGCGGCGCCACCTTAAGGCGGCTCTGCCCGTGGCTCCTGGCCGAGCCCCGCCGGAGGGAGGCGGCTCCGCGCGGGGCCGGCCGCCCGCGCCGCCACCGAGCCGGCCGCCCACCTTCCCGCCGCCCGCCGCCCGCGCGGGGTCGGCAGGGACCGCGGGTCCCGCAGCGCGTCCGCCCCGCCCGCCCGGCCGCGCGCCCCGCGCCGCCGCCCCCGGCCCACATTGTCCGGCTCGGGCGGCGCCTGGCCTTCGGACGGCAGGATGTACCCCCAGGGGAGGCACCCGGTGAGCGGGGGGGGGCCGGGCGCCGGGGGGTCGCCGGCCTCCCCGGGCCCTGGAACTCAGCCCCGCACGTCCCCCCAGACCACGCTGCAGCCCGGCCAGCCCTTCAAGTTCTCCATCCTGGAGATCTGCTACCGCATCAAGGAGGAGTTCCAGTTCCTGCAGGCGCAGTACCACAGGTGAGCGCCAGCACCGCAGTCCAGGGCAGGTGGCGCCCAGGGCGGGCAGGTGGGCGCCCAGGGCTGCGGGTTGCCACCGCGGGGGCGCCGAGGGGCGACAGCCTGCACCCCCGGGTCGCGGGAGGGTGGGGGGAAGTGAGGGGGGGCCCACCTCCTCACTTTGGAAACTGGCCCACTGTGGGGCCCGGGGACCCTCCTGTCCTCTCCTCCCCAGCCTCAAGCTGGAATGCGAGAAGCTGGCCAGTGAGAAGACCGAGATGCAGTGGCATTATGTTATGGTAAGGGGCTGGTCCTTGGACGGCGGGGGGGGGGGGGGAGAAGGGCCGGGGGCTGGTGTTGACCCTGAGCCCCATCCTACCCGCCTGAGATCTGGGCTTCCTGTCCACTGCCTCCGGACTGCCCCTCCGCAGCCCTGTGGGCCAGGGTCTCTGGGTATCCCCACCTGCCCCTCCTCTCCTAGGAGGGCAGAGGGACTCCTCCAGGCAGACCCCCTGATTCCCCCCTGGTCTCTCCTTCTGACGCCCCCATGGGGCTGGGGCCTCCATGTCACACTGACCCCTAGCCTGGGTGCTCTTGAGACCCCAGTGCCCCCTGGCTCCTAGGTGTCCCCAGTGGGCTTTTCCTTTGCAGTACTACGAAATGTCCTACGGGCTCAACATCGAGATGCATAAGCAGGTAACGGCAGGGCTGGGGTGTTGAGGAGGGAGGGTGGGGTCGGGAAGCCACGGGACCCCAGGGTGCAATTTGGGCCAAGGCAGACCCAGGGAGCGAGGCTCATCATGAAATCCTGCAGAGGCTCCGGGGGGCTGATTGGGGAACCGGCTCATGGAAGCAAAGTGATTTTCAGTTTCTGGGGACAGGGGCTACAGCTGGAGCCAGCCAGCAGAGAGGCGGGCAGGGGGCAGGGGCTGGGTGTCCCCTGGAGCCGAGGGTGGCCCTCTGGGTAGGAGACTGTGGAGAGGCCTCTGTCCCAGGAAAGGCCCTGGCTGATGGTCTTGGAGGTCCCTTCCTGCCCAAGTCTGAGGTTTGGCGTTGGACCCTGAGACACTGGGAATTCTGGAAGCCCTGAGTCCATCCCAGTGGTATTGCCAGAAGGTTCTGAGATTGTTCTCAGGCCCTGACTTAGACTGAGCCCACCTTTCCAGGCTGTCCTCAAGGCTCCGAGATTGACCCCAATTCTGTGGGCTTCTGAGATCTTTCCTGAGCTTCTGAATGTGCCCCACGGTTCTGAGGGGGGTGTCAAGGTTCTGAAGTGGCCCGGGGTTACTCAGGAGATCCTGAGACTGACCAGTGGCTTCTAGGGGGATGGTAGGGGTTCTGGGGCTCTGAGCAGACAGATGCTTAGATTCTGTCCCTCAGAATGTCAGAGCCTAGGGCAGAGCTGTGCCAGGGCTTCCTGGTGGGGAGTGTGGGGTGCTGGAGTGCCCGCCCTGGCATGCCTTCCTGGGCATGTCTGGACCCCAGTTCTGTTGTGGGGGAGCCTGGTGCCATCCACGGGTGCATGCAGTAGGCCCCTCACTGGGAGAAGGAATGGTGTTGTGCCAGGCCCTGGGGGCTTGGCCCGCGCCCTCCAGGTGGGGGATGGCACCCGTCAGAGACAGTGCACCTGTGACTCAGGCAGGGGATCCGGTGCCCTTCCGCTGCTGCTTACCTGCCTAGAGGTCCAACAGCAACAGGGGGCTCCCCTACACAGTGCCGGTGCCTAGCCCCCTGTCCCCGGAGGCGCTGTGGACCAGGACGGCCCAGCACAGTAGGTTCTGGTGTTTGCTGACTGACTTAATGGGCTCAGGGTCTCCTAGACAAGATGGGAGCAAGGACTCCCCACTGGCAGTGAGGGCTCCCTGGATGGCCCAGGAGGGGGTGTCTCTGCCCCAGACTCCCGTCTGAGCTCCTACCTTCCAGAGGAGCAGGGAGGCCCAGACGGACCGGCCAGGGCCTGACCTGCTGGGCAGTGGAGCCCGGCCCTGTCCTTCCCTGGCAGGTGTTCCTGCCTCCCCTTGGCCAGACCCTCCTCCTGACCCTTCAATCTGAGCCCAATGTCACTGCCTGGGGAAAGCCATTGCTGACCCCAGACCGGCGCCCTCCCCACGGGGCGGGGGCGGCGGGTGTCGGTCGTTTCCTCGTCCGGGGTGGGAGCCCAGGGCCTGGCCGCCAGCCTCAGTTTCCCCGCGGGCCCAGGGCGCAGGGACCGGGGTCTGGGTCGCCGCGAGCGCGGGGGGCGCGGGCGCCGGGCGGGGCGCGCGGGGGCAGCGGCGCCACCTTAAGGCGGCTCTGCCCGCGGCTCCTGGCCGAGCCCCGCCGGAGGGAGGCGGCTCCGCGCGGGGCCCGCCGCCCGCGCCGCCACCAAGCCTGCCGCCCACCTTCGCGCCGCCCGCCGCCCGCGCGGGGTCCGCAGGGACCGCGGGTCCCGCAGCGCGTCCGCCCCGCCCGCCCGAACGCGCGCCCCGCGCCGCCGCCCCCGGCCCCCATTGTCCGGCTCGGGCGGCGCCGGGCCTTGGGACGGCAGGATGTACCCCCAGGGGAGGCACCCGGTGAGCGGGGGGCGCGGGCGCCGGGCGGGGCGCGCGGGGGCAGCGGCGCCACCTTAAGGCGGCTCTGCCCGTGGCTCCTGGCCGAGCCCCGCCGGAGGGAGGCGGCTCCGCGCGGGGCCTGCCGCCCGCGCCGCCACCGAGCCGGCCGCCCACCTTCCCGCCGCCCGCGCGGGGTCCGCAGGGACCGCGGGTCCCGCAGCGCGTCCGCCCCGCCCGCCCGGCCGCGCGCCCTGCGCCGCCGCCCCCGGCCCCCATTGTCCGGCTCGGGCGGCGCCGGGCCTTGGGACGGCAGGATGTACCCCCAGGGGAGGCACCCGGTGAGCGGGGGGCGCGGGCGCCGGGCGGGGCGCGCGGGGGCAGCGGCGCCACCTTAAGGCGGCTCTGCCCGTGGCTCCTGGCCGAGCCCCGCCGGAGGGAGGCGGCTCCGCGCGGGGCCGGACGCCCGCGCCGCCACCGAGCCGGCCGCCCACCTTCCCGCCGCCCGCCGCCCGCGCGGGGTCGGCAGGGACCGCGGGTCCCGCAGCGCGTCCGCCCCGCCCGCCCGGCCGCGCGCCCCGCGCCGCCGCCCCCGGCCCACATTGTCCGGCTCGGGCGGCGCCTGGCCTTCGGACGGCAGGATGTACCCCCAGGGGAGGCACCCGGTGAGCGGGGGGGGGGGGGCCGGGCGCCGGGGGGTCGCCGGCCTCCCCGGGCCCTGGAACTCAGCCCCGCACGTCCCCCCAGACCACGCTGCAGCCCGGCCAGCCCTTCAAGTTCTCCATCCTGGAGATCTGCTACCGCATCAAGGAGGAGTTCCAGTTCCTGCAGGCGCAGTACCACAGGTGAGCGCCAGCACCGCAGTCCAGGGCAGGTGGCGCCCAGGGCGGGCAGGTGGGCGCCCAGGGCTGCGGGTTGCCACCGCGGGGGCGCCGAGGGGCGACAGCCTGCACCCCCGGGTCGCGGGAGGGTGGGGGGAAGTGAGGGGGGGCCCACCTCCTCACTTTGGAAACTGGCCCACTGTGGGGCCCGGGGACCCTCCTGTCCTCTCCTCCCCAGCCTCAAGCTGGAATGCGAGAAGCTGGCCAGTGAGAAGACCGAGATGCAGTGGCATTATGTTATGGTAAGGGGCTGGTCCTTGGACGGCGGGGGGGGGGGGGAGAAGGGCCGGGGGCTGGTGTTGACCCTGAGCCCCATCCTACCCGCCTGAGATCTGGGCTTCCTGTCCACTGCCTCCGGACTGCCCCTCCGCAGCCCTGTGGGCCAGGGTCTCTGGATATCCCCACCTGCCCCTCCTCTCCTAGGAGGGCAGAGGGACTCCTCCAGGCAGACCCCCTGATTCCCCCCTGGTCTCTCCTTCTGACGCCCCCATGGGGCTGGGGCCTCCATGTCACACTGACCCCTAGCCTGGGTGCTCTTGAGACCCCAGTGCCCCCTGGCTCCTAGGTGTCCCCAGTGGGCTTTTCCTTTGCAGTACTACGAAATGTCCTACGGGCTCAACATCGAGATGCATAAGCAGGTAACGGCAGGGCTGGGGTGTTGAGGAGGGAGGGTGGGGTCGGGAAGCCACGGGACCCCAGGGTGCAATTTGGGCCAAGGCAGACCCAGGGAGCGAGGCTCATCATGAAATCCTGCAGAGGCTCCGGGGGGCTGATTGGGGAACCGGCTCATGGAAGCAAAGTGATTTTCAGTTTCTGGGGACAGGGGCTACAGCTGGAGCCAGCCAGCAGAGAGGCGGGCAGGGGGCAGGGGCTGGGTGTCCCCTGGAGCCGAGGGTGGCCCTCTGGGTAGGAGACTGTGGAGAGGCCTCTGTCCCAGGAAAGGCCCTGGCTGATGGTCTTGGAGGTCCCTTCCTGCCCAAGTCTGAGGTTTGGCGTTGGACCCTGAGACACTGGGAATTCTGGAAGCCCTGAGTCCATCCCAGTGGTATTGCCAGAAGGTTCTGAGATTGTTCTCAGGCCCTGACTTAGACTGAGCCCACCTTTCCAGGCTGTCCTCAAGGCTCCGAGATTGACCCCAATTCTGTGGGCTTCTGAGATCTTTCCTGAGCTTCTGAATGTGCCCCACGGTTCTGAGGGGGGTGTCAAGGTTCTGAAGTGGCCCGGGGTTACTCAGGAGATCCTGAGACTGACCAGTGGCTTCTAGGGGGATGGTAGGGGTTCTGGGGCTCTGAGCAGACAGATGCTTAGATTCTGTCCCTCAGAATGTCAGAGCCTAGGGCAGAGCTGTGCCAGGGCTTCCTGGTGGGGAGTGTGGGGTGCTGGAGTGCCCGCCCTGGCATGCCTTCCTGGGCATGTCTGGACCCCAGTTCTGTTGTGGGGGAGCCTGGTGCCATCCACGGGTGCATGCAGTAGGCCCCTCACTGGGAGAAGGAATGGTGTTGTGCCAGGCCCTGGGGGCTTGGCCCGCGCCCTCCAGGTGGGGGATGGCACCCGTCAGAGACAGTGCACCTGTGACTCAGGCAGGGGATCCGGTGCCCTTCCGCTGCTGCTTACCTGCCTAGAGGTCCAACAGCAACAGGGGGCTCCCCTACACAGTGCCGGTGCCTAGCCTCCTGTCCCCGGAGGCGCTGTGGACCAGGACGGCCCAGCACAGTAGGTTCTGGTGTTTGCTGACTGACTTAATGGGCTCAGGGTCTCCTAGACAAGATGGGAGCAAGGACTCCCCACTGGCAGTGAGGGCTCCCTGGATGGCCCAGGAGGGGGTGTCTCTGCCCCAGACTCCCGTCTGAGCTCCTACCTTCCAGAGGAGCAGGGAGGCCCAGACGGACCGGCCAGGGCCTGACCTGCTGGGCAGTGGAGCCCGGCCCTGTCCTTCCCTGGCAGGTGTTCCTGCCTCCCCTTGGCCAGACCCTCCTCCTGACCCTTCAATCTGAGCCCAATGTCACTGCCTGGGGAAAGCCATTGCTGACCCCAGACCGGCGCCCTCCCCACGGGGCGGGGGCGGCGGGTGTCGGTCGTTTCCTCGTCCGGGGTGGGAGCCCAGGGCCTGGCCGCCAGCCTCAGTTTCCCCGCGGGCCCAGGGCGCAGGGACCGGGGTCTGGGTCGCCGCGAGCGCGGGGGGCGCGGGCGCCTGGCGGGGCGCGCGGGGGCAGCGGCGCCACCTTAAGGCGGCTCTGCCCGCGGCTCCTGGCCGAGCCCCGCCGGAGGGAGGCGGCTCCGCGCGGGGCCCGCCGCCCGCGCCGCCACCAAGCCTGCCGCCCACCTTCGCGCCGCCCGCCGCCCGCGCGGGGTCCGCAGGGACCGCGGGTCCCGCAGCGCGTCCGCCCCGCGCGCCCCGCGCCGCCGCCCCCGGCCCCCATTGTCCGGCTCGGGCGGCGCCGGGCCTTGGGACGGCAGGATGTACCCCCAGGGGAGGCACCCGGTGAGCGGGGGGCGCGGGCGCCGGGCGGGGCGCGCGGGGGCAGCGGCGCCACCTTAAGGCGGCTCTGCCCGTGGCTCCTGGCCGAGCCCCGCCGGAGGGAGGCGGCTCCGCGCGGGGCCGGCCGCCCGCGCCGCCACCGAGCCGGCCGCCCACCTTCCCGCCGCCCGCGCGGGGTCCGCAGGGACCGCGGGTCCCGCAGCGCGTCCGCCCCGCCCGCCCGGCCGCGCGCCCTGCGCCGCCGCCCCCGGCCCCCATTGTCCGGCTCGGGCGGCGCCGGGCCTTGGGACGGCAGGATGTACCCCCAGGGGAGGCACCCGGTGAGCGGGGGGCGCGGGCGCCGGGCGGGGCGCGCGGGGGCAGCGGCGCCACCTTAAGGCGGCTCTGCCCGTGGCTCCTGGCCGAGCCCCGCCGGAGGGAGGCGGCTCCGCGCGGGGCCGGACGCCCGCGCCGCCACCGAGCCGGCCGCCCACCTTCCCGCCGCCCGCCGCCCGCGCGGGGTCGGCAGGGACCGCGGGTCCCGCAGCGCGTCCGCCCCGCCCGCCCGGCCGCGCGCCCCGCGCCGCCGCCCCCGGCCCACATTGTCCGGCTCGGGCGGCGCCTGGCCTTCGGACGGCAGGATGTACCCCCAGGGGAGGCACCCGGTGAGCGGGGGGGGGGGGCCGGGCGCCGGGGGGTCGCCGGCCTCCCCGGGCCCTGGAACTCAGCCCCGCACGTCCCCCCAGACCACGCTGCAGCCCGGCCAGCCCTTCAAGTTCTCCATCCTGGAGATCTGCTACCGCATCAAGGAGGAGTTCCAGTTCCTGCAGGCGCAGTACCACAGGTGAGCGCCAGCACCGCAGTCCAGGGCAGGTGGCGCCCAGGGCGGGCAGGTGGGCGCCCAGGGCTGCGGGTTGCCACCGCGGGGGCGCCGAGGGGCGACAGCCTGCACCCCCGGGTCGCGGGAGGGTGGGGGGAAGTGAGGGGGGGCCCACCTCCTCACTTTGGAAACTGGCCCACTGTGGGGCCCGGGGACCCTCCTGTCCTCTCCTCCCCAGCCTCAAGCTGGAATGCGAGAAGCTGGCCAGTGAGAAGACCGAGATGCAGTGGCATTATGTTATTGTAAGGGGCTGGTCCTTGGACGGCGGGGGGGGGGGAGAAGGGCCGGGGGCTGGTGTTGACCCTGAGCCCCATCCTACCCGCCTGAGATCTGGGCTTCCTGTCCACTGCCTCCGGACTGCCCCTCCGCAGCCCTGTGGGCCAGGGTCTCTGGATATCCCCACCTGCCCCTCCTCTCCTAGGAGGGCAGAGGGACTCCTCCAGGCAGACCCCCTGATTCCCCCCTGGTCTCTCCTTCTGACGCCCCCATGGGGCTGGGGCCTCCATGTCACACTGACCCCTAGCCTGGGTGCTCTTGAGACCCCAGTGCCCCCTGGCTCCTAGGTGTCCCCAGTGGGCTTTTCCTTTGCAGTACTACGAAATGTCCTACGGGCTCAACATCGAGATGCATAAGCAGGTAACGGCAGGGCTGGGGTGTTGAGGAGGGAGGGTGGGGTCGGGAAGCCACGGGACCCCAGGGTGCAATTTGGGCCAAGGCAGACCCAGGGAGCGAGGCTCATCATGAAATCCTGCAGAGGCTCCGGGGGGCTGATTGGGGAACCGGCTCATGGAAGCAAAGTGATTTTCAGTTTCTGGGGACAGGGGCTACAGCTGGAGCCAGCCAGCAGAGAGGCGGGCAGGGGGCAGGGGCTGGGTGTCCCCTGGAGCCGAGGGTGGCCCTCTGGGTAGGAGACTGTGGAGAGGCCTCTGTCCCAGGAAAGGCCCTGGCTGATGGTCTTGGAGGTCCCTTCCTGCCCAAGTCTGAGGTTTGGCGTTGGACCCTGAGACACTGGGAATTCTGGAAGCCCTGAGTCCATCCCAGTGGTATTGCCAGAAGGTTCTGAGATTGTTCTCAGGCCCTGACTTAGACTGAGCCCACCTTTCCAGGCTGTCCTCAAGGCTCCGAGATTGACCCCAATTCTGTGGGCTTCTGAGATCTTTCCTGAGCTTCTGAATGTGCCCCACGGTTCTGAGGGGGGTGTCAAGGTTCTGAAGTGGCCCGGGGTTACTCAGGAGATCCTGAGACTGACCAGTGGCTTCTAGGGGGATGGTAGGGGTTCTGGGGCTCTGAGCAGACAGATGCTTAGATTCTGTCCCTCAGAATGTCAGAGCCTAGGGCAGAGCTGTGCCAGGGCTTCCTGGTGGGGAGTGTGGGGTGCTGGAGTGCCCGCCCTGGCATGCCTTCCTGGGCATGTCTGGACCCCAGTTCTGTTGTGGGGGAGCCTGGTGCCATCCACGGGTGCATGCAGTAGGCCCCTCACTGGGAGAAGGAATGGTGTTGTGCCAGGCCCTGGGGGCTTGGCCCGCGCCCTCCAGGTGGGGGATGGCACCCGTCAGAGACAGTGCACCTGTGACTCAGGCAGGGGATCCGGTGCCCTTCCGCTGCTGCTTACCTGCCTAGAGGTCCAACAGCAACAGGGGGCTCCCCTACACAGTGCCGGTGCCTAGCCTCCTGTCCCCGGAGGCGCTGTGGACCAGGACGGCCCAGCACAGTAGGTTCTGGTGTTTGCTGACTGACTTAATGGGCTCAGGGTCTCCTAGACAAGATGGGAGCAAGGACTCCCCACTGGCAGTGAGGGCTCCCTGGATGGCCCAGGAGGGGGTGTCTCTGCCCCAGACTCCCGTCTGAGCTCCTACCTTCCAGAGGAGCAGGGAGGCCCAGACGGACCGGCCAGGGCCTGACCTGCTGGGCAGTGGAGCCCGGCCCTGTCCTTCCCTGGCAGGTGTTCCTGCCTCCCCTTGGCCAGACCCTCCTCCTGACCCTTCAATCTGAGCCCAATGTCACTGCCTGGGGAAAGCCATTGCTGACCCCAGACCGGCGCCCTCCCCACGGGGCGGGGGCGGCGGGTGTCGGTCGTTTCCTCGTCCGGGGTGGGAGCCCAGGGCCTGGCCGCCAGCCTCAGTTTCCCCGCGGGCCCAGGGCGCAGGGACCGGGGTCTGGGTCGCCGCGAGCGCGGGGGGCGCGGGCGCCTGGCGGGGCGCGCGGGGGCAGCGGCGCCACCTTAAGGCGGCTCTGCCCGCGGCTCCTGGCCGAGCCCCGCCGGAGGGAGGCGGCTCCGCGCGGGGCCCGCCGCCCGCGCCGCCACCAAGCCTGCCGCCCACCTTCGCGCCGCCCGCCGCCCGCGCGGGGTCCGCAGGGACCGCGGGTCCCGCAGCGCGTCCGCCCCGCGCGCCCCGCGCCGCCGCCCCCGGCCCCCATTGTCCGGCTCGGGCGGCGCCGGGCCTTGGGACGGCAGGATGTACCCCCAGGGGAGGCACCCGGTGAGCGGGGGGCGCGGGCGCCGGGCGGGGCGCGCGGGGGCAGCGGCGCCACCTTAAGGCGGCTCTGCCCGCGGCTCCTGGCCGAGCCCCGCCGGAGGGAGGCGGCTCCGCGCGGGGCCGGCCGCCCGCGCCGCCACCGAGCCGGCCGCCCACCTGCCCACCTTCCCGCCGCCCGCCGCACGCGCGGGGTAGGCAGGGACCGCGGGTCCCGCAGCGCGTCCGCCCCGCCCGCCCGGCCGCGCGCCCCGCGCCGCCGCCCCGGGCCCACATTGTCCGGCTCGGGCGGCGCCGGGCCTTGGGACGGCAGGATGTACCCCCAGGGGAGGCACCCGGTGAGCGGGGGGCGCGGGCGCCGGGCGGGGCGCGCGGGGGCAGCGGCGCCACCTTAAGGCGGCTCTGCCCGTGGCTCCTGGCCGAGCCCCGCCGGAGGGAGGCGGCTCCGCGCGGGGCCGGCCGCCCGCGCCGCCACCGAGCCGGCCGCCCACCTTCCCGCCGCCCGCGCGGGGTCCGCAGGGACCGCGGGTCCCGCAGCGCGTCCGCCCCGCCCGCCCGGCCGCGCGCCCTGCGCCGCCGCCCCCGGCCCCCATTGTCCGGCTCGGGCGGCGCCGGGCCTTGGGACGGCAGGATGTACCCCCAGGGGAGGCACCCGGTGAGCGGGGGGCGCGGGCGCCGGGCGGGGCGCGCGGGGGCAGCGGCGCCACCTTAAGGCGGCTCTGCCCGTGGCTCCTGGCCGAGCCCCGCCGGAGGGAGGCGGCTCCGCGCGGGGCCGGACGCCCGCGCCGCCACCGAGCCGGCCGCCCACCTTCCCGCCGCCCGCCGCCCGCGCGGGGTCGGCAGGGACCGCGGGTCCCGCAGCGCGTCCGCCCCGCCCGCCCGGCCGCGCGCCCCGCGCCGCCGCCCCCGGCCCACATTGTCCGGCTCGGGCGGCGCCTGGCCTTCGGACGGCAGGATGTACCCCCAGGGGAGGCACCCGGTGAGCGGGGGGGGGGGGGGGCCGGGCGCCGGGGGGTCGCCGGCCTCCCCGGGCCCTGGAACTCAGCCCCGCACGTCCCCCCAGACCACGCTGCAGCCCGGCCAGCCCTTCAAGTTCTCCATCCTGGAGATCTGCTACCGCATCAAGGAGGAGTTCCAGTTCCTGCAGGCGCAGTACCACAGGTGAGCGCCAGCACCGCAGTCCAGGGCAGGTGGCGCCCAGGGCGGGCAGGTGGGCGCCCAGGGCTGCGGGTTGCCACCGCGGGGGCGCCGAGGGGCGACAGCCTGCACCCCCGGGTCGCGGGAGGGTGGGGGGAAGTGAGGGGGGGCCCACCTCCTCACTTTGGAAACTGGCCCACTGTGGGGCCCGGGGACCCTCCTGTCCTCTCCTCCCCAGCCTCAAGCTGGAATGCGAGAAGCTGGCCAGTGAGAAGACCGAGATGCAGTGGCATTATGTTATGGTAAGGGGCTGGTCCTTGGACGGCGGGGGGGGGGGAGAAGGGCCGGGGGCTGGTGTTGACCCTGAGCCCCATCCTACCCGCCTGAGATCTGGGCTTCCTGTCCACTGCCTCCGGACTGCCCCTCCGCAGCCCTGTGGGCCAGGGTCTCTGGATATCCCCACCTGCCCCTCCTCTCCTAGGAGGGCAGAGGGACTCCTCCAGGCAGACCCCCTGATTCCCCCCTGGTCTCTCCTTCTGACGCCCCCATGGGGCTGGGGCCTCCATGTCACACTGACCCCTAGCCTGGGTGCTCTTGAGACCCCAGTGCCCCCTGGCTCCTAGGTGTCCCCAGTGGGCTTTTCCTTTGCAGTACTACGAAATGTCCTACGGGCTCAACATCGAGATGCATAAGCAGGTAACGGCAGGGCTGGGGTGTTGAGGAGGGAGGGTGGGGTCGGGAAGCCACGGGACCCCAGGGTGCAATTTGGGCCAAGGCAGACCCAGGGAGCGAGGCTCATCATGAAATCCTGCAGAGGCTCCGGGGGGCTGATTGGGGAACCGGCTCATGGAAGCAAAGTGATTTTCAGTTTCTGGGGACAGGGGCTACAGCTGGAGCCAGCCAGCAGAGAGGCGGGCAGGGGGCAGGGGCTGGGTGTCCCCTGGAGCCGAGGGTGGCCCTCTGGGTAGGAGACTGTGGAGAGGCCTCTGTCCCAGGAAAGGCCCTGGCTGATGGTCTTGGAGGTCCCTTCCTGCCCAAGTCTGAGGTTTGGCGTTGGACCCTGAGACACTGGGAATTCTGGAAGCCCTGAGTCCATCCCAGTGGTATTGCCAGAAGGTTCTGAGATTGTTCTCAGGCCCTGACTTAGACTGAGCCCACCTTTCCAGGCTGTCCTCAAGGCTCCGAGATTGACCCCAATTCTGTGGGCTTCTGAGATCTTTCCTGAGCTTCTGAATGTGCCCCACGGTTCTGAGGGGGGTGTCAAGGTTCTGAAGTGGCCCGGGGTTACTCAGGAGATCCTGAGACTGACCAGTGGCTTCTAGGGGGATGGTAGGGGTTCTGGGGCTCTGAGCAGACAGATGCTTAGATTCTGTCCCTCAGAATGTCAGAGCCTAGGGCAGAGCTGTGCCAGGGCTTCCTGGTGGGGAGTGTGGGGTGCTGGAGTGCCCGCCCTGGCATGCCTTCCTGGGCATGTCTGGACCCCAGTTCTGTTGTGGGGGAGCCTGGTGCCATCCACGGGTGCATGCAGTAGGCCCCTCACTGGGAGAAGGAATGGTGTTGTGCCAGGCCCTGGGGGCTTGGCCCGCGCCCTCCAGGTGGGGGATGGCACCCGTCAGAGACAGTGCACCTGTGACTCAGGCAGGGGATCCGGTGCCCTTCCGCTGCTGCTTACCTGCCTAGAGGTCCAACAGCAACAGGGGGCTCCCCTACACAGTGCCGGTGCCTAGCCTCCTGTCCCCGGAGGCGCTGTGGACCAGGACGGCCCAGCACAGTAGGTTCTGGTGTTTGCTGACTGACTTAATGGGCTCAGGGTCTCCTAGACAAGATGGGAGCAAGGACTCCCCACTGGCAGTGAGGGCTCCCTGGATGGCCCAGGAGGGGGTGTCTCTGCCCCAGACTCCCGTCTGAGCTCCTACCTTCCAGAGGAGCAGGGAGGCCCAGACGGACCGGCCAGGGCCTGACCTGCTGGGCAGTGGAGCCCGGCCCTGTCCTTCCCTGGCAGGTGTTCCTGCCTCCCCTTGGCCAGACCCTCCTCCTGACCCTTCAATCTGAGCCCAATGTCACTGCCTGGGGAAAGCCATTGCTGACCCCAGACCGGCGCCCTCCCCACGGGGCGGGGGCGGCGGGTGTCGGTCGTTTCCTCGTCCGGGGTGGGAGCCCAGGGCCTGGCCGCCAGCCTCAGTTTCCCCGCGGGCCCAGGGCGCAGGGACCGGGGTCTGGGTCGCCGCGAGCGCGGGGGGCGCGGGCGCCGGGCGGGGCGCGCGGGGGCAGCGGCGCCACCTTAAGGCGGCTCTGCCCGCGGCTCCTGGCCGAGCCCCGCCGGAGGGAGGCGGCTCCGCGCGGGGCCCGCCGCCCGCGCCGCCACCAAGCCTGCCGCCCACCTTCGCGCCGCCCGCCGCCCGCGCGGGGTCCGCAGGGACCGCGGGTCCCGCAGCGCGTCCGCCCCGCCCGCCCGGCCGCGCGCCCCGCGCCGCCGCCCCCGGCCCCCATTGTCCGGCTCGGGCGGCGCCGGGCCTTGGGACGGCAGGATGTACCCCCAGGGGAGGCACCCGGTGAGCGGGGGGCGCGGGCGCCGGGCGGGGCGCGCGGGGGCAGCGGCGCCACCTTATGGCGGCTCTGCCCGCGGCTCCTGGCCGAGCCCCGCCGGAGGGAGGCGGCTCCGCGCGGGGCCGGCCGCCCGCGCCGCCACCGAGCCGGCCGCCCACCTGCCCACCTTCCCGCCGCCCGCCGCACGCGCGGGGTAGGCAGGGACCGCGGGTCCCGCAGCGCGTCCGCCCCGCCCGCCCGGCCGCGCGCCCTGCGCCGCCGCCCCCGACCCCCATTGTCCGGCTCGGGCGGCGCCGGGCCTTGGGACGGCAGGATGTACCCCCAGGGGAGGCACCCGGTGAGCGGGGGGCGCGGGCGCCGGGCGGGGCGCGCGGGGGCAGCGGCGCCACCTTAAGGCGGCTCTGCCCGTGGCTCCTGGCCGAGCCCCGCCGGAGGGAGGCGGCTCCGCGCGGGGCCGGCCGCCCGCGCCGCCACCGAGCCGGCCGCCCACCTTCCCGCCGCCCGCCGCCCGCGCGGGGTCGGCAGGGTCCGCGGGTCCCGCAGCGCGTCCGCCCCGCCCGCCCGGCCGCGCGCCCCGCGCCGCCGCCCCCGGCCCACATTGTCCGGCTCGGGCGGCGCCTGGCCTTCGGACGGCAGGATGTACCCCCAGGGGAGGCACCCGGTGAGCGGGGGGGGGGCCGGGCGCCGGGGGGTCGCCGGCCTCCCCGGGCCCTGGAACTCAGCCCCGCACGTCCCCCCAGACCACGCTGCAGCCCGGCCATCCCTTCAAGTTCTCCATCCTGGAGATCTGCTACCGCATCAAGGAGGAGTTCCAGTTCCTGCAGGCGCAGTACCACAGGTGAGCGCCAGCACCGCAGTCCAGGGCAGGTGGCGCCCAGGGCGGGCAGGTGGGCGCCCAGGGCTGCGGGTTGCCACCGCGGGGGCGCCGAGGGGCGACAGCCTGCACCCCCGGGTCGCGGGAGGGTGGGGGGAAGTGAGGGGGGGCCCACCTCCTCACTTTGGAAACTGGCCCACTGTGGGGCCCGGGGACCCTCCTGTCCTCTCCTCCCCAGCCTCAAGCTGGAATGCGAGAAGCTGGCCAGTGAGAAGACCGAGATGCAGTGGCATTATGTTATGGTAAGGGGCTGGTCCTTGGACGGCGGGGGGGGGGGGGGGAGAAGGGCCGGGGGCTGGTGTTGACCCTGAGCCCCATCCTACCCGCCTGAGATCTGGGCTTCCTGTCCACTGCCTCCGGACTGCCCCTCCGCAGCCCTGTGGGCCAGGGTCTCTGGGTATCCCCACCTGCCCCTCCTCTCCTAGGAGGGCAGAGGGACTCCTCCAGGCAGACCCCCTGATTCCCCCCTGGTCTCTCCTTCTGACGCCCCCATGGGGCTGGGGCCTCCATGTCACACTGACCCCTAGCCTGGGTGCTCTTGAGACCCCAGTGCCCCCTGGCTCCTAGGTGTCCCCAGTGGGCTTTTCCTTTGCAGTACTACGAAATGTCCTACGGGCTCAACATCGAGATGCATAAGCAGGTAACGGCAGGGCTGGGGTGTTGAGGAGGGAGGGTGGGGTCGGGAAGCCACGGGACCCCAGGGTGCAATTTGGGCCAAGGCAGACCCAGGGAGCGAGGCTCATCATGAAATCCTGCAGAGGCTCCGGGGGGCTGATTGGGGAACCGGCTCATGGAAGCAAAGTGATTTTCAGTTTCTGGGGACAGGGGCTACAGCTGGAGCCAGCCAGCAGAGAGGCGGGCAGGGGGCAGGGGCTGGGTGTCCCCTGGAGCCGAGGGTGGCCCTCTGGGTAGGAGACTGTGGAGAGGCCTCTGTCCCAGGAAAGGCCCTGGCTGATGGTCTTGGAGGTCCCTTCCTGCCCAAGTCTGAGGTTTGGCGTTGGACCCTGAGACACTGGGAATTCTGGAAGCCCTGAGTCCATCCCAGTGGTATTGCCAGAAGGTTCTGAGATTGTTCTCAGGCCCTGACTTAGACTGAGCCCACCTCTCCAGGCTGTCCTCAAGGCTCCCAGATTGACCCCAATTCTGTGGGCTTCTGAGATCTTTCCTGAGCTTCTGAATGTGCCCCACGGTTCTGAGGGGGGTGTCAAGGTTCTGAAGTGGCCCGGGGTTACTCAGGAGATCCTGAGACTGACCAGTGGCTTCTAGGGGGATGGTAGGGGTTCTGGGGCTCTGAGCAGACAGATGCTTAGATTCTGTCCCTCAGAATGTCAGAGCCTAGGGCAGAGCTGTGCCAGGGCTTCCTGGTGGGGAGTGTGGGGTGCTGGAGTGCCCGCCCTGGCATGCCTTCCTGGGCATGTCTGGACCCCAGTTCTGTTGTGGGGGAGCCTGGTGCCATCCACGGGTGCATGCAGTAGGCCCCTCACTGGGAGAAGGAATGGTGTTGTGCCAGGCCCTGGGGGCTTGGCCCGCGCCCTCCAGGTGGGGGATGGCACCCGTCAGAGACAGTGCACCTGTGACTCAGGCAGGGGATCCGGTGCCCTTCCGCTGCTGCTTACCTGCCTAGAGGTCCAACAGCAACAGGGGGCTCCCCTACACAGTGCCGGTGCCTAGCCCCCTGTCCCCGGAGGCGCTGTGGACCAGGACGGCCCAGCACAGTAGGTTCTGGTGTTTGCTGACTGACTTAATGGGCTCAGGGTCTCCTAGACAAGATGGGAGCAAGGACTCCCCACTGGCAGTGAGGGCTCCCTGGATGGCCCAGGAGGGGGTGTCTCTGCCCCAGACTCCCGTCTGAGCTCCTACCTTCCAGAGGAGCAGGGAGGCCCAGACGGACCGGCCAGGGCCTGACCTGCTGGGCAGTGGAGCCCGGCCCTGTCCTTCCCTGGCAGGTGTTCCTGCCTCCCCTTGGCCAGACCCTCCTCCTGACCCTTCAATCTGAGCCCAATGTCACTGCCTGGGGAAAGCCATTGCTGACCCCAGACCGGCGCCCTCCCCACGGGGCGGGGGCGGCGGGTGTCGGTCGTTTCCTCGTCCGGGGTGGGAGCCCAGGGCCTGGCCGCCAGCCTCAGTTTCCCCGCGGGCCCAGGGCGCAGGGACCGGGGTCTGGGTCGCCGCGAGCGCGGGGGGCGCGGGCGCCGGGCGGGGCGCGCGGGGGCAGCGGCGCCACCTTAAGGCGGCTCTGCCCGCGGCTCCTGGCCGAGCCCCGCCGGAGGGAGGCGGCTCCGCGCGGGGCCCGCCGCCCGCGCCGCCACCAAGCCTGCCGCCCACCTTCGCGCCGCCCGCCGCCCGCGCGGGGTCCGCAGGGACCGCGGGTCCCGCAGCGCGTCCGCCCCGCCCGCCCGGCCGCGCGCCCCGCGCCGCCGCCCCCGGCCCCCATTGTCCGGCTCGGGCGGCGCCGGGCCTTGGGACGGCAGGATGTACCCCCAGGGGAGGCACCCGGTGAGCGGGGGGCGCGGGCGCCGGGCGGGGCGCGCGGGGGCAGCGGCGCCACCTTAAGGCGGCTCTGCCCGTGGCTCCTGGCCGAGCCCCGCCGGAGGGAGGCGGCTCCGCGCGGGGCCGGCCGCCCGCGCCGCCACCGAGCCGGCCGCCCACCTTCCCGCCGCCCGCGCGGGGTCCGCAGGGACCGCGGGTCCCGCAGCGCGTCCGCCCCGCCCGCCCGGCCGCGCGCCCTGCGCCGCCGCCCCCGGCCCCCATTGTCCGGCTCGGGCGGCGCCGGGCCTTGGGACGGCAGGATGTACCCCCAGGGGAGGCACCCGGTGAGCGGGGGGGGGGGGGCCGGGCGCCGGGGGGTCGCCGGCCTCCCCGGGCCCTGGAACTCAGCCCCGCACGTCCCCCCAGACCACGCTGCAGCCCGGCCAGCCCTTCAAGTTCTCCATCCTGGAGATCTGCTACCGCATCAAGGAGGAGTTCCAGTTCCTGCAGGCGCAGTACCACAGGTGAGCGCCAGCACCGCAGTCCAGGGCAGGTGGCGCCCAGGGCGGGCAGGTGGGCGCCCAGGGCTGCGGGTTGCCACCGCGGGGGCGCCGAGGGGCGACAGCCTGCACCCCCGGGTCGCGGGAGGGTGGGGGGAAGTGAGGGGGGGCCCACCTCCTCACTTTGGAAACTGGCCCACTGTGGGGCCCGGGGACCCTCCTGTCCTCTCCTCCCCAGCCTCAAGCTGGAATGCGAGAAGCTGGCCAGTGAGAAGACCGAGATGCAGTGGCATTATGTTATGGTAAGGGGCTGGTCCTTGGACGGCGGGGGGGGGGGGAGAAGGGCCGGGGGCTGGTGTTGACCCTGAGCCCCATCCTACCCGCCTGAGATCTGGGCTTCCTGTCCACTGCCTCCGGACTGCCCCTCCGCAGCCCTGTGGGCCAGGGTCTCTGGATATCCCCACCTGCCCCTCCTCTCCTAGGAGGGCAGAGGGACTCCTCCAGGCAGACCCCCTGATTCCCCCCTGGTCTCTCCTTCTGACGCCCCCATGGGGCTGGGGCCTCCATGTCACACTGACCCCTAGCCTGGGTGCTCTTGAGACCCCAGTGCCCCCTGGCTCCTAGGTGTCCCCAGTGGGCTTTTCCTTTGCAGTACTACGAAATGTCCTACGGGCTCAACATCGAGATGCATAAGCAGGTAACGGCAGGGCTGGGGTGTTGAGGAGGGAGGGTGGGGTCGGGAAGCCACGGGACCCCAGGGTGCAATTTGGGCCAAGGCAGACCCAGGGAGCGAGGCTCATCATGAAATCCTGCAGAGGCTCCGGGGGGCTGATTGGGGAACCGGCTCATGGAAGCAAAGTGATTTTCAGTTTCTGGGGACAGGGGCTACAGCTGGAGCCAGCCAGCAGAGAGGCGGGCAGGGGGCAGGGGCTGGGTGTCCCCTGGAGCCGAGGGTGGCCCTCTGGGTAGGAGACTGTGGAGAGGCCTCTGTCCCAGGAAAGGCCCTGGCTGATGGTCTTGGAGGTCCCTTCCTGCCCAAGTCTGAGGTTTGGCGTTGGACCCTGAGACACTGGGAATTCTGGAAGCCCTGAGTCCATCCCAGTGGTATTGCCAGAAGGTTCTGAGATTGTTCTCAGGCCCTGACTTAGACTGAGCCCACCTTTCCAGGCTGTCCTCAAGGCTCCCAGATTGACCCCAATTCTGTGGGCTTCTGAGATCTTTCCTGAGCTTCTGAATGTGCCCCACGGTTCTGAGGGGGGTGTCAAGGTTCTGAAGTGGCCCGGGGTTACTCAGGAGATCCTGAGACTGACCAGTGGCTTCTAGGGGGATGGTAGGGGTTCTGGGGCTCTGAGCAGACAGATGCTTAGATTCTGTCCCTCAGAATGTCAGAGCCTAGGGCAGAGCTGTGCCAGGGCTTCCTGGTGGGGAGTGTGGGGTGCTGGAGTGCCCGCCCTGGCATGCCTTCCTGGGCATGTCTGGACCCCAGTTCTGTTGTGGGGGAGCCTGGTGCCATCCACGGGTGCATGCAGTAGGCCCCTCACTGGGAGAAGGAATGGTGTTGTGCCAGGCCCTGGGGGCTTGGCCCGCGCCCTCCAGGTGGGGGATGGCACCCGTCAGAGACAGTGCACCTGTGACTCAGGCAGGGGATCCGGTGCCCTTCCGCTGCTGCTTACCTGCCTAGAGGTCCAACAGCAACAGGGGGCTCCCCTACACAGTGCCGGTGCCTAGCCTCCTGTCCCCGGAGGCGCTGTGGACCAGGACGGCCCAGCACAGTAGGTTCTGGTGTTTGCTGACTGACTTAATGGGCTCAGGGTCTCCTAGACAAGATGGGAGCAAGGACTCCCCACTGGCAGTGAGGGCTCCCTGGATGGCCCAGGAGGGGGTGTCTCTGCCCCAGACTCCCGTCTGAGCTCCTACCTTCCAGAGGAGCAGGGAGGCCCAGACGGACCGGCCAGGGCCTGACCTGCTGGGCAGTGGAGCCCGGCCCTGTCCTTCCCTGGCAGGTGTTCCTGCCTCCCCTTGGCCAGACCCTCCTCCTGACCCTTCAATCTGAGCCCAATGTCACTGCCTGGGGAAAGCCATTGCTGACCCCAGACCGGCGCCCTCCCCACGGGGCGGGGGCGGCGGGTGTCGGTCGTTTCCTCGTCCGGGGTGGGAGCCCAGGGCCTGGCCGCCAGCCTCAGTTTCCCCGCGGGCCCAGGGCGCAGGGACCGGGGTCTGGGTCGCCGCGAGCGCGGGGGGCGCGGGCGCCTGGCGGGGCGCGCGGGGGCAGCGGCGCCACCTTAAGGCGGCTCTGCCCGCGGCTCCTGGCCGAGCCCCGCCGGAGGGAGGCGGCTCCGCGCGGGGCCCGCCGCCCACGCCGCCACCAAGCCTGCCGCCCACCTTCGCGCCGCCCGCCGCCCGCGCGGGGTCCGCAGGGACCGCGGGTCCCGCAGCGCGTCCGCCCCGCGCGCCCCGCGCCGCCGCCCCCGGCCCCCATTGTCCGGCTCGGGCGGCGCCGGGCCTTGGGACGGCAGGATGTACCCCCAGGGGAGGCACCCGGTGAGCGGGGGGCGCGGGCGCCGGGCGGGGCGCGCGGGGGCAGCGGCGCCACCTTAAGGCGGCTCTGCCCGCGGCTCCTGGCCGAGCCCCGCCGGAGGGAGGCGGCTCCGCGCGGGGCCGGCCGCCCGCGCCGCCACCGAGCCGGCCGCCCACCTGCCCACCTTCCCGCCGCCCGCCGCACGCGCGGGGTAGGCAGGGACCGCGGGTCCCGCAGCGCGTCCGCCCCGCCCGCCCGGCCTCGCGCCCCGCGCCGCCGCCCCGGGCCCACATTGTCCGGCTCGGGCGGCGCCGGGCCTTGGGACGGCAGGATGTACCCCCAGGGGAGGCACCCGGTGAGCGGGGGGCGCGGGCGCCGGGCGGGGCGCGCGGGGGCAGCGGCGCCACCTTAAGGCGGCTCTGCCCGTGGCTCCTGGCCGAGCCCCGCCGGAGGGAGGCGGCTCCGCGCGGGGCCGGCCGCCCGCGCCGCCACCGAGCCGGCCGCCCACCTTCCCGCCGCCCGCGCGGGGTCCGCAGGGACCGCGGGTCCCGCAGCGCGTCCGCCCCGCCCGCCCGGCCGCGCGCCCTGCGCCGCCGCCCCCGGCCCCCATTGTCCGGCTCGGGCGGCGCCGGGCCTTGGGACGGCAGGATGTACCCCCAGGGGAGGCACCCGGTGAGCGGGGGGCGCGGGCGCCGGGCGGGGCGCGCGGGGGCAGCGGCGCCACCTTAAGGCGGCTCTGCCCGTGGCTCCTGGCCGAGCCCCGCCGGAGGGAGGCGGCTCCGCGCGGGGCCGGACGCCCGCGCCGCCACCGAGCCGGCCGCCCACCTTCCCGCCGCCCGCCGCCCGCGCGGGGTCGGCAGGGACCGCGGGTCCCGCAGCGCGTCCGCCCCGCCCGCCCGGCCGCGCGCCCCGCGCCGCCGCCCCCGGCCCACATTGTCCGGCTCGGGCGGCGCCTGGCCTTCGGACGGCAGGATGTACCCCCAGGGGAGGCACCCGGTGAGCGGGGGGGGGGGCCGGGCGCCGGGGGGTCGCCGGCCTCCCCGGGCCCTGGAACTCAGCCCCGCACGTCCCCCCAGACCACGCTGCAGCCCGGCCAGCCCTTCAAGTTCTCCATCCTGGAGATCTGCTACCGCATCAAGGAGGAGTTCCAGTTCCTGCAGGCGCAGTACCACAGGTGAGCGCCAGCACCGCAGTCCAGGGCAGGTGGCGCCCAGGGCGGGCAGGTGGGCGCCCAGGGCTGCGGGTTGCCACCGCGGGGGCGCCGAGGGGCGACAGCCTGCACCCCCGGGTCGCGGGAGGGTGGGGGGAAGTGAGGGGGGGCCCACCTCCTCACTTTGGAAACTGGCCCACTGTGGGGCCCGGGGACCCTCCTGTCCTCTCCTCCCCAGCCTCAAGCTGGAATGCGAGAAGCTGGCCAGTGAGAAGACCGAGATGCAGTGGCATTATGTTATGGTAAGGGGCTGGTCCTTGGACGGCGGGGGGGGGGGGGGGAGAAGGGCCGGGGGCTGGTGTTGACCCTGAGCCCCATCCTACCCGCCTGAGATCTGGGCTTCCTGTCCACTGCCTCCGGACTGCCCCTCCGCAGCCCTGTGGGCCAGGGTCTCTGGGTATCCCCACCTGCCCCTCCTCTCCTAGGAGGGCAGAGGGACTCCTCCAGGCAGACCCCCTGATTCCCCCCTGGTCTCTCCTTCTGACGCCCCCATGGGGCTGGGGCCTCCATGTCACACTGACCCCTAGCCTGGGTGCTCTTGAGACCCCAGTGCCCCCTGGCTCCTAGGTGTCCCCAGTGGGCTTTTCCTTTGCAGTACTACGAAATGTCCTACGGGCTCAACATCGAGATGCATAAGCAGGTAACGGCAGGGCTGGGGTGTTGAGGAGGGAGGGTGGGGTCGGGAAGCCACGGGACCCCAGGGTGCAATTTGGGCCAAGGCAGACCCAGGGAGCGAGGCTCATCATGAAATCCTGCAGAGGCTCCGGGGGGCTGATTGGGGAACCGGCTCATGGAAGCAAAGTGATTTTCAGTTTCTGGGGACAGGGGCTACAGCTGGAGCCAGCCAGCAGAGAGGCGGGCAGGGGGCAGGGGCTGGGTGTCCCCTGGAGCCGAGGGTGGCCCTCTGGGTAGGAGACTGTGGAGAGGCCTCTGTCCCAGGAAAGGCCCTGGCTGATGGTCTTGGAGGTCCCTTCCTGCCCAAGTCTGAGGTTTGGCGTTGGACCCTGAGACACTGGGAATTCTGGAAGCCCTGAGTCCATCCCAGTGGTATTGCCAGAAGGTTCTGAGATTGTTCTCAGGCCCTGACTTAGACTGAGCCCACCTTTCCAGGCTGTCCTCAAGGCTCCGAGATTGACCCCAATTCTGTGGGCTTCTGAGATCTTTCCTGAGCTTCTGAATGTGCCCCACGGTTCTGAGGGGGGTGTCAAGGTTCTGAAGTGGCCCGGGGTTACTCAGGAGATCCTGAGACTGACCAGTGGCTTCTAGGGGGATGGTAGGGGTTCTGGGGCTCTGAGCAGACAGATGCTTAGATTCTGTCCCTCAGAATGTCAGAGCCTAGGGCAGAGCTGTGCCAGGGCTTCCTGGTGGGGAGTGTGGGGTGCTGGAGTGCCCGCCCTGGCATGCCTTCCTGGGCATGTCTGGACCCCAGTTCTGTTGTGGGGGAGCCTGGTGCCATCCACGGGTGCATGCAGTAGGCCCCTCACTGGGAGAAGGAATGGTGTTGTGCCAGGCCCTGGGGGCTTGGCCCGCGCCCTCCAGGTGGGGGATGGCACCCGTCAGAGACAGTGCACCTGTGACTCAGGCAGGGGATCCGGTGCCCTTCCGCTGCTGCTTACCTGCCTAGAGGTCCAACAGCAACAGGGGGCTCCCCTACACAGTGCCGGTGCCTAGCCCCCTGTCCCCGGAGGCGCTGTGGACCAGGACGGCCCAGCACAGTAGGTTCTGGTGTTTGCTGACTGACTTAATGGGCTCAGGGTCTCCTAGACAAGATGGGAGCAAGGACTCCCCACTGGCAGTGAGGGCTCCCTGGATGGCCCAGGAGGGGGTGTCTCTGCCCCAGACTCCCGTCTGAGCTCCTACCTTCCAGAGGAGCAGGGAGGCCCAGACGGACCGGCCAGGGCCTGACCTGCTGGGCAGTGGAGCCCGGCCCTGTCCTTCCCTGGCAGGTGTTCCTGCCTCCCCTTGGCCAGACCCTCCTCCTGACCCTTCAATCTGAGCCCAATGTCACTGCCTGGGGAAAGCCATTGCTGACCCCAGACCGGCGCCCTCCCCACGGGGCGGGGGCGGCGGGTGTCGGTCGTTTCCTCGTCCGGGGTGGGAGCCCAGGGCCTGGCCGCCAGCCTCAGTTTCCCCGCGGGCCCAGGGCGCAGGGACCGGGGTCTGGGTCGCCGCGAGCGCGGGGGGCGCGGGCGCCGGGCGGGGCGCGCGGGGGCAGCGGCGCCACCTTAAGGCGGCTCTGCCCGCGGCTCCTGGCCGAGCCCCGCCGGAGGGAGGCGGCTCCGCGCGGGGCCGGCCGCCCGCGCCACCACCGAGCCGGCCGCCCACCTTCCCGCCGCCCGCCGCCCGCGCGGGGTCGGCAGGGACCGCGGGTCCCGCAGCGCGTCCGCCCCGCCCGCCCGGCCGCGCGCCCCGCGCCGCCGCCCCCGGCCCACATTGTCCGGCTCGGGCGGCGCCTGGCCTTCGGACGGCAGGATGTACCCCCAGGGGAGGCACCCGGTGAGCGGGGGGGGGGGGCCGGGCGCCGGGGGGTCGCCGGCCTCCCCGGGCCCTGGAACTCAGCCCCGCACGTCCCCCCAGACCACGCTGCAGCCCGGCCAGCCCTTCAAGTTCTCCATCCTGGAGATCTGCTACCGCATCAAGGAGGAGTTCCAGTTCCTGCAGGCGCAGTACCACAGGTGAGCGCCAGCACCGCAGTCCAGGGCAGGTGGCGCCCAGGGCGGGCAGGTGGGCGCCCAGGGCTGCGGGTTGCCACCGCGGGGGCGCCGAGGGGCGACAGCCTGCACCCCCGGGTCGCGGGAGGGTGGGGGGAAGTGAGGGGGGGCCCACCTCCTCACTTTGGAAACTGGCCCACTGTGGGGCCCGGGGACCCTCCTGTCCTCTCCTCCCCAGCCTCAAGCTGGAATGCGAGAAGCTGGCCAGTGAGAAGACCGAGATGCAGTGGCATTATGTTATGGTAAGGGGCTGGTCCTTGGACGGCGGGGGGGGGGGGAGAAGGGCCGGGGGCTGGTGTTGACCCTGAGCCCCATCCTACCCGCCTGAGATCTGGGCTTCCTGTCCACTGCCTCCGGACTGCCCCTCCGCAGCCCTGTGGGCCAGGGTCTCTGGATATCCCCACCTGCCCCTCCTCTCCTAGGAGGGCAGAGGGACTCCTCCAGGCAGACCCCCTGATTCCCCCCTGGTCTCTCCTTCTGACGCCCCCATGGGGCTGGGGCCTCCATGTCACACTGACCCCTAGCCTGGGTGCTCTTGAGACCCCAGTGCCCCCTGGCTCCTAGGTGTCCCCAGTGGGCTTTTCCTTTGCAGTACTACGAAATGTCCTACGGGCTCAACATCGAGATGCATAAGCAGGTAACGGCAGGGCTGGGGTGTTGAGGAGGGAGGGTGGGGTCGGGAAGCCACGGGACCCCAGGGTGCAATTTGGGCCAAGGCAGACCCAGGGAGCGAGGCTCATCATGAAATCCTGCAGAGGCTCCGGGGGGCTGATTGGGGAACCGGCTCATGGAAGCAAAGTGATTTTCAGTTTCTGGGGACAGGGGCTACAGCTGGAGCCAGCCAGCAGAGAGGCGGGCAGGGGGCAGGGGCTGGGTGTCCCCTGGAGCCGAGGGTGGCCCTCTGGGTAGGAGACTGTGGAGAGGCCTCTGTCCCAGGAAAGGCCCTGGCTGATGGTCTTGGAGGTCCCTTCCTGCCCAAGTCTGAGGTTTGGCGTTGGACCCTGAGACACTGGGAATTCTGGAAGCCCTGAGTCCATCCCAGTGGTATTGCCAGAAGGTTCTGAGATTGTTCTCAGGCCCTGACTTAGACTGAGCCCACCTTTCCAGGCTGTCCTCAAGGCTCCGAGATTGACCCCAATTCTGTGGGCTTCTGAGATCTTTCCTGAGCTTCTGAATGTGCCCCACGGTTCTGAGGGGGGTGTCAAGGTTCTGAAGTGGCCCGGGGTTACTCAGGAGATCCTGAGACTGACCAGTGGCTTCTAGGGGGATGGTAGGGGTTCTGGGGCTCTGAGCAGACAGATGCTTAGATTCTGTCCCTCAGAATGTCAGAGCCTAGGGCAGAGCTGTGCCAGGGCTTCCTGGTGGGGAGTGTGGGGTGCTGGAGTGCCCGCCCTGGCATGCCTTCCTGGGCATGTCTGGACCCCAGTTCTGTTGTGGGGGAGCCTGGTGCCATCCACGGGTGCATGCAGTAGGCCCCTCACTGGGAGAAGGAATGGTGTTGTGCCAGGCCCTGGGGGCTTGGCCCGCGCCCTCCAGGTGGGGGATGGCACCCGTCAGAGACAGTGCACCTGTGACTCAGGCAGGGGATCCGGTGCCCTTCCGCTGCTGCTTACCTGCCTAGAGGTCCAACAGCAACAGGGGGCTCCCCTACACAGTGCCGGTGCCTAGCCCCCTGTCCCCGGAGGCGCTGTGGACCAGGACGGCCCAGCACAGTAGGTTCTGGTGTTTGCTGACTGACTTAATGGGCTCAGGGTCTCCTAGACAAGATGGGAGCAAGGACTCCCCACTGGCAGTGAGGGCTCCCTGGATGGCCCAGGAGGGGGTGTCTCTGCCCCAGACTCCCGTCTGAGCTCCTACCTTCCAGAGGAGCAGGGAGGCCCAGACGGACCGGCCAGGGCCTGACCTGCTGGGCAGTGGAGCCCGGCCCTGTCCTTCCCTGGCAGGTGTTCCTGCCTCCCCTTGGCCAGACCCTCCTCCTGACCCTTCAATCTGAGCCCAATGTCACTGCCTGGGGAAAGCCATTGCTGACCCCAGACCGGCGCCCTCCCCACGGGGCGGGGGCGGCGGGTGTCGGTCGTTTCCTCGTCCGGGGTGGGAGCCCAGGGCCTGGCCGCCAGCCTCAGTTTCCCCGCGGGCCCAGGGCGCAGGGACCGGGGTCTGGGTCGCCGCGAGCGCGGGGGGCGCGGGCGCCGGGCGGGGCGCGCGGGGGCAGCGGCGCCACCTTAAGGCGGCTCTGCCCGCGGCTCCTGGCCGAGCCCCGCCGGAGGGAGGCGGCTCCGCGCGGGGCCCGCCGCCCGCGCCGCCACCAAGCCTGCCGCCCACCTTCGCGCCGCCCGCCGCCCGCGCGGGGTCCGCAGGGACCGCGGGTCCCGCAGCGCGTCCGCCCCGCCCGCCCGGCCGCGCGCCCCGCGCCGCCGCCCCCGGCCCCCATTGTCCGGCTCGGGCGGCGCCGGGCCTTGGGACGGCAGGATGTACCCCCAGGGGAGGCACCCGGTGAGCGGGGGGCGCGGGCGCCGGGCGGGGCGCGCGGGGGCAGCGGCGCCACCTTAAGGCGGCTCTGCCCGCGGCTCCTGGCCGAGCCCCGCCGGAGGGAGGCGGCTCCGCGCGGGGCCGGCCGCCCGCGCCGCCACCGAGCCGGCCGCCCACCTGCCCACCTTCCCGCCGCCCGCCGCACGCGCGGGGTAGGCAGGGACCGCGGGTCCCGCAGCGCGTCCGCCCCGCCCGCCCGGCCGCGCGCCCTGCGCCGCCGCCCCCGACCCCCATTGTCCGGCTCGGGCGGCGCCGGGCCTTGGGACGGCAGGATGTACCCCCAGGGGAGGCACCCGGTGAGCGGGGGGCGCGGGCGCCGGGCGGGGCGCGCGGGGGCAGCGGCGCCACCTTAAGGCGGCTCTGCCCGTGGCTCCTGGCCGAGCCCCGCCGGAGGGAGGCGGCTCCGCGCGGGGCCGGCCGCCCGCGCCGCCACCGAGCCGGCCGCCCACCTTCCCGCCGCCCGCCGCCCGCGCGGGGTCGGCAGGGACCGCGGGTCCCGCAGCGCGTCCGCCCCGCCCGCCTGGCCGCGCGCCCCGCGCCGCCGCCCCCGGCCCACATTGTCCGGCTCGGGCGGCGCCTGGCCTTCGGACGGCAGGATGTACCCCCAGGGGAGGCACCCGGTGAGCGGGGGGGGGGGGCCGGGCGCCGGGGGGTCGCCGGCCTCCCCGGGCCCTGGAACTCAGCCCCGCACGTCCCCCCAGACCACGCTGCAGCCCGGCCAGCCCTTCAAGTTCTCCATCCTGGAGATCTGCTACCGCATCAAGGAGGAGTTCCAGTTCCTGCAGGCGCAGTACCACAGGTGAGCGCCAGCACCGCAGTCCAGGGCAGGTGGCGCCCAGGGCGGGCAGGTGGGCGCCCAGGGCTGCGGGTTGCCACCGCGGGGGCGCCGAGGGGCGACAGCCTGCACCCCCGGGTCGCGGGAGGGTGGGGGGAAGTGAGGGGGGGCCCACCTCCTCACTTTGGAAACTGGCCCACTGTGGGGCCCGGGGACCCTCCTGTCCTCTCCTCCCCAGCCTCAAGCTGGAATGCGAGAAGCTGGCCAGTGAGAAGACCGAGATGCAGTGGCATTATGTTATGGTAAGGGGCTGGTCCTTGGACGGCGGGGGGGGGGGGGGGGGGAGAAGGGCCGGGGGCTGGTGTTGACCCTGAGCCCCATCCTACCCGCCTGAGATCTGGGCTTCCTGTCCACTGCCTCCGGACTGCCCCTCCGCAGCCCTGTGGGCCAGGGTCTCTGGGTATCCCCACCTGCCCCTCCTCTCCTAGGAGGGCAGAGGGACTCCTCCAGGCAGACCCCCTGATTCCCCCCTGGTCTCTCCTTCTGACGCCCCCATGGGGCTGGGGCCTCCATGTCACACTGACCCCTAGCCTGGGTGCTCTTGAGACCCCAGTGCCCCCTGGCTCCTAGGTGTCCCCAGTGGGCTTTTCCTTTGCAGTACTACGAAATGTCCTACGGGCTCAACATCGAGATGCATAAGCAGGTAACGGCAGGGCTGGGGTGTTGAGGAGGGAGGGTGGGGTCGGGAAGCCACGGGACCCCAGGGTGCAATTTGGGCCAAGGCAGACCCAGGGAGCGAGGCTCATCATGAAATCCTGCAGAGGCTCCGGGGGGCTGATTGGGGAACCGGCTCATGGAAGCAAAGTGATTTTCAGTTTCTGGGGACAGGGGCTACAGCTGGAGCCAGCCAGCAGAGAGGCGGGCAGGGGGCAGGGGCTGGGTGTCCCCTGGAGCCGAGGGTGGCCCTCTGGGTAGGAGACTGTGGAGAGGCCTCTGTCCCAGGAAAGGCCCTGGCTGATGGTCTTGGAGGTCCCTTCCTGCCCAAGTCTGAGGTTTGGCGTTGGACCCTGAGACACTGGGAATTCTGGAAGCCCTGAGTCCATCCCAGTGGTATTGCCAGAAGGTTCTGAGATTGTTCTCAGGCCCTGACTTAGACTGAGCCCACCTCTCCAGGCTGTCCTCAAGGCTCCCAGATTGACCCCAATTCTGTGGGCTTCTGAGATCTTTCCTGAGCTTCTGAATGTGCCCCACGGTTCTGAGGGGGGTGTCAAGGTTCTGAAGTGGCCCGGGGTTACTCAGGAGATCCTGAGACTGACCAGTGGCTTCTAGGGGGATGGTAGGGGTTCTGGGGCTCTGAGCAGACAGATGCTTAGATTCTGTCCCTCAGAATGTCAGAGCCTAGGGCAGAGCTGTGCCAGGGCTTCCTGGTGGGGAGTGTGGGGTGCTGGAGTGCCCGCCCTGGCATGCCTTCCTGGGCATGTCTGGACCCCAGTTCTGTTGTGGGGGAGCCTGGTGCCATCCACGGGTGCATGCAGTAGGCCCCTCACTGGGAGAAGGAATGGTGTTGTGCCAGGCCCTGGGGGCTTGGCCCGCGCCCTCCAGGTGGGGGATGGCACCCGTCAGAGACAGTGCACCTGTGACTCAGGCAGGGGATCCGGTGCCCTTCCGCTGCTGCTTACCTGCCTAGAGGTCCAACAGCAACAGGGGGCTCCCCTACACAGTGCCGGTGCCTAGCCCCCTGTCCCCGGAGGCGCTGTGGACCAGGACGGCCCAGCACAGTAGGTTCTGGTGTTTGCTGACTGACTTAATGGGCTCAGGGTCTCCTAGACAAGATGGGAGCAAGGACTCCCCACTGGCAGTGAGGGCTCCCTGGATGGCCCAGGAGGGGGTGTCTCTGCCCCAGACTCCCGTCTGAGCTCCTACCTTCCAGAGGAGCAGGGAGGCCCAGACGGACCGGCCAGGGCCTGACCTGCTGGGCAGTGGAGCCCGGCCCTGTCCTTCCCTGGCAGGTGTTCCTGCCTCCCCTTGGCCAGACCCTCCTCCTGACCCTTCAATCTGAGCCCAATGTCACTGCCTGGGGAAAGCCATTGCTGACCCCAGACCGGCGCCCTCCCCACGGGGCGGGGGCGGCGGGTGTCGGTCGTTTCCTCGTCCGGGGTGGGAGCCCAGGGCCTGGCCGCCAGCCTCAGTTTCCCCGCGGGCCCAGGGCGCAGGGACCGGGGTCTGGGTCGCCGCGAGCGCGGGGGGCGCGGGCGCCGGGCGGGGCGCGCGGGGGCAGCGGCGCCACCTTAAGGCGGCTCTGCCCGCGGCTCCTGGCCGAGCCCCGCCGGAGGGAGGCGGCTCCGCGCGGGGCCCGCCGCCCGCGCCGCCACCAAGCCTGCCGCCCACCTTCGCGCCGCCCGCCGCCCGCGCGGGGTCCGCAGGGACCGCGGGTCCCGCAGCGCGTCCGCCCCGCCCGCCCGGCCGCGCGCCCCGCGCCGCCGCCCCCGGCCCCCATTGTCCGGCTCGGGCGGCGCCGGGCCTTGGGACGGCAGGATGTACCCCCAGGGGAGGCACCCGGTGAGCGGGGGGCGCGGGCGCCGGGCGGGGCGCGCGGGGGCAGCGGCGCCACCTTAAGGCGGCTCTGCCCGTGGCTCCTGGCCGAGCCCCGCCGGAGGGAGGCGGCTCCGCGCGGGGCCGGCCGCCCGCGCCGCCACCGAGCCGGCCGCCCACCTTCCCGCCGCCCGCGCGGGGTCCGCAGGGACCGCGGGTCCCGCAGCGCGTCCGCCCCGCCCGCCCGGCCGGGCGCCCTGCGCCGCCGCCCCCGGCCCCCATTGTCCGGCTCGGGCGGCGCCGGGCCTTGGGACGGCAGGATGTACCCCCAGGGGAGGCACCCGGTGAGCGGGGGGCGCGGGCGCCGGGCGGGGCGCGCGGGGGCAGCGGCGCCACCTTAAGGCGGCTCTGCCCGTGGCTCCTGGCCGAGCCCCGCCGGAGGGAGGCGGCTCCGCGCGGGGCCGGACGCCCGCGCCGCCACCGAGCCGGCCGCCCACCTTCCCGCCGCCCGCCGCCCGCGCGGGGTCGGCAGGGACCGCGGGTCCCGCAGCGCGTCCGCCCCGCCCGCCCGGCCGCGCGCCCCGCGCCGCCGCCCCCGGCCCACATTGTCCGGCTCGGGCGGCGCCTGGCCTTCGGACGGCAGGATGTACCCCCAGGGGAGGCACCCGGTGAGCGGGGGGGGGGGCCGGGCGCCGGGGGGTCGCCGGCCTCCCCGGGCCCTGGAACTCAGCCCCGCACGTCCCCCCAGACCACGCTGCAGCCCGGCCAGCCCTTCAAGTTCTCCATCCTGGAGATCTGCTACCGCATCAAGGAGGAGTTCCAGTTCCTGCAGGCGCAGTACCACAGGTGAGCGCCAGCACCGCAGTCCAGGGCAGGTGGCGCCCAGGGCGGGCAGGTGGGCGCCCAGGGCTGCGGGTTGCCACCGCGGGGGCGCCGAGGGGCGACAGCCTGCACCCCCGGGTCGCGGGAGGGTGGGGGGAAGTGAGGGGGGGCCCACCTCCTCACTTTGGAAACTGGCCCACTGTGGGGCCCGGGGACCCTCCTGTCCTCTCCTCCCCAGCCTCAAGCTGGAATGCGAGAAGCTGGCCAGTGAGAAGACCGAGATGCAGTGGCATTATGTTATGGTAAGGGGCTGGTCCTTGGACGGCGGGGGGGGGGGGGAGAAGGGCCGGGGGCTGGTGTTGACCCTGAGCCCCATCCTACCCGCCTGAGATCTGGGCTTCCTGTCCACTGCCTCCGGACTGCCCCTCCGCAGCCCTGTGGGCCAGGGTCTCTGGATATCCCCACCTGCCCCTCCTCTCCTAGGAGGGCAGAGGGACTCCTCCAGGCAGACCCCCTGATTCCCCCCTGGTCTCTCCTTCTGACGCCCCCATGGGGCTGGGGCCTCCATGTCACACTGACCCCTAGCCTGGGTGCTCTTGAGACCCCAGTGCCCCCTGGCTCCTAGGTGTCCCCAGTGGGCTTTTCCTTTGCAGTACTACGAAATGTCCTACGGGCTCAACATCGAGATGCATAAGCAGGTAACGGCAGGGCTGGGGTGTTGAGGAGGGAGGGTGGGGTCGGGAAGCCACGGGACCCCAGGGTGCAATTTGGGCCAAGGCAGACCCAGGGAGCGAGGCTCATCATGAAATCCTGCAGAGGCTCCGGGGGGCTGATTGGGGAACCGGCTCATGGAAGCAAAGTGATTTTCAGTTTCTGGGGACAGGGGCTACAGCTGGAGCCAGCCAGCAGAGAGGCGGGCAGGGGGCAGGGGCTGGGTGTCCCCTGGAGCCGAGGGTGGCCCTCTGGGTAGGAGACTGTGGAGAGGCCTCTGTCCCAGGAAAGGCCCTGGCTGATGGTCTTGGAGGTCCCTTCCTGCCCAAGTCTGAGGTTTGGCGTTGGACCCTGAGACACTGGGAATTCTGGAAGCCCTGAGTCCATCCCAGTGGTATTGCCAGAAGGTTCTGAGATTGTTCTCAGGCCCTGACTTAGACTGAGCCCACCTTTCCAGGCTGTCCTCAAGGCTCCGAGATTGACCCCAATTCTGTGGGCTTCTGAGATCTTTCCTGAGCTTCTGAATGTGCCCCACGGTTCTGAGGGGGGTGTCAAGGTTCTGAAGTGGCCCGGGGTTACTCAGGAGATCCTGAGACTGACCAGTGGCTTCTAGGGGGATGGTAGGGGTTCTGGGGCTCTGAGCAGACAGATGCTTAGATTCTGTCCCTCAGAATGTCAGAGCCTAGGGCAGAGCTGTGCCAGGGCTTCCTGGTGGGGAGTGTGGGGTGCTGGAGTGCCCGCCCTGGCATGCCTTCCTGGGCATGTCTGGACCCCAGTTCTGTTGTGGGGGAGCCTGGTGCCATCCACGGGTGCATGCAGTAGGCCCCTCACTGGGAGAAGGAATGGTGTTGTGCCAGGCCCTGGGGGCTTGGCCCGCGCCCTCCAGGTGGGGGATGGCACCCGTCAGAGACAGTGCACCTGTGACTCAGGCAGGGGATCCGGTGCCCTTCCGCTGCTGCTTACCTGCCTAGAGGTCCAACAGCAACAGGGGGCTCCCCTACACAGTGCCGGTGCCTAGCCTCCTGTCCCCGGAGGCGCTGTGGACCAGGACGGCCCAGCACAGTAGGTTCTGGTGTTTGCTGACTGACTTAATGGGCTCAGGGTCTCCTAGACAAGATGGGAGCAAGGACTCCCCACTGGCAGTGAGGGCTCCCTGGATGGCCCAGGAGGGGGTGTCTCTGCCCCAGACTCCCGTCTGAGCTCCTACCTTCCAGAGGAGCAGGGAGGCCCAGACGGACCGGCCAGGGCCTGACCTGCTGGGCAGTGGAGCCTGGCCCTGTCCTTCCCTGGCAGGTGTTCCTGCCTCCCCTTGGCCAGACCCTCCTCCTGACCCTTCAATCTGAGCCCAATGTCACTGCCTGGGGAAAGCCATTGCTGACCCCAGACCGGCGCCCTCCCCACGGGGCGGGGGCGGCGGGTGTCGGTCGTTTCCTCGTCCGGGGTGGGAGCCCAGGGCCTGGCCGCCAGCCTCAGTTTCCCCGCGGGCCCAGGGCGCAGGGACCGGGGTCTGGGTCGCCGCGAGCGCGGGGGGCGCGGGCGCCTGGCGGGGCGCGCGGGGGCAGCGGCGCCACCTTAAGGCGGCTCTGCCCGCGGCTCCTGGCCGAGCCCCGCCGGAGGGAGGCGGCTCCGCGCGGGGCCCGCCGCCCGCGCCGCCACCAAGCCTGCCGCCCACCTTCGCGCCGCCCGCCGCCCGCGCGGGGTCCGCAGGGACCGCGGGTCCCGCAGCGCGTCCGCCCCGCGCGCCCCGCGCCGCCGCCCCCGGCCCCCATTGTCCGGCTCGGGCGGCGCCGGGCCTTGGGACGGCAGGATGTACCCCCAGGGGAGGCACCCGGTGAGCGGGGGGCGCGGGCGCCGGGCGGGGCGCGCGGGGGCAGCGGCGCCACCTTAAGGCGGCTCTGCCCGCGGCTCCTGGCCGAGCCCCGCCGGAGGGAGGCGGCTCCGCGCGGGGCCGGCCGCCCGCGCCGCCACCGAGCCGGCCGCCCACCTGCCCACCTTCCCGCCGCCCGCCGCACGCGCGGGGTAGGCAGGGACCGCGGGTCCCGCAGCGCGTCCGCCCCGCCCGCCCGGCCGCGCGCCCCGCGCCGCCGCCCCGGGCCCACATTGTCCGGCTCGGGCGGCGCCGGGCCTTGGGACGGCAGGATGTACCCCCAGGGGAGGCACCCGGTGAGCGGGGGGCGCGGGCGCCGGGCGGGGCGCGCGGGGGCAGCGGCGCCACCTTAAGGCGGCACTGCCTGTGGCTCCTGGCCGAGCCCCGCCGGAGGGAGGCGGCTCCGCGAGGGGCCGGCCGCCCGCGCCGCCACCGAGCCGGCCGCCCACCTTCCCGCCGCCCGCGCGGGGTCCGCAGGGACCGCGGGTCCCGCAGCGCGTCCGCCCCGCCCGCCCGGCCGAGCGCCCTGCGCCGCCGCCCCCGGCCCCCATTGTCCGGCTCGGGCGGCGCCGGGCCTTGGGACGGCAGGATGTACCCCCAGGGGAGGCACCCGGTGAGCGGGGGGCGCGGGCGCCGGGCGGGGCGCGCGGGGGCAGCGGCGCCACCTTAAGGCGGCTCTGCCCGTGGCTCCTGGCCGAGCCCCGCCGGAGGGAGGCGGCTCCGCGCGGGGCCGGCCGCCCGCGCCGCCACCGAGCCGGCCGCCCACCTTCCCGCCGCCCGCCGCCCGCGCGGGGTCGGCAGGGACCGCGGGTCCCGCAGCGCGTCCGCCCCGCCCGCCCGGCCGCGCGCCCCGCGCCGCCGCCCCCGGCCCACATTGTCCGGCTCGGGCGGCGCCTGGCCTTCGGACGGCAGGATGTACCCCCAGGGGAGGCACCCGGTGAGCGGGGGGGGGCCGGGCGCCGGGGGGTCGCCGGCCTCCCCGGGCCCTGGAACTCAGCCCCGCACGTCCCCCCAGACCACGCTGCAGCCCGGCCAGCCCTTCAAGTTCTCCATCCTGGAGATCTGCTACCGCATCAAGGAGGAGTTCCAGTTCCTGCAGGCGCAGTACCACAGGTGAGCGCCAGCACCGCAGTCCAGGGCAGGTGGCGCCCAGGGCGGGCAGGTGGGCGCCCAGGGCTGCGGGTTGCCACCGCGGGGGCGCCGAGGGGCGACAGCCTGCACCCCCGGGTCGCGGGAGGGTGGGGGGAAGTGAGGGGGGGCCCACCTCCTCACTTTGGAAACTGGCCCACTGTGGGGCCCGGGGACCCTCCTGTCCTCTCCTCCCCAGCCTCAAGCTGGAATGCGAGAAGCTGGCCAGTGAGAAGACCGAGATGCAGTGGCATTATGTTATGGTAAGGGGCTGGTCCTTGGACGGCGGGGGGGGGGGGGGGGAGAAGGGCCGGGGGCTGGTGTTGACCCTGAGCCCCATCCTACCCGCCTGAGATCTGGGCTTCCTGTCCACTGCCTCCGGACTGCCCCTCCGCAGCCCTGTGGGCCAGGGTCTCTGGGTATCCCCACCTGCCCCTCCTCTCCTAGGAGGGCAGAGGGACTCCTCCAGGCAGACCCCCTGATTCCCCCCTGGTCTCTCCTTCTGACGCCCCCATGGGGCTGGGGCCTCCATGTCACACTGACCCCTAGCCTGGGTGCTCTTGAGACCCCAGTGCCCCCTGGCTCCTAGGTGTCCCCAGTGGGCTTTTCCTTTGCAGTACTACGAAATGTCCTACGGGCTCAACATCGAGATGCATAAGCAGGTAACGGCAGGGCTGGGGTGTTGAGGAGGGAGGGTGGGGTCGGGAAGCCACGGGACCCCAGGGTGCAATTTGGGCCAAGGCAGACCCAGGGAGCGAGGCTCATCATGAAATCCTGCAGAGGCTCCGGGGGGCTGATTGGGGAACCGGCTCATGGAAGCAAAGTGATTTTCAGTTTCTGGGGACAGGGGCTACAGCTGGAGCCAGCCAGCAGAGAGGCGGGCAGGGGGCAGGGGCTGGGTGTCCCCTGGAGCCGAGGGTGGCCCTCTGGGTAGGAGACTGTGGAGAGGCCTCTGTCCCAGGAAAGGCCCTGGCTGATGGTCTTGGAGGTCCCTTCCTGCCCAAGTCTGAGGTTTGGCGTTGGACCCTGAGACACTGGGAATTCTGGAAGCCCTGAGTCCATCCCAGTGGTATTGCCAGAAGGTTCTGAGATTGTTCTCAGGCCCTGACTTAGACTGAGCCCACCTTTCCAGGCTGTCCTCAAGGCTCCGAGATTGACCCCAATTCTGTGGGCTTCTGAGATCTTTCCTGAGCTTCTGAATGTGCCCCACGGTTCTGAGGGGGGTGTCAAGGTTCTGAAGTGGCCCGGGGTTACTCAGGAGATCCTGAGACTGACCAGTGGCTTCTAGGGGGATGGTAGGGGTTCTGGGGCTCTGAGCAGACAGATGCTTAGATTCTGTCCCTCAGAATGTCAGAGCCTAGGGCAGAGCTGTGCCAGGGCTTCCTGGTGGGGAGTGTGGGGTGCTGGAGTGCCCGCCCTGGCATGCCTTCCTGGGCATGTCTGGACCCCAGTTCTGTTGTGGGGGAGCCTGGTGCCATCCACGGGTGCATGCAGTAGGCCCCTCACTGGGAGAAGGAATGGTGTTGTGCCAGGCCCTGGGGGCTTGGCCCGCGCCCTCCAGGTGGGGGATGGCACCCGTCAGAGACAGTGCACCTGTGACTCAGGCAGGGGATCCGGTGCCCTTCCGCTGCTGCTTACCTGCCTAGAGGTCCAACAGCAACAGGGGGCTCCCCTACACAGTGCCGGTGCCTAGCCTCCTGTCCCCGGAGGCGCTGTGGACCAGGACGGCCCAGCACAGTAGGTTCTGGTGTTTGCTGACTGACTTAATGGGCTCAGGGTCTCCTAGACAAGATGGGAGCAAGGACTCCCCACTGGCAGTGAGGGCTCCCTGGATGGCCCAGGAGGGGGTGTCTCTGCCCCAGACTCCCGTCTGAGCTCCTACCTTCCAGAGGAGCAGGGAGGCCCAGACGGACCGGCCAGGGCCTGACCTGCTGGGCAGTGGAGCCCGGCCCTGTCCTTCCCTGGCAGGTGTTCCTGCCTCCCCTTGGCCAGACCCTCCTCCTGACCCTTCAATCTGAGCCCAATGTCACTGCCTGGGGAAAGCCATTGCTGACCCCAGACCGGCGCCCTCCCCACGGGGCGGGGGCGGCGGGTGTCGGTCGTTTCCTCGTCCGGGGTGGGAGCCCAGGGCCTGGCCGCCAGCCTCAGTTTCCCCGCGGGCCCAGGGCGCAGGGACCGGGGTCTGGGTCGCCGCGAGCGCGGGGGGCGCGGGCGCCGGGCGGGGCGCGCGGGGGCAGCGGCGCCACCTTAAGGCGGCTCTGCCCGCGGCTCCTGGCCGAGCCCCGCCGGAGGGAGGCGGCTCCGCGCGGGGCCCGCCGCCCGCGCCGCCACCAAGCCTGCCGCCCACCTTCGCGCCGCCCGCCGCCCGCGCGGGGTCCGCAGGGACCGCGGGTCCCGCAGCGCGTCCGCCCCGCCCGCCCGGCCGCGCGCCCCGCGCCGCCGCCCCCGGCCCCCATTGTCCGGCTCGGGCGGCGCCGGGCCTTGGGACGGCAGGATGTACCCCCAGGGGAGGCACCCGGTGAGCGGGGGGCGCGGGCGCCGGGCGGGGCGCGCGGGGGCAGCGGCGCCACCTTAAGGCGGCTCTGCCCGCGGCTCCTGGCCGAGCCCCGCTGGAGGGAGGCGGCTCCGCGCGGGGCCGGCCGCCCGCGCCGCCACCAAGCCGGCCGCCCACCTGCCCACCTTCCCGCCGCCCGCCGCACGCGCGGGGTAGGCAGGGACCGCGGGTCCCGCAGCGCGTCCGCCCCGCCCGCCCGGCCGCGCGCCCTGCGCCGCCGCCCACGACCCCCATTGTCCGGCTCGGGCGGCGCCGGGCCTTGGGACGGCAGGATGTACCCCCAGGGGAGGCACCCGGTGAGCGGGGGGCGCGGGCGCCGGGCGGGGCGCGCGGGGGCAGCGGCGCCACCTTAAGGCGGCTCTGCCCGTGGCTCCTGGCCGAGCCCCGCCGGAGGGAGGCGGCTCCGCGCGGGGCCGGCCGCCCGCGCCGCCACCGAGCCGGCCGCCCACCTTCCCGCCGCCCGCCGCCCGCGCGGGGTCGGCAGGGACCGCGGGTCCCGCAGCGCGTCCGCCCCGCCCGCCCGGCCGCGCGCCCCGCGCCGCCGCCCCCGGCCCACATTGTCCGGCTCGGGCGGCGCCTGGCCTTCGGACGGCAGGATGTACCCCCAGGGGAGGCACCCGGTGAGCGGGGGGGGGCCGGGCGCCGGGGGGTCGCCGGCCTCCCCGGGCCCTGGAACTCAGCCCCGCACGTCCCCCCAGACCACGCTGCAGCCCGGCCAGCCCTTCAAGTTCTCCATCCTGGAGATCTGCTACCGCATCAAGGAGGAGTTCCAGTTCCTGCAGGCGCAGTACCACAGGTGAGCGCCAGCACCGCAGTCCAGGGCAGGTGGCGCCCAGGGCGGGCAGGTGGGCGCCCAGGGCTGCGGGTTGCCACCGCGGGGGCGCCGAGGGGCGACAGCCTGCACCCCCGGGTCGCGGGAGGGTGGGGGGAAGTGAGGGGGGGCCCACCTCCTCACTTTGGAAACTGGCCCACTGTGGGGCCCGGGGACCCTCCTGTCCTCTCCTCCCCAGCCTCAAGCTGGAATGCGAGAAGCTGGCCAGTGAGAAGACCGAGATGCAGTGGCATTATGTTATGGTAAGGGGCTGGTCCTTGGACGGCGGGGGGGGGGGGGGAGAAGGGCCGGGGGCTGGTGTTGACCCTGAGCCCCATCCTACCCGCCTGAGATCTGGGCTTCCTGTCCACTGCCTCCGGACTGCCCCTCCGCAGCCCTGTGGGCCAGGGTCTCTGGGTATCCCCACCTGCCCCTCCTCTCCTAGGAGGGCAGAGGGACTCCTCCAGGCAGACCCCCTGATTCCCCCCTGGTCTCTCCTTCTGACGCCCCCATGGGGCTGGGGCCTCCATGTCACACTGACCCCTAGCCTGGGTGCTCTTGAGACCCCAGTGCCCCCTGGCTCCTAGGTGTCCCCAGTGGGCTTTTCCTTTGCAGTACTACGAAATGTCCTACGGGCTCAACATCGAGATGCATAAGCAGGTAACGGCAGGGCTGGGGTGTTGAGGAGGGAGGGTGGGGTCGGGAAGCCACGGGACCCCAGGGTGCAATTTGGGCCAAGGCAGACCCAGGGAGCGAGGCTCATCATGAAATCCTGCAGAGGCTCCGGGGGGCTGATTGGGGAACCGGCTCATGGAAGCAAAGTGATTTTCAGTTTCTGGGGACAGGGGCTACAGCTGGAGCCAGCCAGCAGAGAGGCGGGCAGGGGGCAGGGGCTGGGTGTCCCCTGGAGCCGAGGGTGGCCCTCTGGGTAGGAGACTGTGGAGAGGCCTCTGTCCCAGGAAAGGCCCTGGCTGATGGTCTTGGAGGTCCCTTCCTGCCCAAGTCTGAGGTTTGGCGTTGGACCCTGAGACACTGGGAATTCTGGAAGCCCTGAGTCCATCCCAGTGGTATTGCCAGAAGGTTCTGAGATTGTTCTCAGGCCCTGACTTAGACTGAGCCCACCTTTCCAGGCTGTCCTCAAGGCTCCGAGATTGACCCCAATTCTGTGGGCTTCTGAGATCTTTCCTGAGCTTCTGAATGTGCCCCACGGTTCTGAGGGGGGTGTCAAGGTTCTGAAGTGGCCCGGGGTTACTCAGGAGATCCTGAGACTGACCAGTGGCTTCTAGGGGGATGGTAGGGGTTCTGGGGCTCTGAGCAGACAGATGCTTAGATTCTGTCCCTCAGAATGTCAGAGCCTAGGGCAGAGCTGTGCCAGGGCTTCCTGGTGGGGAGTGTGGGGTGCTGGAGTGCCCGCCCTGGCATGCCTTCCTGGGCATGTCTGGACCCCAGTTCTGTTGTGGGGGAGCCTGGTGCCATCCACGGGTGCATGCAGTAGGCCCCTCACTGGGAGAAGGAATGGTGTTGTGCCAGGCCCTGGGGGCTTGGCCCGCGCCCTCCAGGTGGGGGATGGCACCCGTCAGAGACAGTGCACCTGTGACTCAGGCAGGGGATCCGGTGCCCTTCCGCTGCTGCTTACCTGCCTAGAGGTCCAACAGCAACAGGGGGCTCCCCTACACAGTGCCGGTGCCTAGCCCCCTGTCCCCGGAGGCGCTGTGGACCAGGACGGCCCAGCACAGTAGGTTCTGGTGTTTGCTGACTGACTTAATGGGCTCAGGGTCTCCTAGACAAGATGGGAGCAAGGACTCCCCACTGGCAGTGAGGGCTCCCTGGATGGCCCAGGAGGGGGTGTCTCTGCCCCAGACTCCCGTCTGAGCTCCTACCTTCCAGAGGAGCAGGGAGGCCCAGACGGACCGGCCAGGGCCTGACCTGCTGGGCAGTGGAGCCCGGCCCTGTCCTTCCCTGGCAGGTGTTCCTGCCTCCCCTTGGCCAGACCCTCCTCCTGACCCTTCAATCTGAGCCCAATGTCACTGCCTGGGGAAAGCCATTGCTGACCCCAGACCGGCGCCCTCCCCACGGGGCGGGGGCGGCGGGTGTCGGTCGTTTCCTCGTCCGGGGTGGGAGCCCAGGGCCTGGCCGCCAGCCTCAGTTTCCCCGCGGGCCCAGGGCGCAGGGACCGGGGTCTGGGTCGCCGCGAGCGCGGGGGGCGCGGGCGCCGGGCGGGGCGCGCGGGGGCAGCGGCGCCACCTTAAGGCGGCTCTGCCCGCGGCTCCTGGCCGAGCCCCGCCGGAGGGAGGCGGCTCCGCGCGGGGCCCGCCGCCCGCGCCGCCACCAAGCCTGCCGCCCACCTTCGCGCCGCCCGCCGCCCGCGCGGGGTCCGCAGGGACCGCGGGTCCCGCAGCGCGTCCGCCCCGCCCGCCCGAACGCGCGCCCCGCGCCGCCGCCCCCGGCCCCCATTGTCCGGCTCGGGCGGCGCCGGGCCTTGGGACGGCAGGATGTACCCCCAGGGGAGGCACCCGGTGAGCGGGGGGCGCGGGCGCCGGGCGGGGCGCGCGGGGGCAGCGGCGCCACCTTAAGGCGGCTCTGCCCGTGGCTCCTGGCCGAGCCCCGCCGGAGGGAGGCGGCTCCGCGCGGGGCCTGCCGCCCGCGCCGCCACCGAGCCGGCCGCCCACCTTCCCGCCGCCCGCGCGGGGTCCGCAGGGACCGCGGGTCCCGCAGCGCGTCCGCCCCGCCCGCCCGGCCGCGCGCCCTGCGCCGCCGCCCCCGGCCCCCATTGTCCGGCTCGGGCGGCGCCGGGCCTTGGGACGGCAGGATGTACCCCCAGGGGAGGCACCCGGTGAGCGGGGGGCGCGGGCGCCGGGCGGGGCGCGCGGGGGCAGCGGCGCCACCTTAAGGCGGCTCTGCCCGTGGCTCCTGGCCGAGCCCCGCCGGAGGGAGGCGGCTCCGCGCGGGGCCGGACGCCCGCGCCGCCACCGAGCCGGCCGCCCACCTTCCCGCCGCCCGCCGCCCGCGCGGGGTCGGCAGGGACCGCGGGTCCCGCAGCGCGTCCGCCCCGCCCGCCCGGCCGCGCGCCCCGCGCCGCCGCCCCCGGCCCACATTGTCCGGCTCGGGCGGCGCCTGGCCTTCGGACGGCAGGATGTACCCCCAGGGGAGGCACCCGGTGAGCGGGGGGGGGGGGCCGGGCGCCGGGGGGTCGCCGGCCTCCCCGGGCCCTGGAACTCAGCCCCGCACGTCCCCCCAGACCACGCTGCAGCCCGGCCAGCCCTTCAAGTTCTCCATCCTGGAGATCTGCTACCGCATCAAGGAGGAGTTCCAGTTCCTGCAGGCGCAGTACCACAGGTGAGCGCCAGCACCGCAGTCCAGGGCAGGTGGCGCCCAGGGCGGGCAGGTGGGCGCCCAGGGCTGCGGGTTGCCACCGCGGGGGCGCCGAGGGGCGACAGCCTGCACCCCCGGGTCGCGGGAGGGTGGGGGGAAGTGAGGGGGGGCCCACCTCCTCACTTTGGAAACTGGCCCACTGTGGGGCCCGGGGACCCTCCTGTCCTCTCCTCCCCAGCCTCAAGCTGGAATGCGAGAAGCTGGCCAGTGAGAAGACCGAGATGCAGTGGCATTATGTTATGGTAAGGGGCTGGTCCTTGGACGGCGGGGGGGGGGGGGAGAAGGGCCGGGGGCTGGTGTTGACCCTGAGCCCCATCCTACCCGCCTGAGATCTGGGCTTCCTGTCCACTGCCTCCGGACTGCCCCTCCGCAGCCCTGTGGGCCAGGGTCTCTGGATATCCCCACCTGCCCCTCCTCTCCTAGGAGGGCAGAGGGACTCCTCCAGGCAGACCCCCTGATTCCCCCCTGGTCTCTCCTTCTGACGCCCCCATGGGGCTGGGGCCTCCATGTCACACTGACCCCTAGCCTGGGTGCTCTTGAGACCCCAGTGCCCCCTGGCTCCTAGGTGTCCCCAGTGGGCTTTTCCTTTGCAGTACTACGAAATGTCCTACGGGCTCAACATCGAGATGCATAAGCAGGTAACGGCAGGGCTGGGGTGTTGAGGAGGGAGGGTGGGGTCGGGAAGCCACGGGACCCCAGGGTGCAATTTGGGCCAAGGCAGACCCAGGGAGCGAGGCTCATCATGAAATCCTGCAGAGGCTCCGGGGGGCTGATTGGGGAACCGGCTCATGGAAGCAAAGTGATTTTCAGTTTCTGGGGACAGGGGCTACAGCTGGAGCCAGCCAGCAGAGAGGCGGGCAGGGGGCAGGGGCTGGGTGTCCCCTGGAGCCGAGGGTGGCCCTCTGGGTAGGAGACTGTGGAGAGGCCTCTGTCCCAGGAAAGGCCCTGGCTGATGGTCTTGGAGGTCCCTTCCTGCCCAAGTCTGAGGTTTGGCGTTGGACCCTGAGACACTGGGAATTCTGGAAGCCCTGAGTCCATCCCAGTGGTATTGCCAGAAGGTTCTGAGATTGTTCTCAGGCCCTGACTTAGACTGAGCCCACCTTTCCAGGCTGTCCTCAAGGCTCCGAGATTGACCCCAATTCTGTGGGCTTCTGAGATCTTTCCTGAGCTTCTGAATGTGCCCCACGGTTCTGAGGGGGGTGTCAAGGTTCTGAAGTGGCCCGGGGTTACTCAGGAGATCCTGAGACTGACCAGTGGCTTCTAGGGGGATGGTAGGGGTTCTGGGGCTCTGAGCAGACAGATGCTTAGATTCTGTCCCTCAGAATGTCAGAGCCTAGGGCAGAGCTGTGCCAGGGCTTCCTGGTGGGGAGTGTGGGGTGCTGGAGTGCCCGCCCTGGCATGCCTTCCTGGGCATGTCTGGACCCCAGTTCTGTTGTGGGGGAGCCTGGTGCCATCCACGGGTGCATGCAGTAGGCCCCTCACTGGGAGAAGGAATGGTGTTGTGCCAGGCCCTGGGGGCTTGGCCCGCGCCCTCCAGGTGGGGGATGGCACCCGTCAGAGACAGTGCACCTGTGACTCAGGCAGGGGATCCGGTGCCCTTCCGCTGCTGCTTACCTGCCTAGAGGTCCAACAGCAACAGGGGGCTCCCCTACACAGTGCCGGTGCCTAGCCTCCTGTCCCCGGAGGCGCTGTGGACCAGGACGGCCCAGCACAGTAGGTTCTGGTGTTTGCTGACTGACTTAATGGGCTCAGGGTCTCCTAGACAAGATGGGAGCAAGGACTCCCCACTGGCAGTGAGGGCTCCCTGGATGGCCCAGGAGGGGGTGTCTCTGCCCCAGACTCCCGTCTGAGCTCCTACCTTCCAGAGGAGCAGGGAGGCCCAGACGGACCGGCCAGGGCCTGACCTGCTGGGCAGTGGAGCCCGGCCCTGTCCTTCCCTGGCAGGTGTTCCTGCCTCCCCTTGGCCAGACCCTCCTCCTGACCCTTCAATCTGAGCCCAATGTCACTGCCTGGGGAAAGCCATTGCTGACCCCAGACCGGCGCCCTCCCCACGGGGCGGGGGCGGCGGGTGTCGGTCGTTTCCTCGTCCGGGGTGGGAGCCCAGGGCCTGGCCGCCAGCCTCAGTTTCCCCGCGGGCCCAGGGCGCAGGGACCGGGGTCTGGGTCGCCGCGAGCGCGGGGGGCGCGGGCGCCTGGCGGGGCGCGCGGGGGCAGCGGCGCCACCTTAAGGCGGCTCTGCCCGCGGCTCCTGGCCGAGCCCCGCCGGAGGGAGGCGGCTCCGCGCGGGGCCCGCCGCCCGCGCCGCCACCAAGCCTGCCGCCCACCTTCGCGCCGCCCGCCGCCCGCGCGGGGTCCGCAGGGACCGCGGGTCCCGCAGAGCGTCCGCCCCGCGCGCCCCGCGCCGCCGCCTCCGGCCCCCATTGTCCGGCTCGGGCGGCGCCGGGCCTTGGGACGGCAGGATGTACCCCCAGGGGAGGCACCCGGTGAGCGGGGGGCGCGGGCGCCGGGCGGGGCGCGCGGGGGCAGCGGCGCCACCTTAAGGCGGCTCTGCCCGCGGCTCCTGGCCGAGCCCCGCCGGAGGGAGGCGGCTCCGCGCGGGGCCGGCCGCCCGCGCCGCCACCGAGCCGGCCGCCCACCTGCCCACCTTCCCGCCGCCCGCCGCACGCGCGGGGTAGGCAGGGACCGCGGGTCCCGCAGCGCGTCCGCCCCGCCCGCCCGGCCGCGCGCCCCGCGCCGCCGCCCCGGGCCCACATTGTCCGGCTCGGGCGGCGCCGGGCCTTGGGACGGCAGGATGTACCCCCAGGGGAGGCACCCGGTGAGCGGGGGGGCGCGGGCGCCGGGCGGGGCGCGCGGGGGCAGCGGCGCCACCTTAAGGCGGCTCTGCCCGTGGCTCCTGGCCGAGCCCCGCCGGAGGGAGGCGGCTCCGCGCGGGGCCGGCCGCCCGCGCCGCCACCGAGCCGGCCGCCCACCTTCCCGCCGCCCGCGCGGGGTCCGCAGGGACCGCGGGTCCCGCAGCGCGTCCGCCCCGCCCGCCCGGCCGAGCGCCCTGCGCCGCCGCCCCCGGCCCCCATTGTCCGGCTCGGGCGGCGCCGGGCCTTGGGACGGCAGGATGTACCCCCAGGGGAGGCACCCGGTGAGCGGGGGGCGCGGGCGCCGGGCGGGGCGCGCGGGGGCAGCGGCGCCACCTTAAGGCGGCTCTGCCCGTGGCTCCTGGCCGAGCCCCGCCGGAGGGAGGCGGCTCCGCGCGGGGCCGGACGCCCGCGCCGCCACCGAGCCGGCCGCCCACCTTCCCGCCGCCCGCCGCCCGCGCGGGGTCGGCAGGGACCGCGGGTCCCGCAGCGCGTCCGCCCCGCCCGCCCGGCCGCGCGCCCCGCGCCGCCGCCCCCGGCCCACATTGTCCGGCTCGGGCGGCGCCGGGCCTTGGGACGGCAGGATGTACCCCCAGGGGAGGCACCCGGTGAGCGGGGGGGCGCGGGCGCCGGGCGGGGCGCGCGGGGGCAGCGGCGCCACCTTAAGGCGGCTCTGCCCGTGGCTCCTGGCCGAGCCCCGCCGGAGGGAGGCGGCTCCGCGCGGGGCCGGCCGCCCGCGCCGCCACCGAGCCGGCCGCCCACCTTCCCGCCGCCCGCGCGGGGTCCGCAGGGACCGCGGGTCCCGCAGCGCGTCCGCCCCGCCCGCCCGGCCGAGCGCCCTGCGCCGCCGCCCCCGGCCCCCATTGTCCGGCTCGGGCGGCGCCGGGCCTTGGGACGGCAGGATGTACCCCCAGGGGAGGCACCCGGTGAGCGGGGGGCGCGGGCGCCGGGCGGGGCGCGCGGGGGCAGCGGCGCCACCTTAAGGCGGCTCTGCCCGTGGCTCCTGGCCGAGCCCCGCCGGAGGGAGGCGGCTCCGCGCGGGGCCGGACGCCCGCGCCGCCACCGAGCCGGCCGCCCACCTTCCCGCCGCCCGCCGCCCGCGCGGGGTCGGCAGGGACCGCGGGTCCCGCAGCGCGTCCGCCCCGCCCGCCCGGCCGCGCGCCCCGCGCCGCCGCCCCCGGCCCACATTGTCCGGCTCGGGTGGCGCCTGGCCTTCGGACGGCAGGATGTACCCCCAGGGGAGGCACCCGGTGAGCGGGGGGGGGGGCCGGGCGCCGGGGGGTCGCCGGCCTCCCCGGGCCCTGGAACTCAGCCCCGCACGTCCCCCCAGACCACGCTGCAGCCCGGCCAGCCCTTCAAGTTCTCCATCCTGGAGATCTGCTACCGCATCAAGGAGGAGTTCCAGTTCCTGCAGGCGCAGTACCACAGGTGAGCGCCAGCACCGCAGTCCAGGGCAGGTGGCGCCCAGGGCGGGCAGGTGGGCGCCCAGGGCTGCGGGTTGCCACCGCGGGGGCGCCGAGGGGCGACAGCCTGCACCCCCGGGTCGCGGGAGGGTGGGGGGAAGTGAGGGGGGGCCCACCTCCTCACTTTGGAAACTGGCCCACTGTGGGGCCCGGGGACCCTCCTGTCCTCTCCTCCCCAGCCTCAAGCTGGAATGCGAGAAGCTGGCCAGTGAGAAGACCGAGATGCAGTGGCATTATGTTATGGTAAGGGGCTGGTCCTTGGACGGCGGGGGGGGGGGGAGAAGGGCCGGGGGCTGGTGTTGACCCTGAGCCCCATCCTACCCGCCTGAGATCTGGGCTTCCTGTCCACTGCCTCCGGACTGCCCCTCCGCAGCCCTGTGGGCCAGGGTCTCTGGGTATCCCCACCTGCCCCTCCTCTCCTAGGAGGGCAGAGGGACTCCTCCAGGCAGACCCCCTGATTCCCCCCTGGTCTCTCCTTCTGACGCCCCCATGGGGCTGGGGCCTCCATGTCACACTGACCCCTAGCCTGGGTGCTCTTGAGACCCCAGTGCCCCCTGGCTCCTAGGTGTCCCCAGTGGGCTTTTCCTTTGCAGTACTACGAAATGTCCTACGGGCTCAACATCGAGATGCATAAGCAGGTAACGGCAGGGCTGGGGTGTTGAGGAGGGAGGGTGGGGTCGGGAAGCCACGGGACCCCAGGGTGCAATTTGGGCCAAGGCAGACCCAGGGAGCGAGGCTCATCATGAAATCCTGCAGAGGCTCCGGGGGGCTGATTGGGGAACCGGCTCATGGAAGCAAAGTGATTTTCAGTTTCTGGGGACAGGGGCTACAGCTGGAGCCAGCCAGCAGAGAGGCGGGCAGGGGGCAGGGGCTGGGTGTCCCCTGGAGCCGAGGGTGGCCCTCTGGGTAGGAGACTGTGGAGAGGCCTCTGTCCCAGGAAAGGCCCTGGCTGATGGTCTTGGAGGTCCCTTCCTGCCCAAGTCTGAGGTTTGGCGTTGGACCCTGAGACACTGGGAATTCTGGAAGCCCTGAGTCCATCCCAGTGGTATTGCCAGAAGGTTCTGAGATTGTTCTCAGGCCCTGACTTAGACTGAGCCCACCTTTCCAGGCTGTCCTCAAGGCTCCGAGATTGACCCCAATTCTGTGGGCTTCTGAGATCTTTCCTGAGCTTCTGAATGTGCCCCTCGGTTCTGAGGGGGGTGTCAAGGTTCTGAAGTGGCCCGGGGTTACTCAGGAGATCCTGAGACTGACCAGTGGCTTCTAGGGGGATGGTAGGGGTTCTGGGGCTCTGAGCAGACAGATGCTTAGATTCTGTCCCTCAGAATGTCAGAGCCTAGGGCAGAGCTGTGCCAGGGCTTCCTGGTGGGGAGTGTGGGGTGCTGGAGTGCCCGCCCTGGCATGCCTTCCTGGGCATGTCTGGACCCCAGTTCTGTTGTGGGGGAGCCTGGTGCCATCCACGGGTGCATGCAGTAGGCCCCTCACTGGGAGAAGGAATGGTGTTGTGCCAGGCCCTGGGGGCTTGGCCCGCGCCCTCCAGGTGGGGGATGGCACCCGTCAGAGACAGTGCACCTGTGACTCAGGCAGGGGATCCGGTGCCCTTCCGCTGCTGCTTACCTGCCTAGAGGTCCAACAGCAACAGGGGGCTCCCCTACACAGTGCCGGTGCCTAGCCCCCTGTCCCCGGAGGCGCTGTGGACCAGGACGGCCCAGCACAGTAGGTTCTGGTGTTTGCTGACTGACTTAATGGGCTCAGGGTCTCCTAGACAAGATGGGAGCAAGGACTCCCCACTGGCAGTGAGGGCTCCCTGGATGGCCCAGGAGGGGGTGTCTCTGCCCCAGACTCCCGTCTGAGCTCCTACCTTCCAGAGGAGCAGGGAGGCCCAGACGGACCGGCCAGGGCCTGACCTGCTGGGCAGTGGAGCCCGGCCCTGTCCTTCCCTGGCAGGTGTTCCTGCCTCCCCTTGGCCAGACCCTCCTCCTGACCCTTCAATCTGAGCCCAATGTCACTGCCTGGGGAAAGCCATTGCTGACCCCAGACCGGCGCCCTCCCCACGGGGCGGGGGCGGCGGGTGTCGGTCGTTTCCTCGTCCGGGGTGGGAGCCCAGGGCCTGGCCGCCAGCCTCAGTTTCCCCGCGGGCCCAGGGCGCAGGGACCGGGGTCTGGGTCGCCGCGAGCGCGGGGGGCGCGGGCGCCGGGCGGGGCGCGCGGGGGCAGCGGCGCCACCTTAAGGCGGCTCTGCCCGCGGCTCCTGGCCGAGCCCCGCCGGAGGGAGGCGGCTCCGCGCGGGGCCCGCCGCCCGCGCCGCCACCAAGCCTGCCGCCCACCTTCGCGCCGCCCGCCGCCCGCGCGGGGTCCGCAGGGACCGCGGGTCCCGCAGCGCGTCCGCCCCGCCCGCCCGGCCGCGCGCCCCGCGCCGCCGCCCCCGGCCCCCATTGTCCGGCTCGGGCGGCGCCGGGCCTTGGGACGGCAGGATGTACCCCCAGGGGAGGCACCCGGTGAGCGGGGGGCGCGGGCGCCGGGCGGGGCGCGCGGGGGCAGCGGCGCCACCTTAAGGCGGCTCTGCCCGCGGCTCCTGGCCGAGCCCCGCCGGAGGGAGGCGGCTCCCCGCGGGGCCGGCCGCCCGCGCCGCCACCGAGCCGGCCGCCCACCTGCCCACCTTCCCGCCGCCCGCCGCACGCGCGGGGTAGGCAGGGACCGCGGGTCCCGCAGCGCGTCCGCCCCGCCCGCCCGGCCGCGCGCCCCGCGCCGCCGCCCCGGGCCCACATTGTCCGGCTCGGGCGGCGCCGGGCCTTGGGACGGCAGGATGTACCCCCAGGGGAGGCACCCGGTGAGCGGGGGGCGCGGGCGCCGGGCGGGGCGCGCGGGGGCAGCGGCGCCACCTTAAGGCGGCACTGCCTGTGGCTCCTGGCCGAGCCCCGCCGGAGGGAGGCGGCTCCGCGCGGGGCCGGCCGCCCGCGCCGCCACCGAGCCGGCCGCCCACCTTCCCGCCGCCCGCGCGGGGTCCGCAGGGACCGCGGGTCCCGCAGCGCGTCCGCCCCGCCCGCCCGGCCGAGCGCCCTGCGCCGCCGCCCCCGGCCCCCATTGTCCGGCTCGGGCGGCGCCGGGCCTTGGGACGGCAGGATGTACCCCCAGGGGAGGCACCCGGTGAGCGGGGGGCGCGGGCGCCGGGCGGGGCGCGCGGGGGCAGCGGCGCCACCTTAAGGCGGCTCTGCCCGTGGCTCCTGGCCGAGCCCCGCCGGAGGGAGGCGGCTCCGCGCGGGGCCGGCCGCCCGCGCCGCCACCGAGCCGGCCGCCCACCTTCCCGCCGCCCGCCGCCCGCGCGGGGTGGGCAGGGACCGCGGGTCCCGCAGCGCGTCCGCCCCGCCCGCCCGGCCGCGCGCCCCGCGCCGCCGCCCCCGGCCCACATTGTCCGGCTCGGGCGGCGCCTGGCCTTCGAACGGCAGGATGTACCCCCAGGGGAGGCACCCTGTGAGCGGGGGGGGGCCGGGCGCCGGGGGGTCGCCGGCCTCCCCGGGCCCTGGAACTCAGCCCCGCACGTCCCCCCAGACCACGCTGCAGCCCGGCCAGCCCTTCAAGTTCTCCATCCTGGAGATCTGCTACCGCATCAAGGAGGAGTTCCAGTTCCTGCAGGCGCAGTACCACAGGTGAGCGCCAGCACCGCAGTCCAGGGCAGGTGGCGCCCAGGGCGGGCAGGTGGGCGCCCAGGGCTGCGGGTTGCCACCGCGGGGGCGCCGAGGGGCGACAGCCTGCACCCCCGGGTCGCGGGAGGGTGGGGGGAAGTGAGGGGGGGCCCACCTCCTCACTTTGGAAACTGGCCCACTGTGGGGCCCGGGGACCCTCCTGTCCTCTCCTCCCCAGCCTCAAGCTGGAATGCGAGAAGCTGGCCAGTGAGAAGACCGAGATGCAGTGGCATTATGTTATGGTAAGGGGCTGGTCCTTGGACGGCGGGGGGGGGGGGGAGAAGGGCCGGGGGCTGGTGTTGACCCTGAGCCCCATCCTACCCGCCTGAGATCTGGGCTTCCTGTCCACTGCCTCCGGACTGCCCCTCCGCAGCCCTGTGGGCCAGGGTCTCTGGATATCCCCACCTGCCCCTCCTCTCCTAGGAGGGCAGAGGGACTCCTCCAGGCAGACCCCCTGATTCCCCCCTGGTCTCTCCTTCTGACGCCCCCATGGGGCTGGGGCCTCCATGTCACACTGACCCCTAGCCTGGGTGCTCTTGAGACCCCAGTGCCCCCTGGCTCCTAGGTGTCCCCAGTGGGCTTTTCCTTTGCAGTACTACGAAATGTCCTACGGGCTCAACATCGAGATGCATAAGCAGGTAACGGCAGGGCTGGGGTGTTGAGGAGGGAGGGTGGGGTCGGGAAGCCACGGGACCCCAGGGTGCAATTTGGGCCAAGGCAGACCCAGGGAGCGAGGCTCATCATGAAATCCTGCAGAGGCTCCGGGGGGCTGATTGGGGAACCGGCTCATGGAAGCAAAGTGATTTTCAGTTTCTGGGGACAGGGGCTACAGCTGGAGCCAGCCAGCAGAGAGGCGGGCAGGGGGCAGGGGCTGGGTGTCCCCTGGAGCCGAGGGTGGCCCTCTGGGTAGGAGACTGTGGAGAGGCCTCTGTCCCAGGAAAGGCCCTGGCTGATGGTCTTGGAGGTCCCTTCCTGCCCAAGTCTGAGGTTTGGCGTTGGACCCTGAGACACTGGGAATTCTGGAAGCCCTGAGTCCATCCCAGTGGTATTGCCAGAAGGTTCTGAGATTGTTCTCAGGCCCTGACTTAGACTGAGCCCACCTTTCCAGGCTGTCCTCAAGGCTCCGAGATTGACCCCAATTCTGTGGGCTTCTGAGATCTTTCCTGAGCTTCTGAATGTGCCCCACGGTTCTGAGGGGGGTGTCAAGGTTCTGAAGTGGCCCGGGGTTACTCAGGAGATCCTGAGACTGACCAGTGGCTTCTAGGGGGATGGTAGGGGTTCTGGGGCTCTGAGCAGACAGATGCTTAGATTCTGTCCCTCAGAATGTCAGAGCCTAGGGCAGAGCTGTGCCAGGGCTTCCTGGTGGGGAGTGTGGGGTGCTGGAGTGCCCGCCCTGGCATGCCTTCCTGGGCATGTCTGGACCCCAGTTCTGTTGTGGGGGAGCCTGGTGCCATCCACGGGTGCATGCAGTAGGCCCCTCACTGGGAGAAGGAATGGTGTTGTGCCAGGCCCTGGGGGCTTGGCCCGCGCCCTCCAGGTGGGGGATGGCACCCGTCAGAGACAGTGCACCTGTGACTCAGGCAGGGGATCCGGTGCCCTTCCGCTGCTGCTTACCTGCCTAGAGGTCCAACAGCAACAGGGGGCTCCCCTACACAGTGCCGGTGCCTAGCCCCCTGTCCCCGGAGGCGCTGTGGACCAGGACGGCCCAGCACAGTAGGTTCTGGTGTTTGCTGACTGACTTAATGGGCTCAGGGTCTCCTAGACAAGATGGGAGCAAGGACTCCCCACTGGCAGTGAGGGCTCCCTGGATGGCCCAGGAGGGGGTGTCTCTGCCCCAGACTCCCGTCTGAGCTCCTACCTTCCAGAGGAGCAGGGAGGCCCAGACGGACCGGCCAGGGCCTGACCTGCTGGGCAGTGGAGCCCGGCCCTGTCCTTCCCTGGCAGGTGTTCCTGCCTCCCCTTGGCCAGACCCTCCTCCTGACCCTTCAATCTGAGCCCAATGTCACTGCCTGGGGAAAGCCATTGCTGACCCCAGACCGGCGCCCTCCCCACGGGGCGGGGGCGGCGGGTGTCGGTCGTTTCCTCGTCCGGGGTGGGAGCCCAGGGCCTGGCCGCCAGCCTCAGTTTCCCCGCGGGCCCAGGGCGCAGGGACCGGGGTCTGGGTCGCCGCGAGCGCGGGGGGCGCGGGCGCCGGGCGGGGCGCGCGGGGGCAGCGGCGCCACCTTAAGGCGGCTCTGCCCGCGGCTCCTGGCCGAGCCCCGCCGGAGGGAGGCGGCTCCGCGCGGGGCCGGCCGCCCGCGCCGCCACCGAGCCGGCCGCCCACCTTCCCGCCGCCCGCCGCCCGCGCGGGGTCGGCAGGGACCGCGGGTCCCGCAGCGCGTCCGCCCCGCCCGCCCGGCCGCGCGCCCCGCGCCGCCGCCCCCGGCCCACATTGTCCGGCTCGGGCGGCGCCTGGCCTTCGGACGGCAGGATGTACCCCCAGGGGAGGCACCCGGTGAGCGGGGGGGGGGGGCCGGGCGCCGGGGGGTCGCCGGCCTCCCCGGGCCCTGGAACTCAGCCCCGCACGTCCCCCCAGACCACGCTGCAGCCCGGCCAGCCCTTCAAGTTCTCCATCCTGGAGATCTGCTACCGCATCAAGGAGGAGTTCCAGTTCCTGCAGGCGCAGTACCACAGGTGAGCGCCAGCACCGCAGTCCAGGGCAGGTGGCGCCCAGGGCGGGCAGGTGGGCGCCCAGGGCTGCGGGTTGCCACCGCGGGGGCGCCGAGGGGCGACAGCCTGCACCCCCGGGTCGCGGGAGGGTGGGGGGAAGTGAGGGGGGGCCCACCTCCTCACTTTGGAAACTGGCCCACTGTGGGGCCCGGGGACCCTCCTGTCCTCTCCTCCCCAGCCTCAAGCTGGAATGCGAGAAGCTGGCCAGTGAGAAGACCGAGATGCAGTGGCATTATGTTATGGTAAGGGGCTGGTCCTTGGACGGCGGGGGGGGGGGGAGAAGGGCCGGGGGCTGGTGTTGACCCTGAGCCCCATCCTACCCGCCTGAGATCTGGGCTTCCTGTCCACTGCCTCCGGACTGCCCCTCCGCAGCCCTGTGGGCCAGGGTCTCTGGATATCCCCACCTGCCCCTCCTCTCCTAGGAGGGCAGAGGGACTCCTCCAGGCAGACCCCCTGATTCCCCCCTGGTCTCTCCTTCTGACGCCCCCATGGGGCTGGGGCCTCCATGTCACACTGACCCCTAGCCTGGGTGCTCTTGAGACCCCAGTGCCCCCTGGCTCCTAGGTGTCCCCAGTGGGCTTTTCCTTTGCAGTACTACGAAATGTCCTACGGGCTCAACATCGAGATGCATAAGCAGGTAACGGCAGGGCTGGGGTGTTGAGGAGGGAGGGTGGGGTCGGGAAGCCACGGGACCCCAGGGTGCAATTTGGGCCAAGGCAGACCCAGGGAGCGAGGCTCATCATGAAATCCTGCAGAGGCTCCGGGGGGCTGATTGGGGAACCGGCTCATGGAAGCAAAGTGATTTTCAGTTTCTGGGGACAGGGGCTACAGCTGGAGCCAGCCAGCAGAGAGGCGGGCAGGGGGCAGGGGCTGGGTGTCCCCTGGAGCCGAGGGTGGCCCTCTGGGTAGGAGACTGTGGAGAGGCCTCTGTCCCAGGAAAGGCCCTGGCTGATGGTCTTGGAGGTCCCTTCCTGCCCAAGTCTGAGGTTTGGCGTTGGACCCTGAGACACTGGGAATTCTGGAAGCCCTGAGTCCATCCCAGTGGTATTGCCAGAAGGTTCTGAGATTGTTCTCAGGCCCTGACTTAGACTGAGCCCACCTTTCCAGGCTGTCCTCAAGGCTCCGAGATTGACCCCAATTCTGTGGGCTTCTGAGATCTTTCCTGAGCTTCTGAATGTGCCCCACGGTTCTGAGGGGGGTGTCAAGGTTCTGAAGTGGCCCGGGGTTACTCAGGAGATCCTGAGACTGACCAGTGGCTTCTAGGGGGATGGTAGGGGTTCTGGGGCTCTGAGCAGACAGATGCTTAGATTCTGTCCCTCAGAATGTCAGAGCCTAGGGCAGAGCTGTGCCAGGGCTTCCTGGTGGGGAGTGTGGGGTGCTGGAGTGCCCGCCCTGGCATGCCTTCCTGGGCATGTCTGGACCCCAGTTCTGTTGTGGGGGAGCCTGGTGCCATCCACGGGTGCATGCAGTAGGCCCCTCACTGGGAGAAGGAATGGTGTTGTGCCAGGCCCTGGGGGCTTGGCCCGCGCCCTCCAGGTGGGGGATGGCACCCGTCAGAGACAGTGCACCTGTGACTCAGGCAGGGGATCCGGTGCCCTTCCGCTGCTGCTTACCTGCCTAGAGGTCCAACAGCAACAGGGGGCTCCCCTACACAGTGCCGGTGCCTAGCCTCCTGTCCCCGGAGGCGCTGTGGACCAGGACGGCCCAGCACAGTAGGTTCTGGTGTTTGCTGACTGACTTAATGGGCTCAGGGTCTCCTAGACAAGATGGGAGCAAGGACTCCCCACTGGCAGTGAGGGCTCCCTGGATGGCCCAGGAGGGGGTGTCTCTGCCCCAGACTCCCGTCTGAGCTCCTACCTTCCAGAGGAGCAGGGAGGCCCAGACGGACCGGCCAGGGCCTGACCTGCTGGGCAGTGGAGCCCGGCCCTGTCCTTCCCTGGCAGGTGTTCCTGCCTCCCCTTGGCCAGACCCTCCTCCTGACCCTTCAATCTGAGCCCAATGTCACTGCCTGGGGAAAGCCATTGCTGACCCCAGACCGGCGCCCTCCCCACGGGGCGGGGGCGGCGGGTGTCGGTCGTTTCCTCGTCCGGGGTGGGAGCCCAGGGCCTGGCCGCCAGCCTCAGTTTCCCCGCGGGCCCAGGGCGCAGGGACCGGGGTCTGGGTCGCCGCGAGCGCGGGGGGCGCGGGCGCCGGGCGGGGCGCGCGGGGGCAGCGGCGCCACCTTAAGGCGGCTCTGCCCGCGGCTCCTGGCCGAGCCCCGCCGGAGGGAGGCGGCTCCGCGCGGGGCCCGCCGCCCGCGCCGCCACCAAGCCTGCCGCCCACCTTCGCGCCGCCCGCCGCCCGCGCGGGGTCCGCAGGGACCGCGGGTCCCGCAGCGCGTCCGCCCCGCCCGCCCGGCCGCGCGCCCCGCGCCGCCGCCCCCGGCCCCCATTGTCCGGCTCGGGCGGCGCCGGGCCTTGGGACGGCAGGATGTACCCCCAGGGGAGGCACCCGGTGAGCGGGGGGCGCGGGCGCCGGGCGGGGCGCGCGGGGGCAGCGGCGCCACCTTAAGGTGGCTCTGCCCGCGGCTCCTGGCCGAGCCCCGCCGGAGGGAGGCGGCTCCGCGCGGGGCCGGCCGCCCGCGCCGCCACCGAGCCGGCCGCCCACCTGCCCACCTTCCCGCCGCCCGCCGCACGCGCGGGGTAGGCAGGGACCGCGGGTCCCGCAGCGCGTCCGCCCCGCCCGCCCGGCCGCGCGCCCTGCGCCGCCGCCCCCGACCCCCATTGTCCGGCTCGGGCGGCGCCAGGCCTTGGGACGGCAGGATGTACCCCCAGGGGAGGCACCCGGTGAGCGGGGGGCGCGGGCGCCGGGCGGGGCGCGCGGGGGCAGCGGCGCCACCTTAAGGCGGCTCTGCCCGTGGCTCCTGGCCGAGCCCCGCCGGAGGGAGGCGGCTCCGCGCGGGGCCGGCCGCCCGCGCCGCCACCGAGCCGGCCGCCCACCTTCCCGCCGCCCGCCGCCCGCGCGGGGTCGGCAGGGACCGCGGGTCCCGCAGCGCGTCCGCCCCGCCCGCCCGGCCGCGCGCCCCGCGCCGCCGCCCCCGGCCCACATTGTCCGGCTCGGGCGGCGCCTGGCCTTCGGACGGCAGGATGTACCCCCAGGGGAGGCACCCGGTGAGCGGGGGGGGGGGCCGGGCGCCGGGGGGTCGCCGGCCTCCCCGGGCCCTGGAACTCAGCCCCGCACGTCCCCCCAGACCACGCTGCAGCCCGGCCAGCCCTTCAAGTTCTCCATCCTGGAGATCTGCTACCGCATCAAGGAGGAGTTCCAGTTCCTGCAGGCGCAGTACCACAGGTGAGCGCCAGCACCGCAGTCCAGGGCAGGTGGCGCCCAGGGCGGGCAGGTGGGCGCCCAGGGCTGCGGGTTGCCACCGCGGGGGCGCCGAGGGGCGACAGCCTGCACCCCCGGGTCGCGGGAGGGTGGGGGGAAGTGAGGGGGGGCCCACCTCCTCACTTTGGAAACTGGCCCACTGTGGGGCCCGGGGACCCTCCTGTCCTCTCCTCCCCAGCCTCAAGCTGGAATGCGAGAAGCTGGCCAGTGAGAAGACCGAGATGCAGTGGCATTATGTTATGGTAAGGGGCTGGTCCTTGGACGGCGGGGGGGGGGGGGGAGAAGGGCCGGGGGCTGGTGTTGACCCTGAGCCCCATCCTACCCGCCTGAGATCTGGGCTTCCTGTCCACTGCCTCCGGACTGCCCCTCCGCAGCCCTGTGGGCCAGGGTCTCTGGGTATCCCCACCTGCCCCTCCTCTCCTAGGAGGGCAGAGGGACTCCTCCAGGCAGACCCCCTGATTCCCCCCTGGTCTCTCCTTCTGACGCCCCCATGGGGCTGGGGCCTCCATGTCACACTGACCCCTAGCCTGGGTGCTCTTGAGACCCCAGTGCCCCCTGGCTCCTAGGTGTCCCCAGTGGGCTTTTCCTTTGCAGTACTACGAAATGTCCTACGGGCTCAACATCGAGATGCATAAGCAGGTAACGGCAGGGCTGGGGTGTTGAGGAGGGAGGGTGGGGTCGGGAAGCCACGGGACCCCAGGGTGCAATTTGGGCCAAGGCAGACCCAGGGAGCGAGGCTCATCATGAAATCCTGCAGAGGCTCCGGGGGGCTGATTGGGGAACCGGCTCATGGAAGCAAAGTGATTTTCAGTTTCTGGGGACAGGGGCTACAGCTGGAGCCAGCCAGCAGAGAGGCGGGCAGGGGGCAGGGGCTGGGTGTCCCCTGGAGCCGAGGGTGGCCCTCTGGGTAGGAGACTGTGGAGAGGCCTCTGTCCCAGGAAAGGCCCTGGCTGATGGTCTTGGAGGTCCCTTCCTGCCCAAGTCTGAGGTTTGGCGTTGGACCCTGAGACACTGGGAATTCTGGAAGCCCTGAGTCCATCCCAGTGGTATTGCCAGAAGGTTCTGAGATTGTTCTCAGGCCCTGACTTAGACTGAGCCCACCTCTCCAGGCTGTCCTCAAGGCTCCCAGATTGACCCCAATTCTGTGGGCTTCTGAGATCTTTCCTGAGCTTCTGAATGTGCCCCACGGTTCTGAGGGGGGTGTCAAGGTTCTGAAGTGGCCCGGGGTTACTCAGGAGATCCTGAGACTGACCAGTGGCTTCTAGGGGGATGGTAGGGGTTCTGGGGCTCTGAGCAGACAGATGCTTAGATTCTGTCCCTCAGAATGTCAGAGCCTAGGGCAGAGCTGTGCCAGGGCTTCCTGGTGGGGAGTGTGGGGTGCTGGAGTGCCCGCCCTGGCATGCCTTCCTGGGCATGTCTGGACCCCAGTTCTGTTGTGGGGGAGCCTGGTGCCATCCACGGGTGCATGCAGTAGGCCCCTCACTGGGAGAAGGAATGGTGTTGTGCCAGGCCCTGGGGGCTTGGCCCGCGCCCTCCAGGTGGGGGATGGCACCCGTCAGAGACAGTGCACCTGTGACTCAGGCAGGGGATCCGGTGCCCTTCCGCTGCTGCTTACCTGCCTAGAGGTCCAACAGCAACAGGGGGCTCCCCTACACAGTGCCGGTGCCTAGCCCCCTGTCCCCGGAGGCGCTGTGGACCAGGACGGCCCAGCACAGTAGGTTCTGGTGTTTGCTGACTGACTTAATGGGCTCAGGGTCTCCTAGACAAGATGGGAGCAAGGACTCCCCACTGGCAGTGAGGGCTCCCTGGATGGCCCAGGAGGGGGTGTCTCTGCCCCAGACTCCCGTCTGAGCTCCTACCTTCCAGAGGAGCAGGGAGGCCCAGACGGACCGGCCAGGGCCTGACCTGCTGGGCAGTGGAGCCCGGCCCTGTCCTTCCCTGGCAGGTGTTCCTGCCTCCCCTTGGCCAGACCCTCCTCCTGACCCTTCAATCTGAGCCCAATGTCACTGCCTGGGGAAAGCCATTGCTGACCCCAGACCGGCGCCCTCCCCACGGGGCGGGGGCGGCGGGTGTCGGTCGTTTCCTCGTCCGGGGTGGGAGCCCAGGGCCTGGCCGCCAGCCTCAGTTTCCCCGCGGGCCCAGGGCGCAGGGACCGGGGTCTGGGTCGCCGCGAGCGCGGGGGGCGCGGGCGCCGGGCGGGGCGCGCGGGGGCAGCGGCGCCACCTTAAGGCGGCTCTGCCCGCGGCTCCTGGCCGAGCCCCGCCGGAGGGAGGCGGCTCCGCGCGGGGCCCGCCGCCCGCGCCGCCACCAAGCCTGCCGCCCACCTTCGCGCCGCCCGCCGCCCGCGCGGGGTCCGCAGGGACCGCGGGTCCCGCAGCGCGTCCGCCCCGCCCGCCCGAACGCGCGCCCCGCGCCGCCGCCCCCGGCCCCCATTGTCCGGCTCGGGCGGCGCCGGGCCTTGGGACGGCAGGATGTACCCCCAGGGGAGGCACCCGGTGAGCGGGGGGCGCGGGCGCCGGGCGGGGCGCGCGGGGGCAGCGGCGCCACCTTAAGGCGGCTCTGCCCGTGGCTCCTGGCCGAGCCCCGCCGGAGGGAGGCGGCTCCGCGCGGGGCCGGCCGCCCGCGCCGCCACCGAGCCGGCCGCCCACCTTCCCGCCGCCCGCGCGGGGTCCGCAGGGACCGCGGGTCCCGCAGCGCGTCCGCCCCGCCCGCCCGGCCGCGCGCCCTGCGCCGCCGCCCCCGGCCCCCATTGTCCGGCTCGGGCGGCGCCGGGCCTTGGGACGGCAGGATGTACCCCCAGGGGAGGCACCCGGTGAGCGGGGGGCGCGGGCGCCGGGCGGGGCGCGCGGGGGCAGCGGCGCCACCTTAAGGCGGCTCTGCCCGTGGCTCCTGGCCGAGCCCCGCCGGAGGGAGGCGGCTCCGCGCGGGGCCGGACGCCCGCGCCGCCACCGAGCCGGCCGCCCACCTTCCCGCCGCCCGCCGCCCGCGCGGGGTCGGCAGGGACCGCGGGTCCCGCAGCGCGTCCGCCCCGCCCGCCCGGCCGCGCGCCCCGCGCCGCCGCCCCCGGCCCACATTGTCCGGCTCGGGCGGCGCCTGGCCTTCGGACGGCAGGATGTACCCCCAGGGGAGGCACCCGGTGAGCGGGGGGGGGGGGGCCGGGCGCCGGGGGGTCGCCGGCCTCCCCGGGCCCTGGAACTCAGCCCCGCACGTCCCCCCAGACCACGCTGCAGCCCGGCCAGCCCTTCAAGTTCTCCATCCTGGAGATCTGCTACCGCATCAAGGAGGAGTTCCAGTTCCTGCAGGCGCAGTACCACAGGTGAGCGCCAGCACCGCAGTCCAGGGCAGGTGGCGCCCAGGGCGGGCAGGTGGGCGCCCAGGGCTGCGGGTTGCCACCGCGGGGGCGCCGAGGGGCGACAGCCTGCACCCCCGGGTCGCGGGAGGGTGGGGGGAAGTGAGGGGGGGCCCACCTCCTCACTTTGGAAACTGGCCCACTGTGGGGCCCGGGGACCCTCCTGTCCTCTCCTCCCCAGCCTCAAGCTGGAATGCGAGAAGCTGGCCAGTGAGAAGACCGAGATGCAGTGGCATTATGTTATGGTAAGGGGCTGGTCCTTGGACGGCGGGGGGGGGGGGGGAGAAGGGCCGGGGGCTGGTGTTGACCCTGAGCCCCATCCTACCCGCCTGAGATCTGGGCTTCCTGTCCACTGCCTCCGGACTGCCCCTCCGCAGCCCTGTGGGCCAGGGTCTCTGGATATCCCCACCTGCCCCTCCTCTCCTAGGAGGGCAGAGGGACTCCTCCAGGCAGACCCCCTGATTCCCCCCTGGTCTCTCCTTCTGACGCCCCCATGGGGCTGGGGCCTCCATGTCACACTGACCCCTAGCCTGGGTGCTCTTGAGACCCCAGTGCCCCCTGGCTCCTAGGTGTCCCCAGTGGGCTTTTCCTTTGCAGTACTACGAAATGTCCTACGGGCTCAACATCGAGATGCATAAGCAGGTAACGGCAGGGCTGGGGTGTTGAGGAGGGAGGGTGGGGTCGGGAAGCCACGGGACCCCAGGGTGCAATTTGGGCCAAGGCAGACCCAGGGAGCGAGGCTCATCATGAAATCCTGCAGAGGCTCCGGGGGGCTGATTGGGGAACCGGCTCATGGAAGCAAAGTGATTTTCAGTTTCTGGGGACAGGGGCTACAGCTGGAGCCAGCCAGCAGAGAGGCGGGCAGGGGGCAGGGGCTGGGTGTCCCCTGGAGCCGAGGGTGGCCCTCTGGGTAGGAGACTGTGGAGAGGCCTCTGTCCCAGGAAAGGCCCTGGCTGATGGTCTTGGAGGTCCCTTCCTGCCCAAGTCTGAGGTTTGGCGTTGGACCCTGAGACACTGGGAATTCTGGAAGCCCTGAGTCCATCCCAGTGGTATTGCCAGAAGGTTCTGAGATTGTTCTCAGGCCCTGACTTAGACTGAGCCCACCTTTCCAGGCTGTCCTCAAGGCTCCGAGATTGACCCCAATTCTGTGGGCTTCTGAGATCTTTCCTGAGCTTCTGAATGTGCCCCACGGTTCTGAGGGGGGTGTCAAGGTTCTGAAGTGGCCCGGGGTTACTCAGGAGATCCTGAGACTGACCAGTGGCTTCTAGGGGGATGGTAGGGGTTCTGGGGCTCTGAGCAGACAGATGCTTAGATTCTGTCCCTCAGAATGTCAGAGCCTAGGGCAGAGCTGTGCCAGGGCTTCCTGGTGGGGAGTGTGGGGTGCTGGAGTGCCCGCCCTGGCATGCCTTCCTGGGCATGTCTGGACCCCAGTTCTGTTGTGGGGGAGCCTGGTGCCATCCACGGGTGCATGCAGTAGGCCCCTCACTGGGAGAAGGAATGGTGTTGTGCCAGGCCCTGGGGGCTTGGCCCGCGCCCTCCAGGTGGGGGATGGCACCCGTCAGAGACAGTGCACCTGTGACTCAGGCAGGGGATCCGGTGCCCTTCCGCTGCTGCTTACCTGCCTAGAGGTCCAACAGCAACAGGGGGCTCCCCTACACAGTGCCGGTGCCTAGCCTCCTGTCCCCGGAGGCGCTGTGGACCAGGACGGCCCAGCACAGTAGGTTCTGGTGTTTGCTGACTGACTTAATGGGCTCAGGGTCTCCTAGACAAGATGGGAGCAAGGACTCCCCACTGGCAGTGAGGGCTCCCTGGATGGCCCAGGAGGGGGTGTCTCTGCCCCAGACTCCCGTCTGAGCTCCTACCTTCCAGAGGAGCAGGGAGGCCCAGACGGACCGGCCAGGGCCTGACCTGCTGGGCAGTGGAGCCTGGCCCTGTCCTTCCCTGGCAGGTGTTCCTGCCTCCCCTTGGCCAGACCCTCCTCCTGACCCTTCAATCTGAGCCCAATGTCACTGCCTGGGGAAAGCCATTGCTGACCCCAGACCGGCGCCCTCCCCACGGGGCGGGGGCGGCGGGTGTCGGTCGTTTCCTCGTCCGGGGTGGGAGCCCAGGGCCTGGCCGCCAGCCTCAGTTTCCCCGCGGGCCCAGGGCGCAGGGACCGGGGTCTGGGTCGCCGCGAGCGCGGGGGGCGCGGGCGCCTGGCGGGGCGCGCGGGGGCAGCGGCGCCACCTTAAGGCGGCTCTGCCCGCGGCTCCTGGCCGAGCCCCGCCGGAGGGAGGCGGCTCCGCGCGGGGCCCGCCGCCCGCGCCGCCACCAAGCCTGCCGCCCACCTTCGCGCCGCCCGCCGCCCGCGCGGGGTCCGCAGGGACCGCGGGTCCCGCAGCGCGTCCGCCCCGCGCGCCCCGCGCCGCCGCCCCCGGCCCCCATTGTCCGGCTCGGGCGGCGCCGGGCCTTGGGACGGCAGGATGTACCCCCAGGGGAGGCACCCGGTGAGCGGGGGGCGCGGGCGCCGGGCGGGGCGCGCGGGGGCAGCGGCGCCACCTTAAGGCGGCTCTGCCCGTGGCTCCTGGCCGAGCCCCGCCGGAGGGAGGCGGCTCCGCGCGGGGCCGGCCGCCCGCGCCGCCACCGAGCCGGCCGCCCACCTTCCCGCCGCCCGCGCGGGGTCCGCAGGGACCGCGGGTCCCGCAGCGCGTCCGCCCCGCCCGCCCGGCCGCGCGCCCTGCGCCGCCGCCCCCGGCCCCCATTGTCCGGCTCGGGCGGCGCCGGGCCTTGGGACGGCAGGATGTACCCCCAGGGGAGGCACCCGGTGAGCGGGGGGCGCGGGCGCCGGGCGGGGCGCGCGGGGGCAGCGGCGCCACCTTAAGGCGGCTCTGCCCGTGGCTCCTGGCCGAGCCCCGCCGGAGGGAGGCGGCTCCGCGCGGGGCCGGACGCCCGCGCCGCCACCGAGCCGGCCGCCCACCTTCCCGCCGCCCGCCGCCCGCGCGGGGTCGGCAGGGACCGCGGGTCCCGCAGCGCGTCCGCCCCGCCCGCCCGGCCGCGCGCCCCGCGCCGCCGCCCCCGGCCCACATTGTCCGGCTCGGGCGGCGCCTGGCCTTCGGACGGCAGGATGTACCCCCAGGGGAGGCACCCGGTGAGCGGGGGGGGGGGGCCGGGCGCCGGGGGGTCGCCGGCCTCCCCGGGCCCTGGAACTCAGCCCCGCACGTCCCCCCAGACCACGCTGCAGCCCGGCCAGCCCTTCAAGTTCTCCATCCTGGAGATCTGCTACCGCATCAAGGAGGAGTTCCAGTTCCTGCAGGCGCAGTACCACAGGTGAGCGCCAGCACCGCAGTCCAGGGCAGGTGGCGCCCAGGGCGGGCAGGTGGGCGCCCAGGGCTGCGGGTTGCCACCGCGGGGGCGCCGAGGGGCGACAGCCTGCACCCCCGGGTCGCGGGAGGGTGGGGGGAAGTGAGGGGGGGCCCACCTCCTCACTTTGGAAACTGGCCCACTGTGGGGCCCGGGGACCCTCCTGTCCTCTCCTCCCCAGCCTCAAGCTGGAATGCGAGAAGCTGGCCAGTGAGAAGACCGAGATGCAGTGGCATTATGTTATGGTAAGGGGCTGGTCCTTGGACGGCGGGGGGGGGGGGAGAAGGGCCGGGGGCTGGTGTTGACCCTGAGCCCCATCCTACCCGCCTGAGATCTGGGCTTCCTGTCCACTGCCTCCGGACTGCCCCTCCGCAGCCCTGTGGGCCAGGGTCTCTGGGTATCCCCACCTGCCCCTCCTCTCCTAGGAGGGCAGAGGGACTCCTCCAGGCAGACCCCCTGATTCCCCCCTGGTCTCTCCTTCTGACGCCCCCATGGGGCTGGGGCCTCCATGTCACACTGACCCCTAGCCTGGGTGCTCTTGAGACCCCAGTGCCCCCTGGCTCCTAGGTGTCCCCAGTGGGCTTTTCCTTTGCAGTACTACGAAATGTCCTACGGGCTCAACATCGAGATGCATAAGCAGGTAACGGCAGGGCTGGGGTGTTGAGGAGGGAGGGTGGGGTCGGGAAGCCACGGGACCCCAGGGTGCAATTTGGGCCAAGGCAGACCCAGGGAGCGAGGCTCATCATGAAATCCTGCAGAGGCTCCGGGGGGCTGATTGGGGAACCGGCTCATGGAAGCAAAGTGATTTTCAGTTTCTGGGGACAGGGGCTACAGCTGGAGCCAGCCAGCAGAGAGGCGGGCAGGGGGCAGGGGCTGGGTGTCCCCTGGAGCCGAGGGTGGCCCTCTGGGTAGGAGACTGTGGAGAGGCCTCTGTCCCAGGAAAGGCCCTGGCTGATGGTCTTGGAGGTCCCTTCCTGCCCAAGTCTGAGGTTTGGCGTTGGACCCTGAGACACTGGGAATTCTGGAAGCCCTGAGTCCATCCCAGTGGTATTGCCAGAAGGTTCTGAGATTGTTCTCAGGCCCTGACTTAGACTGAGCCCACCTTTCCAGGCTGTCCTCAAGGCTCCGAGATTGACCCCAATTCTGTGGGCTTCTGAGATCTTTCCTGAGCTTCTGAATGTGCCCCACGGTTCTGAGGGGGGTGTCAAGGTTCTGAAGTGGCCCGGGGTTACTCAGGAGATCCTGAGACTGACCAGTGGCTTCTAGGGGGATGGTAGGGGTTCTGGGGCTCTGAGCAGACAGATGCTTAGATTCTGTCCCTCAGAATGTCAGAGCCTAGGGCAGAGCTGTGCCAGGGCTTCCTGGTGGGGAGTGTGGGGTGCTGGAGTGCCCGCCCTGGCATGCCTTCCTGGGCATGTCTGGACCCCAGTTCTGTTGTGGGGGAGCCTGGTGCCATCCACGGGTGCATGCAGTAGGCCCCTCACTGGGAGAAGGAATGGTGTTGTGCCAGGCCCTGGGGGCTTGGCCCGCGCCCTCCAGGTGGGGGATGGCACCCGTCAGAGACAGTGCACCTGTGACTCAGGCAGGGGATCCGGTGCCCTTCCGCTGCTGCTTACCTGCCTAGAGGTCCAACAGCAACAGGGGGCTCCCCTACACAGTGCCGGTGCCTAGCCCCCTGTCCCCGGAGGCGCTGTGGACCAGGACGGCCCAGCACAGTAGGTTCTGGTGTTTGCTGACTGACTTAATGGGCTCAGGGTCTCCTAGACAAGATGGGAGCAAGGACTCCCCACTGGCAGTGAGGGCTCCCTGGATGGCCCAGGAGGGGGTGTCTCTGCCCCAGACTCCCGTCTGAGCTCCTACCTTCCAGAGGAGCAGGGAGGCCCAGACGGACCGGCCAGGGCCTGACCTGCTGGGCAGTGGAGCCCGGCCCTGTCCTTCCCTGGCAGGTGTTCCTGCCTCCCCTTGGCCAGACCCTCCTCCTGACCCTTCAATCTGAGCCCAATGTCACTGCCTGGGGAAAGCCATTGCTGACCCCAGACCGGCGCCCTCCCCACGGGGCGGGGGCGGCGGGTGTCGGTCGTTTCCTCGTCCGGGGTGGGAGCCCAGGGCCTGGCCGCCAGCCTCAGTTTCCCCGCGGGCCCAGGGCGCAGGGACCGGGGTCTGGGTCGCCGCGAGCGCGGGGGGCGCGGGCGCCGGGCGGGGCGCGCGGGGGCAGCGGCGCCACCTTAAGGCGGCTCTGCCCGCGGCTCCTGGCCGAGCCCCGCCGGAGGGAGGCGGCTCCGCGCGGGGCCCGCCGCCCGCGCCGCCACCAAGCCTGCCGCCCACCTTCGCGCCGCCCGCCGCCCGCGCGGGGTCCGCAGGGACCGCGGGTCCCGCAGCGCGTCCGCCCGGCCCGCCCGACCGCGCGCCCCGCGCCGCCGCCCCCGGCCCCCATTGTCCGGCTCGGGCGGCGCCGGGCCTTGGGACGGCAGGATGTACCCCCAGGGGAGGCACCCGGTGAGCGGGGGGCGCGGGCGCCGGGCGCGGCGCGCGGGGGCAGCGGCGCCACCTTAAGGCGGCTCTGCCCGCGGCTCCTGGCCGAGCCCCGCCGGAGGGAGGCGGCTCCGCGCGGGGCCGGCCGCCCGCGCCGCCACCGAGCCGGCCGCCCACCTGCCCACCTTCCCGCCGCCCGCCGCACGCGCGGGGTAGGCAGGGACCGCGGGTCCCGCAGCGCGTCCGCCCCGCCCGCCCGGCCGCGCGCCCCGCGCCGCCGCCCCGGGCCCACATTGTCCGGCTCGGGCGGCGCCGGGCCTTGGGACGGCAGGATGTACCCCCAGGGGAGGCACCCGGTGAGCGGGGGGCACGGGCGCCGGGCGGGGCGCGCGGGGGCAGCGGCGCCACCTTAAGGCGGCTCTGCCCGTGGCTCCTGGCCGAGCCCCGCCGGAGGGAGGCGGCTCCGCGCGGGGCCGGCCGCCCGCGCCGCCACCGAGCCGGCCGCCCACCTTCCCGCCGCCCGCGCGGGGTCCGCAGGGACCGCGGGTCCCGCAGCGCGTCCGCCCCGCCCGCCCGGCCGCGCGCCCTGCGCCGCCGCCCCCGGCCCCCATTGTCCGGCTCGGGCGGCGCCGGGCCTTGGGACGGCAGGATGTACCCCCAGGGGAGGCACCCGGTGAGCGGGGGGCGCGGGCGCCGGGCGGGGCGCGCGGGGGCAGCGGCGCCACCTTAAGGCGGCTCTGCCCGTGGCTCCTGGCCGAGCCCCGCCGGAGGGAGGCGGCTCCGCGCGGGGCCGGCCGCCCGCGCCGCCACCGAGCCGGCCGCCCACCTTCCCGCCGCCCGCCGCCCGCGCGGGGTCGGCAGGGACCGCGGGTCCCGCAGCGCGTCCGCCCCGCCCGCCCGGCCGCGCGCCCCGCGCCGCCGCCCCCGGCCCACATTGTCCGGCTCGGGCGGCGCCTGGCCTTGGGACGGCAGGATGTACCCCCAGGGGAGGCACCCGGTGAGCGGGGGGGGGGGGGGGGCCGGGCGCCGGGGGGTCGCCGGCCTCCCCGGGCCCTGGAACTCAGCCCCGCACGTCCCCCCAGACCACGCTGCAGCCCGGCCAGCCCTTCAAGTTCTCCATCCTGGAGATCTGCTACCGCATCAAGGAGGAGTTCCAGTTCCTGCAGGCGCAGTACCACAGGTGAGCGCCAGCACCGCAGTCCAGGGCAGGTGGCGCCCAGGGCGGGCAGGTGGGCGCCCAGGGCTGCGGGTTGCCACCGCGGGGGCGCCGAGGGGCGACAGCCTGCACCCCCGGGTCGCGGGAGGGTGGGGGGAAGTGAGGGGGGGCCCACCTCCTCACTTTGGAAACTGGCCCACTGTGGGGCCCGGGGACCCTCCTGTCCTCTCCTCCCCAGCCTCAAGCTGGAATGCGAGAAGCTGGCCAGTGAGAAGACCGAGATGCAGTGGCATTATGTTATGGTAAGGGGCTGGTCCTTGGACGGCGGGGGGGGGGGGAGAAGGGCCGGGGGCTGGTGTTGACCCTGAGCCCCATCCTACCCGCCTGAGATCTGGGCTTCCTGTCCACTGCCTCCGGACTGCCCCTCCGCAGCCCTGTGGGCCAGGGTCTCTGGATATCCCCACCTGCCCCTCCTCTCCTAGGAGGGCAGAGGGACTCCTCCAGGCAGACCCCCTGATTCCCCCCTGGTCTCTCCTTCTGACGCCCCCATGGGGCTGGGGCCTCCATGTCACACTGACCCCTAGCCTGGGTGCTCTTGAGACCCCAGTGCCCCCTGGCTCCTAGGTGTCCCCAGTGGGCTTTTCCTTTGCAGTACTACGAAATGTCCTACGGGCTCAACATCGAGATGCATAAGCAGGTAACGGCAGGGCTGGGGTGTTGAGGAGGGAGGGTGGGGTCGGGAAGCCACGGGACCCCAGGGTGCAATTTGGGCCAAGGCAGACCCAGGGAGCGAGGCTCATCATGAAATCCTGCAGAGGCTCCGGGGGGCTGATTGGGGAACCGGCTCATGGAAGCAAAGTGATTTTCAGTTTCTGGGGACAGGGGCTACAGCTGGAGCCAGCCAGCAGAGAGGCGGGCAGGGGGCAGGGGCTGGGTGTCCCCTGGAGCCGAGGGTGGCCCTCTGGGTAGGAGACTGTGGAGAGGCCTCTGTCCCAGGAAAGGCCCTGGCTGATGGTCTTGGAGGTCCCTTCCTGCCCAAGTCTGAGGTTTGGCGTTGGACCCTGAGACACTGGGAATTCTGGAAGCCCTGAGTCCATCCCAGTGGTATTGCCAGAAGGTTCTGAGATTGTTCTCAGGCCCTGACTTAGACTGAGCCCACCTTTCCAGGCTGTCCTCAAGGCTCCGAGATTGACCCCAATTCTGTGGGCTTCTGAGATCTTTCCTGAGCTTCTGAATGTGCCCCACGGTTCTGAGGGGGGTGTCAAGGTTCTGAAGTGGCCCGGGGTTACTCAGGAGATCCTGAGACTGACCAGTGGCTTCTAGGGGGATGGTAGGGGTTCTGGGGCTCTGAGCAGACAGATGCTTAGATTCTGTCCCTCAGAATGTCAGAGCCTAGGGCAGAGCTGTGCCAGGGCTTCCTGGTGGGGAGTGTGGGGTGCTGGAGTGCCCGCCCTGGCATGCCTTCCTGGGCATGTCTGGACCCCAGTTCTGTTGTGGGGGAGCCTGGTGCCATCCACGGGTGCATGCAGTAGGCCCCTCACTGGGAGAAGGAATGGTGTTGTGCCAGGCCCTGGGGGCTTGGCCCGCGCCCTCCAGGTGGGGGATGGCACCCGTCAGAGACAGTGCACCTGTGACTCAGGCAGGGGATCCGGTGCCCTTCCGCTGCTGCTTACCTGCCTAGAGGTCCAACAGCAACAGGGGGCTCCCCTACACAGTGCCGGTGCCTAGCCCCCTGTCCCCGGAGGCGCTGTGGACCAGGACGGCCCAGCACAGTAGGTTCTGGTGTTTGCTGACTGACTTAATGGGCTCAGGGTCTCCTAGACAAGATGGGAGCAAGGACTCCCCACTGGCAGTGAGGGCTCCCTGGATGGCCCAGGAGGGGGTGTCTCTGCCCCAGACTCCCGTCTGAGCTCCTACCTTCCAGAGGAGCAGGGAGGCCCAGACGGACCGGCCAGGGCCTGACCTGCTGGGCAGTGGAGCCCGGCCCTGTCCTTCCCTGGCAGGTGTTCCTGCCTCCCCTTGGCCAGACCCTCCTCCTGACCCTTCAATCTGAGCCCAATGTCACTGCCTAGGGAAAGCCATTGCTGACCCCAGACCGGCGCCCTCCCCACGGGGCGGGGGCGGCGGGTGTCGGTCGTTTCCTCGTCCGGGGTGGGAGCCCAGGGCCTGGCCGCCAGCCTCAGTTTCCCCGCGGGCCCAGGGCGCAGGGACCGGGGTCTGGGTCGCCGCGAGCGCGGGGGGCGCGGGCGCCGGGCGGGGCGCGCGGGGGCAGCGGCGCCACCTTAAGGCGGCTCTGCCCGCGGCTCCTGGCCGAGCCCCGCCGGAGGGAGGCGGCTCCGCGCGGGGCCCGCCGCCCGCGCCGCCACCAAGCCTGCCGCCCACCTTCGCGCCGCCCGCCGCCCGCGCGGGGTCCGCAGGGACCGCGGGTCCCGCAGCGCGTCCGCCCCGCCCGCCCGGCCGCGCGCCCCGCGCCGCCGCCCCCGGCCCCCATTGTCCGGCTCGGGCGGCGCCGGGCCTTGGGACGGCAGGATGTACCCCCAGGGGAGGCACCCGGTGAGCGGGGGGCGCGGGCGCCGGGCGGGGCGCGCGGGGGCAGCGGCGCCACCTTAAGGCGGCTCTGCCCGCGGCTCCTGGCCGAGCCCCGCCGGAGGGAGGCGGCTCCGCGCGGGGCCGGCCGCCCGCGCCGCCACCGAGCCGGCCGCCCACCTGCCCACCTTCCCGCCGCCCGCCGCACGCGCGGGGTAGGCAGGGACCGCGGGTCCCGCAGCGCGTCCGCCCCGCCCGCCCGGCCGCGCGCCCCGCGCCGCCGCCCCGGGCCCACATTGTCCGGCTCGGGCGGCGCCGGGCCTTGGGACGGCAGGATGTACCCCCAGGGGAGGCACCCGGTGAGCGGGGGGCGCGGGCGCCGGGCGGGGCGCGCGGGGGCAGCGGCGCCACCTTAAGGCGGCTCTGCCCGTGGCTCCTGGCCGAGCCCCGCCGGAGGGAGGCGGCTCCGCGCGGGGCCGGCCGCCCGCGCCGCCACCGAGCCGGCCGCCCACCTTCCCGCCGCCCGCGCGGGGTCCGCAGGGACCGCGGGTCCCGCAGCGCGTCCGCCCCGCCCGCCCGGCCGCGCGCCCTGCGCCGCCGCCCCCGGCCCCCATTGTCCGGCTCGGGCGGCGCCGGGCCTTGGGACGGCAGGATGTACCCCCAGGGGAGGCACCCGGTGAGCGGGGGGCGCGGGCGCCGGGCGGGGCGCACGGGGGCAGCGGCGCCACCTTAAGGCGGCTCTGCCCGTGGCTCCTGGCCGAGCCCCGCCGGAGGGAGGCGGCTCCGCGCGGGGCCGGCCGCCCGCGCCGCCACCGAGCCGGCCGCCCACCTTCCCGCCGCCCGCCGCCCGCGCGGGGTCGGCAGGGACCGCGGGTCCCGCAGCGCGTCCGCCCCGCCCGCCCGGCCGCGCGCCCCGCGCCGCCGCCCCCGGCCCACATTGTCCGGCTCGGGCGGCGCCTGGCCTTCGGACGGCAGGATGTACCCCCAGGGGAGGCACCCGGTGAGCGGGGGGGGGGGGGGCCGGGCGCCGGGGGGTCGCCGGCCTCCCCGGGCCCTGGAACTCAGCCCCGCACGTCCCCCCAGACCACGCTGCAGCCCGGCCAGCCCTTCAAGTTCTCCATCCTGGAGATCTGCTACCGCATCAAGGAGGAGTTCCAGTTCCTGCAGGCGCAGTACCACAGGTGAGCGCCAGCACCGCAGTCCAGGGCAGGTGGCGCCCAGGGCGGGCAGGTGGGCGCCCAGGGCTGCGGGTTGCCACCGCGGGGGCGCCGAGGGGCGACAGCCTGCACCCCCGGGTCGCGGGAGGGTGGGGGGAAGTGAGGGGGGGCCCACCTCCTCACTTTGGAAACTGGCCCACTGTGGGGCCCGGGGACCCTCCTGTCCTCTCCTCCCCAGCCTCAAGCTGGAATGCGAGAAGCTGGCCAGTGAGAAGACCGAGATGCAGTGGCATTATGTTATGGTAAGGGGCTGGTCCTTGGACGGCGGGGGGGGGGGAGAAGGGCCGGGGGCTGGTGTTGACCCTGAGCCCCATCCTACCCGCCTGAGATCTGGGCTTCCTGTCCACTGCCTCCGGACTGCCCCTCCGCAGCCCTGTGGGCCAGGGTCTCTGGATATCCCCACCTGCCCCTCCTCTCCTAGGAGGGCAGAGGGACTCCTCCAGGCAGACCCCCTGATTCCCCCCTGGTCTCTCCTTCTGACGCCCCCATGGGGCTGGGGCCTCCATGTCACACTGACCCCTAGCCTGGGTGCTCTTGAGACCCCAGTGCCCCCTGGCTCCTAGGTGTCCCCAGTGGGCTTTTCCTTTGCAGTACTACGAAATGTCCTACGGGCTCAACATCGAGATGCATAAGCAGGTAACGGCAGGGCTGGGGTGTTGAGGAGGGAGGGTGGGGTCGGGAAGCCACAGGACCCCAGGGTGCAATTTGGGCCAAGGCAGACCCAGGGAGCGAGGCTCATCATGAAATCCTGCAGAGGCTCCGGGGGGCTGATTGGGGAACCGGCTCATGGAAGCAAAGTGATTTTCAGTTTCTGGGGACAGGGGCTACAGCTGGAGCCAGCCAGCAGAGAGGCGGGCAGGGGGCAGGGGCTGGGTGTCCCCTGGAGCCGAGGGTGGCCCTCTGGGTAGGAGACTGTGGAGAGGCCTCTGTCCCAGGAAAGGCCCTGGCTGATGGTCTTGGAGGTCCCTTCCTGCCCAAGTCTGAGGTTTGGCGTTGGACCCTGAGACACTGGGAATTCTGGAAGCCCTGAGTCCATCCCAGTGGTATTGCCAGAAGGTTCTGAGATTGTTCTCAGGCCCTGACTTAGACTGAGCCCACCTTTCCAGGCTGTCCTCAAGGCTCCGAGATTGACCCCAATTCTGTGGGCTTCTGAGATCTTTCCTGAGCTTCTGAATGTGCCCCACGGTTCTGAGGGGGGTGTCAAGGTTCTGAAGTGGCCCGGGGTTACTCAGGAGATCCTGAGACTGACCAGTGGCTTCTAGGGGGATGGTAGGGGTTCTGGGGCTCTGAGCAGACAGATGCTTAGATTCTGTCCCTCAGAATGTCAGAGCCTAGGGCAGAGCTGTGCCAGGGCTTCCTGGTGGGGAGTGTGGGGTGCTGGAGTGCCCGCCCTGGCATGCCTTCCTGGGCATGTCTGGACCCCAGTTCTGTTGTGGGGGAGCCTGGTGCCATCCACGGGTGCATGCAGTAGGCCCCTCACTGGGAGAAGGAATGGTGTTGTGCCAGGCCCTGGGGGCTTGGCCCGCGCCCTCCAGGTGGGGGATGGCACCCGTCAGAGACAGTGCACCTGTGACTCAGGCAGGGGATCCGGTGCCCTTCCGCTGCTGCTTACCTGCCTAGAGGTCCAACAGCAACAGGGGGCTCCCCTACACAGTGCCGGTGCCTAGCCCCCTGTCCCCGGAGGCGCTGTGGACCAGGACGGCCCAGCACAGTAGGTTCTGGTGTTTGCTGACTGACTTAATGGGCTCAGGGTCTCCTAGACAAGATGGGAGCAAGGACTCCCCACTGGCAGTGAGGGCTCCCTGGATGGCCCAGGAGGGGGTGTCTCTGCCCCAGACTCCCGTCTGAGCTCCTACCTTCCAGAGGAGCAGGGAGGCCCAGACGGACCGGCCAGGGCCTGACCTGCTGGGCAGTGGAGCCCGGCCCTGTCCTTCCCTGGCAGGTGTTCCTGCCTCCCCTTGGCCAGACCCTCCTCCTGACCCTTCAATCTGAGCCCAATGTCACTGCCTGGGGAAAGCCATTGCTGACCCCAGACCGGCGCCCTCCCCACGGGGCGGGGGCGGCGGGTGTCGGTCGTTTCCTCGTCCGGGGTGGGAGCCCAGGGCCTGGCCGCCAGCCTCAGTTTCCCCGCGGGCCCAGGGCGCAGGGACCGGGGTCTGGGTCGCCGCGAGCGCGGGGGGCGCGGGCGCCTGGCGGGGCGCGCGGGGGCAGCGGCGCCACCTTAAGGCGGCTCTGCCCGCGGCTCCTGGCCGAGCCCCGCCGGAGGGAGGCGGCTCCGCGCGGGGCCCGCCGCCCGCGCCGCCACCAAGCCTGCCGCCCACCTTCGCGCCGCCCGCCGCCCGCGCGGGGTCCGCAGGGACCGCGGGTCCCGCAGCGCGTCCGCCCCGCGCGCCCCGCGCCGCCGCCCCCGGCCCCCATTGTCCGGCTCGGGCGGCGCCGGGCCTTGGGACGGCAGGATGTACCCCCAGGGGAGGCACCCGGTGAGCGGGGGGCGCGGGCGCCGGGCGGGGCGCGCGGGGGCAGCGGCGCCACCTTAAGGCGGCTCTGCCCGCGGCTCCTGGCCGAGCCCCGCCGGAGGGAGGCGGCTCCGCGCGGGGCCGGCCGCCCGCGCCGCCACCGAGCCGGCCGCCCACCTGCCCACCTTCCCGCCGCCCGCCGCACGCGCGGGGTAGGCAGGGACCGCGGGTCCCGCAGCGCGTCCGCCCCGCCCGCCCGGCCGCGCGCCCCGCGCCGCCGCCCCGGGCCCACATTGTCCGGCTCGGGCGGCGCCGGGCCTTGGGACGGCAGGATGTACCCCCAGGGGAGGCACCCGGTGAGCGGGGGGCGCGGGCGCCGGGCGGGGCGCGCGGGGGCAGCGGCGCCACCTTAAGGCGGCTCTGCCCGTGGCTCCTGGCCGAGCCCCGCCGGAGGGAGGCGGCTCCGCGCGGGGCCGGCCGCCCGCGCCGCCACCGAGCCGGCCGCCCACCTTCCCGCCGCCCGCGCGGGGTCCGCAGGGACCGCGGGTCCCGCAGCGCGTCCGCCCCGCCCGCCCGGCCGCGCGCCCTGCGCCGCCGCCCCCGGCCCCCATTGTCCGGCTCGGGCGGCGCCGGGCCTTGGGACGGCAGGATGTACCCCCAGGGGAGGCACCCGGTGAGCGGGGGGCGCGGGCGCCGGGCGGGGCGCGCGGGGGCAGCGGCGCCACCTTAAGGCGGCTCTGCCCGTGGCTCCTGGCCGAGCCCCGCCGGAGGGAGGCGGCTCCGCGCGGGGCCGGCCGCCCGCGCCGCCACCGAGCCGGCCGCCCACCTTCCCGCCGCCCGCCGCCCGCGCGGGGTCGGCAGGGACCGCGGGTCCCGCAGCGCGTCCGCCCCGCCCGCCCGGCCGCGCGCCCCGCGCCGCCGCCCCCGGCCCACATTGTCCGGCTCGGGCGGCGCCTGGCCTTCGGACGGCAGGATGTACCCCCAGGGGAGGCACCCGGTGAGCGGGGGGGGGGGGGCCGGGCGCCGGGGGGTCGCCGGCCTCCCCGGGCCCTGGAACTCAGCCCCGCACGTCCCCCCAGACCACGCTGCAGCCCGGCCAGCCCTTCAAGTTCTCCATCCTGGAGATCTGCTACCGCATCAAGGAGGAGTTCCAGTTCCTGCAGGCGCAGTACCACAGGTGAGCGCCAGCACCGCAGTCCAGGGCAGGTGGCGCCCAGGGCGGGCAGGTGGGCGCCCAGGGCTGCGGGTTGCCACCGCGGGGGCGCCGAGGGGCGACAGCCTGCACCCCCGGGTCGCGGGAGGGTGGGGGGAAGTGAGGGGGGGCCCACCTCCTCACTTTGGAAACTGGCCCACTGTGGGGCCCGGGGACCCTCCTGTCCTCTCCTCCCCAGCCTCAAGCTGGAATGCGAGAAGCTGGCCAGTGAGAAGACCGAGATGCAGTGGCATTATGTTATGGTAAGGGGCTGGTCCTTGGACGGCGGGGGGGGGGGGAGAAGGGCCGGGGGCTGGTGTTGACCCTGAGCCCCATCCTACCCGCCTGAGATCTGGGCTTCCTGTCCACTGCCTCCGGACTGCCCCTCCGCAGCCCTGTGGGCCAGGGTCTCTGGATATCCCCACCTGCCCCTCCTCTCCTAGGAGGGCAGAGGGACTCCTCCAGGCAGACCCCCTGATTCCCCCCTGGTCTCTCCTTCTGACGCCCCCATGGGGCTGGGGCCTCCATGTCACACTGACCCCTAGCCTGGGTGCTCTTGAGACCCCAGTGCCCCCTGGCTCCTAGGTGTCCCCAGTGGGCTTTTCCTTTGCAGTACTACGAAATGTCCTACGGGCTCAACATCGAGATGCATAAGCAGGTAACGGCAGGGCTGGGGTGTTGAGGAGGGAGGGTGGGGTCGGGAAGCCACGGGACCCCAGGGTGCAATTTGGGCCAAGGCAGACCCAGGGAGCGAGGCTCATCATGAAATCCTGCAGAGGCTCCGGGGGGCTGATTGGGGAACCGGCTCATGGAAGCAAAGTGATTTTCAGTTTCTGGGGACAGGGGCTACAGCTGGAGCCAGCCAGCAGAGAGGCGGGCAGGGGGCAGGGGCTGGGTGTCCCCTGGAGCCGAGGGTGGCCCTCTGGGTAGGAGACTGTGGAGAGGCCTCTGTCCCAGGAAAGGCCCTGGCTGATGGTCTTGGAGGTCCCTTCCTGCCCAAGTCTGAGGTTTGGCGTTGGACCCTGAGACACTGGGAATTCTGGAAGCCCTGAGTCCATCCCAGTGGTATTGCCAGAAGGTTCTGAGATTGTTCTCAGGCCCTGACTTAGACTGAGCCCACCTTTCCAGGCTGTCCTCAAGGCTCCGAGATTGACCCCAATTCTGTGGGCTTCTGAGATCTTTCCTGAGCTTCTGAATGTGCCCCACGGTTCTGAGGGGGGTGTCAAGGTTCTGAAGTGGCCCGGGGTTACTCAGGAGATCCTGAGACTGACCAGTGGCTTCTAGGGGGATGGTAGGGGTTCTGGGGCTCTGAGCAGACAGATGCTTAGATTCTGTCCCTCAGAATGTCAGAGCCTAGGGCAGAGCTGTGCCAGGGCTTCCTGGTGGGGAGTGTGGGGTGCTGGAGTGCCCGCCCTGGCATGCCTTCCTGGGCATGTCTGGACCCCAGTTCTGTTGTGGGGGAGCCTGGTGCCATCCACGGGTGCATGCAGTAGGCCCCTCACTGGGAGAAGGAATGGTGTTGTGCCAGGCCCTGGGGGCTTGGCCCGCGCCCTCCAGGTGGGGGATGGCACCCGTCAGAGACAGTGCACCTGTGACTCAGGCAGGGGATCCGGTGCCCTTCCGCTGCTGCTTACCTGCCTAGAGGTCCAACAGCAACAGGGGGCTCCCCTACACAGTGCCGGTGCCTAGCCTCCTGTCCCCGGAGGCGCTGTGGACCAGGACGGCCCAGCACAGTAGGTTCTGGTGTTTGCTGACTGACTTAATGGGCTCAGGGTCTCCTAGACAAGATGGGAGCAAGGACTCCCCACTGGCAGTGAGGGCTCCCTGGATGGCCCAGGAGGGGGTGTCTCTGCCCCAGACTCCCGTCTGAGCTCCTACCTTCCAGAGGAGCAGGGAGGCCCAGACGGACCGGCCAGGGCCTGACCTGCTGGGCAGTGGAGCCCGGCCCTGTCCTTCCCTGGCAGGTGTTCCTGCCTCCCCTTGGCCAGACCCTCCTCCTGACCCTTCAATCTGAGCCCAATGTCACTGCCTGGGGAAAGCCATTGCTGACCCCAGACCGGCGCCCTCCCCACGGGGCGGGGGCGGCGGGTGTCGGTCGTTTCCTCGTCCGGGGTGGGAGCCCAGGGCCTGGCCGCCAGCCTCAGTTTCCCCGCGGGCCCAGGGCGCAGGGACCGGGGTCTGGGTCGCCGCGAGCGCGGGGGGCGCGGGCGCCTGGCGGGGCGCGCGGGGGCAGCGGCGCCACCTTAAGGCGGCTCTGCCCGCGGCTCCTGGCCGAGCCCCGCCGGAGGGAGGCGGCTCCGCGCGGGGCCCGCCGCCCGCGCCGCCACCAAGCCTGCCGCCCACCTTCGCGCCGCCCGCCGCCCGCGCGGGGTCCGCAGGGACCGCGGGTCCCGCAGCGCGTCCGCCCCGCGCGCCCCGCGCCGCCGCCCCCGGCCCCCATTGTCCGGCTCGGGCGGCGCCGGGCCTTGGGACGGCAGGATGTACCCCCAGGGGAGGCACCCGGTGAGCGGGGGGCGCGGGCGCCGGGCGGGGCGCGCGGGGGCAGCGGCGCCACCTTAAGGCGGCTCTGCCCGCGGCTCCTGGCCGAGCCCCGCCGGAGGGAGGCGGCTCCGCGCGGGGCCGGCCGCCCGCGCCGCCACCGAGCCGGCCGCCCACCTGCCCACCTTCCCGCCGCCCGCCGCACGCGCGGGGTAGGCAGGGACCGCGGGTCCCGCAGCGCGTCCGCCCCGCCCGCCCGGCCGCGCGCCCCGCGCCGCCGCCCCGGGCCCACATTGTCCGGCTCGGGCGGCGCCGGGCCTTGGGACGGCAGGATGTACCCCCAGGGGAGGCACCCGGTGAGCGGGGGGCGCGGGCGCCGGGCGGGGCGCGCGGGGGCAGCGGCGCCACCTTAAGGCGGCTCTGCCCGTGGCTCCTGGCCGAGCCCCGCCGGAGGGAGGCGGCTCCGCGCGGGGCCGGCCGCCCGCGCCGCCACCGAGCCGGCCGCCCACCTTCCCGCCGCCCGCGCGGGGTCCGCGGGGACCGCGGGTCCCGCAGCGCGTCCGCCCCGCCCGCCCGGCCGCGCGCCCTGCGCCGCCGCCCCCGGCCCCCATTGTCCGGCTCGGGCGGCGCCGGGCCTTGGGACGGCAGGATGTACCCCCAGGGGAGGCACCCGGTGAGCGGGGGGCGCGGGCGCCGGGCGGGGCGCGCGGGGGCAGCGGCGCCACCTTAAGGCGGCTCTGCCCGTGGCTCCTGGCCAAGCCCCGCCGGAGGGAGGCGGCTCCGCGCGGGGCCGGCCGCCCGCGCCGCCACCGAGCCGGCCGCCCACCTTCCCGCCGCCCGCCGCCCGCGCGGGGTCGGCAGGGACCGCGGGTCCCGCAGCGCGTCCGCCCCGCCCGCCCGGCCGCGCGCCCCGCGCCGCCGCCCCCGGCCCACATTGTCCGGCTCGGGCGGCGCCTGGCCTTCGGACGGCAGGATGTACCCCCAGGGGAGGCACCCGGTGAGCTGGGGGGGGGGGCCGGGCGCCGGGGGGTCGCCGGCCTCCCCGGGCCCTGGAACTCAGCCCCGCACGTCCCCCCAGACCACGCTGCAACCCGGCCAGCCCTTCAAGTTCTCCATCCTGGAGATCTGCTACCGCATCAAGGAGGAGTTCCAGTTCCTGCAGGCGCAGTACCACAGGTGAGCGCCAGCACCGCAGTCCAGGGCAGGTGGCGCCCAGGGCGGGCAGGTGGGCGCCCAGGGCTGCGGGTTGCCACCGCGGGGGCGCCGAGGGGCGACAGCCTGCACCCCCGGGTCGCGGGAGGGTGGGGGGAAGTGAGGGGGGGCCCACCTCCTCACTTTGGAAACTGGCCCACTGTGGGGCCCGGGGACCCTCCTGTCCTCTCCTCCCCAGCCTCAAGCTGGAATGCGAGAAGCTGGCCAGTGAGAAGACCGAGATGCAGTGGCATTATGTTATGGTAAGGGGCTGGTCCTTGGACGGCGGGGGGGGGGGGGAGAAGGGCCGGGGGCTGGTGTTGACCCTGAGCCCCATCCTACCCGCCTGAGATCTGGGCTTCCTGTCCACTGCCTCCGGACTGCCCCTCCGCAGCCCTGTGGGCCAGGGTCTCTGGGTATCCCCACCTGCCCCTCCTCTCCTAGGAGGGCAGAGGGACTCCTCCAGGCAGACCCCCTGATTCCCCCCTGGTCTCTCCTTCTGACGCCCCCATGGGGCTGGGGCCTCCATGTCACACTGACCCCTAGCCTGGGTGCTCTTGAGACCCCAGTGCCCCCTGGCTCCTAGGTGTCCCCAGTGGGCTTTTCCTTTGCAGTACTACGAAATGTCCTACGGGCTCAACATCGAGATGCATAAGCAGGTAACGGCAGGGCTGGGGTGTTGAGGAGGGAGGGTGGGGTCGGGAAGCCACGGGACCCCAGGGTGCAATTTGGGCCAAGGCAGACCCAGGGAGCGAGGCTCATCATGAAATCCTGCAGAGGCTCCGGGGGGCTGATTGGGGAACCGGCTCATGGAAGCAAAGTGATTTTCAGTTTCTGGGGACAGGGGCTACAGCTGGAGCCAGCCAGCAGAGAGGCGGGCAGGGGGCAGGGGCTGGGTGTCCCCTGGAGCCGAGGGTGGCCCTCTGGGTAGGAGACTGTGGAGAGGCCTCTGTCCCAGGAAAGGCCCTGGCTGATGGTCTTGGAGGTCCCTTCCTGCCCAAGTCTGAGGTTTGGCGTTGGACCCTGAGACACTGGGAATTCTGGAAGCCCTGAGTCCATCCCAGTGGTATTGCCAGAAGGTTCTGAGATTGTTCTCAGGCCCTGACTTAGACTGAGCCCACCTTTCCAGGCTGTCCTCAAGGCTCCGAGATTGACCCCAATTCTGTGGGCTTCTGAGATCTTTCCTGAGCTTCTGAATGTGCCCCACGGTTCTGAGGGGGGTGTCAAGGTTCTGAAGTGGCCCGGGGTTACTCAGGAGATCCTGAGACTGACCAGTGGCTTCTAGGGGGATGGTAGGGGTTCTGGGGCTCTGAGCAGACAGATGCTTAGATTCTGTCCCTCAGAATGTCAGAGCCTAGGGCAGAGCTGTGCCAGGGCTTCCTGGTGGGGAGTGTGGGGTGCTGGAGTGCCCGCCCTGGCATGCCTTCCTGGGCATGTCTGGACCCCAGTTCTGTTGTGGGGGAGCCTGGTGCCATCCACGGGTGCATGCAGTAGGCCCCTCACTGGGAGAAGGAATGGTGTTGTGCCAGGCCCTGGGGGCTTGGCCCGCGCCCTCCAGGTGGGGGATGGCACCCGTCAGAGACAGTGCACCTGTGACTCAGGCAGGGGATCCGGTGCCCTTCCGCTGCTGCTTACCTGCCTAGAGGTCCAACAGCAACAGGGGGCTCCCCTACACAGTGCCGGTGCCTAGCCCCCTGTCCCCGGAGGCGCTGTGGACCAGGACGGCCCAGCACAGTAGGTTCTGGTGTTTGCTGACTGACTTAATGGGCTCAGGGTCTCCTAGACAAGATGGGAGCAAGGACTCCCCACTGGCAGTGAGGGCTCCCTGGATGGCCCAGGAGGGGGTGTCTCTGCCCCAGACTCCCGTCTGAGCTCCTACCTTCCAGAGGAGCAGGGAGGCCCAGACGGACCGGCCAGGGCCTGACCTGCTGGGCAGTGGAGCCCGGCCCTGTCCTTCCCTGGCAGGTGTTCCTGCCTCCCCTTGGCCAGACCCTCCTCCTGACCCTTCAATCTGAGCCCAATGTCACTGCCTGGGGAAAGCCATTGCTGACCCCAGACCGGCGCCCTCCCCACGGGGCGGGGGCGGCGGGTGTCGGTCGTTTCCTCGTCCGGGGTGGGAGCCCAGGGCCTGGCCGCCAGCCTCAGTTTCCCCGCGGGCCCAGGGCGCAGGGACCGGGGTCTGGGTCGCCGCGAGCGCGGGGGGCGCGGGCGCCGGGCGGGGCGCGCGGGGGCAGCGGCGCCACCTTAAGGCGGCTCTGCCCGCGGCTCCTGGCCGAGCCCCGCCGGAGGGAGGCGGCTCCGCGCGGGGCCCGCCGCCCGCGCCGCCACCAAGCCTGCCGCCCACCTTCGCGCCGCCCGCCGCCCGCGCGGGGTCCGCAGGGACCGCGGGTCCCGCAGCGCGTCCGCCCGGCCCGCCCGACCGCGCGCCCCGCGCCGCCGCCCCCGGCCCCCATTGTCCGGCTCGGGCGGCGCCGGGCCTTGGGACGGCAGGATGTACCCCCAGGGGAGGCACCCGGTGAGCGGGGGGCGCGGGCGCCGGGCGCGGCGCGCGGGGGCAGCGGCGCCACCTTAAGGCGGCTCTGCCCGCGGCTCCTGGCCGAGCCCCGCCGGAGGGAGGCGGCTCCGCGCGGGGCCGGCCGCCCGCGCCGCCACCGAGCCGGCCGCCCACCTGCCCACCTTCCCGCCGCCCGCCGCACGCGCGGGGTAGGCAGGGACCGCGGGTCCCGCAGCGCGTCCGCCCCGCCCGCCCGGCCGCGCGCCCCGCGCCGCCGCCCCGGGCCCACATTGTCCGGCTCGGGCGGCGCCGGGCCTTGGGACGGCAGGATGTACCCCCAGGGGAGGCACCCGGTGAGCGGGGGGCGCGGGCGCCGGGCGGGGCGCGCGGGGGCAGCGGCGCCACCTTAAGGCGGCTCTGCCCGTGGCTCCTGGCCGAGCCCCGCCGGAGGGAGGCGGCTCCGCGCGGGGCCGGCCGCCCGCGCCGCCACCGAGCCGGCCGCCCACCTTCCCGCCGCCCGCGCGGGGTCCGCAGGGACCGCGGGTCCCGCAGCGCGTCCGCCCCGCCCGCCCGGCCGCGCGCCCTGCGCCGCCGCCCCCGGCCCCCATTGTCCGGCTCGGGCGGCGCCGGGCCTTGGGACGGCAGGATGTACCCCCAGGGGAGGCACCCGGTGAGCGGGGGGCGCGGGCGCCGGGCGGGGCGCGCGGGGGCAGCGGCGCCACCTTAAGGCGGCTCTGCCCGTGGCTCCTGGCCGAGCCCCGCCGGAGGGAGGCGGCTCCGCGCGGGGCCGGCCGCCCGCGCCGCCACCGAGCCGGCCGCCCACCTTCCCGCCGCCCGCCGCCCGCGCGGGGTCGGCAGGGACCGCGGGTCCCGCAGCGCGTCCGCCCCGCCCGCCCGGCCGCGCGCCCCGCGCCGCCGCCCCTGGCCCACATTGTCCGGCTCGGGCGGCGCCTGGCCTTCGGACGGCAGGATGTACCCCCAGGGGAGGCACCCTGTGAGCGGGGGAGGGCCGGGCGCCGGGGGGTCGCCGGCCTCCCCGGGCCCTGGAACTCAGCCCCGCACGTCCCCCCAGACCACGCTGCAGCCCGGCCAGCCCTTCAAGTTCTCCATCCTGGAGATCTGCTACCGCATCAAGGAGGAGTTCCAGTTCCTGCAGGCGCAGTACCACAGGTGAGCGCCAGCACCGCAGTCCAGGGCAGGTGGCGCCCAGGGCGGGCAGGTGGGCGCCCAGGGCTGCGGGTTGCCACCGCGGGGGCGCCGAGGGGCGACAGCCTGCACCCCCGGGTCGCGGGAGGGTGGGGGGAAGTGAGGGGGGGCCCACCTCCTCACTTTGGAAACTGGCCCACTGTGGGGCCCGGGGACCCTCCTGTCCTCTCCTCCCCAGCCTCAAGCTGGAATGCGAGAAGCTGGCCAGTGAGAAGACCGAGATGCAGTGGCATTATGTTATGGTAAGGGGCTGGTCCTTGGACGGCGGGGGGGGGGGGAGAAGGGCCGGGGGCTGGTGTTGACCCTGAGCCCCATCCTACCCGCCTGAGATCTGGGCTTCCTGTCCACTGCCTCCGGACTGCCCCTCCGCAGCCCTGTGGGCCAGGGTCTCTGGATATCCCCACCTGCCCCTCCTCTCCTAGGAGGGCAGAGGGACTCCTCCAGGCAGACCCCCTGATTCCCCCCTGGTCTCTCCTTCTGACGCCCCCATGGGGCTGGGGCCTCCATGTCACACTGACCCCTAGCCTGGGTGCTCTTGAGACCCCAGTGCCCCCTGGCTCCTAGGTGTCCCCAGTGGGCTTTTCCTTTGCAGTACTACGAAATGTCCTACGGGCTCAACATCGAGATGCATAAGCAGGTAACGGCAGGGCTGGGGTGTTGAGGAGGGAGGGTGGGGTCGGGAAGCCACGGGACCCCAGGGTGCAATTTGGGCCAAGGCAGACCCAGGGAGCGAGGCTCATCATGAAATCCTGCAGAGGCTCCGGGGGGCTGATTGGGGAACCGGCTCATGGAAGCAAAGTGATTTTCAGTTTCTGGGGACAGGGGCTACAGCTGGAGCCAGCCAGCAGAGAGGCGGGCAGGGGGCAGGGGCTGGGTGTCCCCTGGAGCCGAGGGTGGCCCTCTGGGTAGGAGACTGTGGAGAGGCCTCTGTCCCAGGAAAGGCCCTGGCTGATGGTCTTGGAGGTCCCTTCCTGCCCAAGTCTGAGGTTTGGCGTTGGACCCTGAGACACTGGGAATTCTGGAAGCCCTGAGTCCATCCCAGTGGTATTGCCAGAAGGTTCTGAGATTGTTCTCAGGCCCTGACTTAGACTGAGCCCACCTTTCCAGGCTGTCCTCAAGGCTCCGAGATTGACCCCAATTCTGTGGGCTTCTGAGATCTTTCCTGAGCTTCTGAATGTGCCCCACGGTTCTGAGGGGGGTGTCAAGGTTCTGAAGTGGCCCGGGGTTACTCAGGAGATCCTGAGACTGACCAGTGGCTTCTAGGGGGATGGTAGGGGTTCTGGGGCTCTGAGCAGACAGATGCTTAGATTCTGTCCCTCAGAATGTCAGAGCCTAGGGCAGAGCTGTGCCAGGGCTTCCTGGTGGGGAGTGTGGGGTGCTGGAGTGCCCGCCCTGGCATGCCTTCCTGGGCATGTCTGGACCCCAGTTCTGTTGTGGGGGAGCCTGGTGCCATCCACGGGTGCATGCAGTAGGCCCCTCACTGGGAGAAGGAATGGTGTTGTGCCAGGCCCTGGGGGCTTGGCCCGCGCCCTCCAGGTGGGGGATGGCACCCGTCAGAGACAGTGCACCTGTGACTCAGGCAGGGGATCCGGTGCCCTTCCGCTGCTGCTTACCTGCCTAGAGGTCCAACAGCAACAGGGGGCTCCCCTACACAGTGCCGGTGCCTAGCCTCCTGTCCCCGGAGGCGCTGTGGACCAGGACGGCCCAGCACAGTAGGTTCTGGTGTTTGCTGACTGACTTAATGGGCTCAGGGTCTCCTAGACAAGATGGGAGCAAGGACTCCCCACTGGCAGTGAGGGCTCCCTGGATGGCCCAGGAGGGGGTGTCTCTGCCCCAGACTCCCGTCTGAGCTCCTACCTTCCAGAGGAGCAGGGAGGCCCAGACGGACCGGCCAGGGCCTGACCTGCTGGGCAGTGGAGCCCGGCCCTGTCCTTCCCTGGCAGGTGTTCCTGCCTCCCCTTGGCCAGACCCTCCTCCTGACCCTTCAATCTGAGCCCAATGTCACTGCCTGGGGAAAGCCATTGCTGACCCCAGACCGGCGCCCTCCCCACGGGGCGGGGGCGGCGGGTGTCGGTCGTTTCCTCGTCCGGGGTGGGAGCCCAGGGCCTGGCCGCCAGCCTCAGTTTCCCCGCGGGCCCAGGGCGCAGGGACCGGGGTCTGGGTCGCCGCGAGCGCGGGGGGCGCGGGCGCCTGGCGGGGCGCGCGGGGGCAGCGGCGCCACCTTAAGGCGGCTCTGCCCGCGGCTCCTGGCCGAGCCCCGCCGGAGGGAGGCGGCTCCGCGCGGGGCCCGCCGCCCGCGCCGCCACCAAGCCTGCCGCCCACCTTCGCGCCGCCCGCCGCCCGCGCGGGGTCCGCAGGGACCGCGGGTCCCGCAGCGCGTCCGCCCCGCGCGCCCCGCGCCGCCGCCCCCGGCCCCCATTGTCCGGCTCGGGCGGCGCCGGGCCTTGGGACGGCAGGATGTACCCCCAGGGGAGGCACCCGGTGAGCGGGGGGCGCGGGCGCCGGGCGGGGCGCGCGGGGGCAGCGGCGCCACCTTAAGGCGGCTCTGCCCGCGGCTCCTGGCCGAGCCCCGCCGGAGGGAGGCGGCTCCGCGCGGGGCCGGCCGCCCGCGCCGCCACCGAGCCGGCCGCCCACCTGCCCACCTTCCCGCCGCCCGCCGCACGCGCGGGGTAGGCAGGGACCGCGGGTCCCGCAGCGCGTCCGCCCCGCCCGCCCGGCCGCGCGCCCCGCGCCGCCGCCCCGGGCCCACATTGTCCGGCTCGGGCGGCGCCGGGCCTTGGGACGGCAGGATGTACCCCCAGGGGAGGCACCCGGTGAGCGGGGGGCGCGGGCGCCGGGCGGGGCGCGCGGGGGCAGCGGCGCCACCTTAAGGCGGCTCTGCCCGTGGCTCCTGGCCGAGCCCCGCCGGAGGGAGGCGGCTCCGCGCGGGGCCGGCCGCCCGCGCCGCCACCGAGCCGGCCGCCCACCTTCCCGCCGCCCGCGCGGGGTCCGCGGGGACCGCGGGTCCCGCAGCGCGTCCGCCCCGCCCGCCCGGCCGCGCGCCCTGCGCCGCCGCCCCCGGCCCCCATTGTCCGGCTCGGGCGGCGCCGGGCCTTGGGACGGCAGGATGTACCCCCAGGGGAGGCACCCGGTGAGCGGGGGGCGCGGGCGCCGGGCGGGGCGCGCGGGGGCAGCGGCGCCACCTTAAGGCGGCTCTGCCCGTGGCTCCTGGCCAAGCCCCGCCGGAGGGAGGCGGCTCCGCGCGGGGCCGGCCGCCCGCGCCGCCACCGAGCCGGCCGCCCACCTTCCCGCCGCCCGCCGCCCGCGCGGGGTCGGCAGGGACCGCGGGTCCCGCAGCGCGTCCGCCCCGCCCGCCCGGCCGCGCGCCCCGCGCCGCCGCCCCCGGCCCACATTGTCCGGCTCGGGCGGCGCCTGGCCTTCGGACGGCAGGATGTACCCCCAGGGGAGGCACCCGGTGAGCTGGGGGGGGGGGCCGGGCGCCGGGGGGTCGCCGGCCTCCCCGGGCCCTGGAACTCAGCCCCGCACGTCCCCCCAGACCACGCTGCAACCCGGCCAGCCCTTCAAGTTCTCCATCCTGGAGATCTGCTACCGCATCAAGGAGGAGTTCCAGTTCCTGCAGGCGCAGTACCACAGGTGAGCGCCAGCACCGCAGTCCAGGGCAGGTGGCGCCCAGGGCGGGCAGGTGGGCGCCCAGGGCTGCGGGTTGCCACCGCGGGGGCGCCGAGGGGCGACAGCCTGCACCCCCGGGTCGCGGGAGGGTGGGGGGAAGTGAGGGGGGGCCCACCTCCTCACTTTGGAAACTGGCCCACTGTGGGGCCCGGGGACCCTCCTGTCCTCTCCTCCCCAGCCTCAAGCTGGAATGCGAGAAGCTGGCCAGTGAGAAGACCGAGATGCAGTGGCATTATGTTATGGTAAGGGGCTGGTCCTTGGACGGCGGGGGGGGGGGGGAGAAGGGCCGGGGGCTGGTGTTGACCCTGAGCCCCATCCTACCCGCCTGAGATCTGGGCTTCCTGTCCACTGCCTCCGGACTGCCCCTCCGCAGCCCTGTGGGCCAGGGTCTCTGGGTATCCCCACCTGCCCCTCCTCTCCTCCTAGGAGGGCAGAGGGACTCCTCCAGGCAGACCCCCTGATTCCCCCCTGGTCTCTCCTTCTGACGCCCCCATGGGGCTGGGGCCTCCATGTCACACTGACCCCTAGCCTGGGTGCTCTTGAGACCCCAGTGCCCCCCTGGCTCCTAGGTGTCCCCAGTGGGCTTTTCCTTTGCAGTACTACGAAATGTCCTACGGGCTCAACATCGAGATGCATAAGCAGGTAACGGCAGGGCTGGGGTGTTGAGGAGGGAGGGTGGGGTCGGGAAGCCACGGGACCCCAGGGTGCAATTTGGGCCAAGGCAGACCCAGGGAGCGAGGCTCATCATGAAATCCTGCAGAGGCTCCGGGGGCTGATTGGGGAAACCGGCTCATGGAAGCAAAGTGATTTTCAGTTTCTGGGACAGGGGCTACAGCTGGAGCCAGCCAGCAGAGAGGCGGGCAGGGGGCAGGGGCTGGGTGTCCCCTGGAGCCGAGGGTGGCCCTCTGGGTAGGAGACTGTGGAGAGGCCTCTGTCCCAGGAAAGGCCCTGGCTGATGGTCTTGGAGGTCCCTTCCTGCCCAAGTCTGAGGTTTGGCGTTGGACCCTGAGACACTGGGAATTCTGGAAGCCCTGAGTCCATCCCAGTGGTATTGCCAGAAGGTTCTGAGATTGTTCTCAGGCCCTGACTTAGACTGAGCCCACCTTTCCAGGCTGTCCTCAAGGCTCCGAGATTGACCCCAATTCTGTGGGCTTCTGAGATCTTTCCTGAGCTTCTGAATGTGCCCCACGGTTCTGAGGGGGGTGTCAAGGTTCTGAGTGGCCCGGGTTACTCAGGAGATCCTGAGACTGACAGTGGCTTCTAGGGGGATGGTAGGGGTTCTGGGGCTCTGAGCAGACAGATGCTTAGATTCTGTCCCTCAGAATGTCAGAGCCTAGGGCAGAGCTGTGCCAGGGCTTCCTGGTGGGGAGTGTGGGGTGCTGGAGTGCCCGCCCTGGCATGCCTTCCTGGGCATGTCTGGACCCCAGTTCTGTTGTGGGGGAGCCTGGTGCCATCCACGGGTGCATGCAGTAGGCCCCTCACTGGGAGAAGGAATGGTGTTGTGCCAGGCCCTGGGGGCTTGGCCCGCGCCCTCCAGGTGGGGGATGGCACCCGTCAGAGACAGTGCACCTGTGACTCAGGCAGGGGATCCGGTGCCCTTCCGCTGCTGCTTACCTGCCTAGAGGTCCAACAGCAACAGGGGGCTCCCCTACACAGTGCCGGTGCCTAGCCCTGTCCCCGGAGGCGCTGTGGACCAGGACGGCCCAGCACAGTAGGTCTGGTGTTTGCTGACTGACTTAATGGGCTCAGGGTCTCTAGACAAGATGGGAGCAAGGACTCCCCACTGGCAGTGAGGGCTCCCTGGATGGCCCAGGAGGGGGTGTCTCTGCCCCCAGACTCCCGTCTGAGCTCCTACCTTCCAGAGAGCAGGGAGGCCCAGACGGACCGGCCAGGGCCTGACCTGCTGGGCAGTGGAGCCCGGCCCTGTCCTTCCCTGGCAGGTGTTCCTGCCTCCCTTGGCCAGACCCTCCTCCTGACCCTTCAATCTGAGCCCAATGTCACTGCCTGGGGAAAGCCTTGCTGACCCCAGACCGGCGCCCTCCCCACGGGGCGGGGGCGGCGGGTGTCGGTCGTTTCCTCGTCCGGGGTGGGGAGCCCAGGGCCTGGCCGCCAGCCTCAGTTTCCCCGCGGGCCCAGGGCGCAGGGACCGGGGTCTGGGTCGCCGCGAGCGCGGGGGGCGCGGGCGCCGGGCGGGGCGCGCGGGGGCAGCGGCGCCACCTTAAGGCGGCTCTGCCCGCGGCTCCTGGCCGAGCCCCGCCGGAGGGAGGCGGCTCCGCGCGGGGCCCGCCGCCCGCGCCGCCACCAAGCCTGCCGCCCACCTTCGCGCCGCCCGCCGCCCGCGCGGGGTCCGCAGGGACCGCGGGTCCCGCAGCGCGTCCGCCCGGCCCGCCCGACCGCGCGCCCCGCGCCGCCGCCCCCGGCCCCCATTGTCCGGCTCGGGCGGCGCCGGGCCTTGGGACGGCAGGATGTACCCCAGGGAGGCACCCGGTGAGCGGGGGGGCGCGGGCGCCGGGCGCGGCGCGCGGGGGCAGCGGCGCCACCTTAAGGCGGCTCTGCCCGCGGCTCCTGGCCGAGCCCCGCCGGAGGGAGGCGGCTCCGCGCGGGGCCGGCCGCCCGCGCCGCCACCGAGCCGGCCGCCCACCTGCCCACCTTCCCGCCGCCCGCCGCACGCGCGGGGTAGGCAGGGACCGCGGGTCCCGCAGCGCGTCCGCCCCGCCCGCCCGGCCGCGCGCCCCGCGCCGCCGCCCCGGGCCCACATTGTCCGGCTCGGGCGGCGCCGGGCCTTGGGACGGGCAGGATGTACCCCCAGGGGAGGCACCCGGTGAGCGGGGGGCGCGGGCGCCGGGCGGGGCGCGCGGGGGCAGCGGCGCCACCTTAAGGCGGCTCTGCCCGTGGCTCCTGGCCGAGCCCCGCCGGAGGGAGGCGGCTCCGCGCGGGGCCGGCCGCCGCGCCGCCACCGAGCCGGCCGCCCACCTTCCCGCCGCCCGCGCGGGGTCCGCAGGGACCGCGGGTCCCGCAGCGCGTCCGCCCCGCCCGCCCGGCCGCGCGCCCTGCGCCGCCGCCCCCGGCCCCCATTGTCCGGCTCGGGCGGCGCCGGGCCTTGGGACGGCAGGATGTACCCCCAGGGGAGGCACCCGGTGAGCGGGGGGCGCGGGCGCCGGGCGGGGCGCGCGGGGGCAGCGGCGCCACCTTAAGGCGGCTCTGCCCGTGGCTCCTGGCCGAGCCCCGCCGGAGGGAGGCGGCTCCGCGCGGGGCCGGCCGCCCGCGCCGCCACCGAGCCGGCCGCCCACCTTCCCGCCGCCCGCCGCCCGCGCGGGGTCGGCAGGGACCGCGGGTCCCGCAGCGCGTCCGCCCCGCCCGCCCGGCCGCGCGCCCCGCGCCGCCGCCCCCGGCCCACATTGTCCGGCTCGGGCGGCGCCTGGCCTTCGGACGGCAGGATGTACCCCCAGGGGAGGCACCCGGTGAGCTGGGGGGGGGGGGCCGGGCGCCGGGGGGTCGCCGGCCTCCCCGGGCCCTGGAACTCAGCCCCGCACGTCCCCCCAGACCACGCTGCAACCCGGCCAGCCCTTCAAGTTCTCCATCCTGGAGATCTGCTACCGCATCAAGGAGGAGTTCCAGTTCCTGCAGGCGCAGTACCACAGGTGAGCGCCAGCACCGCAGTCCAGGGCAGGTGGCGCCCAGGGCGGGCAGGTGGGCGCCCAGGGCTGCGGGTTGCCACCGCGGGGGCGCCGAGGGGCGACAGCCTGCACCCCCGGGTCGCGGGAGGGTGGGGGGAAGTGAGGGGGGGCCCACCTCCTCACTTTGGAAACTGGCCCACTGTGGGGCCCGGGGACCCTCCTGTCCTCTCCTCCCCAGCCTCAAGCTGGAATGCGAGAAGCTGGCCAGTGAGAAGACCGAGATGCAGTGGCATTATGTTATGGTAAGGGGCTGGTCCTTGGACGGCGGGGGGGGGGGAGAAGGGCCGGGGGCTGGTGTTGACCCTGAGCCCCATCCTACCCGCCTGAGATCTGGGCTTCCTGTCCACTGCCTCCGGACTGCCCCTCCGCAGCCCTGTGGGCCAGGGTCTCTGGGTATCCCCACCTGCCCCTCCTCTCCTAGGAGGGCAGAGGGACTCCTCCAGGCAGACCCCCTGATTCCCCCCTGGTCTCTCCTTCTGACGCCCCCATGGGGCTGGGGCCTCCATGTCACACTGACCCCTAGCCTGGGTGCTCTTGAGACCCCAGTGCCCCCTGGCTCCTAGGTGTCCCCAGTGGGCTTTTCCTTTGCAGTACTACGAAATGTCCTACGGGCTCAACATCGAGATGCATAAGCAGGTAACGGCAGGGCTGGGGTGTTGAGGAGGGAGGGTGGGGTCGGGAAGCCACGGGACCCCAGGGTGCAATTTGGGCCAAGGCAGACCCAGGGAGCGAGGCTCATCATGAAATCCTGCAGAGGCTCCGGGGGGCTGATTGGGGAACCGGCTCATGGAAGCAAAGTGATTTTCAGTTTCTGGGGACAGGGGCTACAGCTGGAGCCAGCCAGCAGAGAGGCGGGCAGGGGGCAGGGGCTGGGTGTCCCCTGGAGCCGAGGGTGGCCCTCTGGGTAGGAGACTGTGGAGAGGCCTCTGTCCCAGGAAAGGCCCTGGCTGATGGTCTTGGAGGTCCCTTCCTGCCCAAGTCTGAGGTTTGGCGTTGGACCCTGAGACACTGGGAATTCTGGAAGCCCTGAGTCCATCCCAGTGGTATTGCCAGAAGGTTCTGAGATTGTTCTCAGGCCCTGACTTAGACTGAGCCCACCTTTCCAGGCTGTCCTCAAGGCTCCGAGATTGACCCCAATTCTGTGGGCTTCTGAGATCTTTCCTGAGCTTCTGAATGTGCCCCACGGTTCTGAGGGGGGTGTCAAGGTTCTGAAGTGGCCCGGGGTTACTCAGGAGATCCTGAGACTGACCAGTGGCTTCTAGGGGGATGGTAGGGGTTCTGGGGCTCTGAGCAGACAGATGCTTAGATTCTGTCCCTCAGAATGTCAGAGCCTAGGGCAGAGCTGTGCCAGGGCTTCCTGGTGGGGAGTGTGGGGTGCTGGAGTGCCCGCCCTGGCATGCCTTCCTGGGCATGTCTGGACCCCAGTTCTGTTGTGGGGGAGCCTGGTGCCATCCACGGGTGCATGCAGTAGGCCCCTCACTGGGAGAAGGAATGGTGTTGTGCCAGGCCCTGGGGGCTTGGCCCGCGCCCTCCAGGTGGGGGATGGCACCCGTCAGAGACAGTGCACCTGTGACTCAGGCAGGGGATCCGGTGCCCTTCCGCTGCTGCTTACCTGCCTAGAGGTCCAACAGCAACAGGGGGCTCCCCTACACAGTGCCGGTGCCTAGCCCCCTGTCCCCGGAGGCGCTGTGGACCAGGACGGCCCAGCACAGTAGGTTCTGGTGTTTGCTGACTGACTTAATGGGCTCAGGGTCTCCTAGACAAGATGGGAGCAAGGACTCCCCACTGGCAGTGAGGGCTCCCTGGATGGCCCAGGAGGGGGTGTCTCTGCCCCAGACTCCCGTCTGAGCTCCTACCTTCCAGAGGAGCAGGGAGGCCCAGACGGACCGGCCAGGGCCTGACCTGCTGGGCAGTGGAGCCCGGCCCTGTCCTTCCCTGGCAGGTGTTCCTGCCTCCCCTTGGCCAGACCCTCCTCCTGACCCTTCAATCTGAGCCCAATGTCACTGCCTGGGGAAAGCCATTGCTGACCCCAGACCGGCGCCCTCCCCACGGGGCGGGGGCGGCGGGTGTCGGTCGTTTCCTCGTCCGGGGTGGGAGCCCAGGGCCTGGCCGCCAGCCTCAGTTTCCCCGCGGGCCCAGGGCGCAGGGACCGGGGTCTGGGTCGCCGCGAGCGCGGGGGGCGCGGGCGCCGGGCGGGGCGCGCGGGGGCAGCGGCGCCACCTTAAGGCGGCTCTGCCCGCGGCTCCTGGCCGAGCCCCGCCGGAGGGAGGCGGCTCCGCGCGGGGCCCGCCGCCCGCGCCGCCACCAAGCCTGCCGCCCACCTTCGCGCCGCCCGCCGCCCGCGCGGGGTCCGCAGGGACCGCGGGTCCCGCAGCGCGTCCGCCCCGCCCGCCCGGCCGCGCGCCCCGCGCCGCCGCCCCCGGCCCCCATTGTCCGGCTCGGGCGGCGCCGGGCCTTGGGACGGCAGGATGTACCCCCAGGGGAGGCACCCGGTGAGCGGGGGGCGCGGGCGCCGGGCGGGGCGCGCGGGGGCAGCGGCGCCACCTTAAGGCGGCTCTGCCCGCGGCTCCTGGCCGAGCCCCGCCGGAGGGAGGCGGCTCCGCGCGGGGCCGGCCGCCCGCGCCGCCACCGAGCCGGCCGCCCACCTGCCCACCTTCCCGCCGCCCGCCGCACGCGCGGGGTAGGCAGGGACCGCGGGTCCCGCAGCGCGTCCGCCCCGCCCGCCCGGCCGCGCGCCCCGCGCCGCCGCCCCGGGCCCACATTGTCCGGCTCGGGCGGCGCCGGGCCTTGGGACGGCAGGATGTACCCCCAGGGGAGGCACCCGGTGAGCGGGGGGCGCGGGCGCCGGGCGGGGCGCGCGGGGGCAGCGGCGCCACCTTAAGGCGGCTCTGCCCGTGGCTCCTGGCCGAGCCCCGCCGGAGGGAGGCGGCTCCGCGCGGGGCCGGCCGCCCGCGCCGCCACCGAGCCGGCCGCCCACCTTCCCGCCGCCCGCGCGGGGTCCGCAGGGACCGCGGGTCCCGCAGCGCGTCCGCCCCGCCCGCCCGGCCGCGCGCCCTGCGCCGCCGCCCCCGGCCCCCATTGTCCGGCTCGGGCGGCGCCGGGCCTTGGGACGGCAGGATGTACCCCCAGGGGAGGCACCCGGTGAGCGGGGGGCGCGGGCGCCGGGCGGGGCGCGCGGGGGCAGCGGCGCCACCTTAAGGCGGCTCTGCCCGTGGCTCCTGGCCGAGCCCCGCCGGAGGGAGGCGGCTCCGCGCGGGGCCGGACGCCCGCGCCGCCACCGAGCCGGCCGCCCACCTTCCCGCCGCCCGCCGCCCGCGCGGGGTCGGCAGGGACCGCGGGTCCCGCAGCGCGTCCGCCCCGCCCGCCCGGCCGCGCGCCCCGCGCCGCCGCCCCCGGCCCACATTGTCCGGCTCGGGCGGCGCCTGGCCTTCGGACGGCAGGATGTACCCCCAGGGGAGGCACCCGGTGAGCGGGGGGGGGGGGGCCGGGCGCCGGGGGGTCGCCGGCCTCCCCGGGCCCTGGAACTCAGCCCCGCACGTCCCCCCAGACCACGCTGCAGCCCGGCCAGCCCTTCAAGTTCTCCATCCTGGAGATCTGCTACCGCATCAAGGAGGAGTTCCAGTTCCTGCAGGCGCAGTACCACAGGTGAGCGCCAGCACCGCAGTCCAGGGCAGGTGGCGCCCAGGGCGGGCAGGTGGGCGCCCAGGGCTGCGGGTTGCCACCGCGGGGGCGCCGAGGGGCGACAGCCTGCACCCCCGGGTCGCGGGAGGGTGGGGGGAAGTGAGGGGGGGCCCACCTCCTCACTTTGGAAACTGGCCCACTGTGGGGCCCGGGGACCCTCCTGTCCTCTCCTCCCCAGCCTCAAGCTGGAATGCGAGAAGCTGGCCAGTGAGAAGACCGAGATGCAGTGGCATTATGTTATGGTAAGGGGCTGGTCCTTGGACGGCGGGGGGGGGGGGGGAGAAGGGCCGGGGGCTGGTGTTGACCCTGAGCCCCATCCTACCCGCCTGAGATCTGGGCTTCCTGTCCACTGCCTCCGGACTGCCCCTCCGCAGCCCTGTGGGCCAGGGTCTCTGGATATCCCCACCTGCCCCTCCTCTCCTAGGAGGGCAGAGGGACTCCTCCAGGCAGACCCCCTGATTCCCCCCTGGTCTCTCCTTCTGACGCCCCCATGGGGCTGGGGCCTCCATGTCACACTGACCCCTAGCCTGGGTGCTCTTGAGACCCCAGTGCCCCCTGGCTCCTAGGTGTCCCCAGTGGGCTTTTCCTTTGCAGTACTACGAAATGTCCTACGGGCTCAACATCGAGATGCATAAGCAGGTAACGGCAGGGCTGGGGTGTTGAGGAGGGAGGGTGGGGTCGGGAAGCCACGGGACCCCAGGGTGCAATTTGGGCCAAGGCAGACCCAGGGAGCGAGGCTCATCATGAAATCCTGCAGAGGCTCCGGGGGGCTGATTGGGGAACCGGCTCATGGAAGCAAAGTGATTTTCAGTTTCTGGGGACAGGGGCTACAGCTGGAGCCAGCCAGCAGAGAGGCGGGCAGGGGGCAGGGGCTGGGTGTCCCCTGGAGCCGAGGGTGGCCCTCTGGGTAGGAGACTGTGGAGAGGCCTCTGTCCCAGGAAAGGCCCTGGCTGATGGTCTTGGAGGTCCCTTCCTGCCCAAGTCTGAGGTTTGGCGTTGGACCCTGAGACACTGGGAATTCTGGAAGCCCTGAGTCCATCCCAGTGGTATTGCCAGAAGGTTCTGAGATTGTTCTCAGGCCCTGACTTAGACTGAGCCCACCTTTCCAGGCTGTCCTCAAGGCTCCGAGATTGACCCCAATTCTGTGGGCTTCTGAGATCTTTCCTGAGCTTCTGAATGTGCCCCACGGTTCTGAGGGGGGTGTCAAGGTTCTGAAGTGGCCCGGGGTTACTCAGGAGATCCTGAGACTGACCAGTGGCTTCTAGGGGGATGGTAGGGGTTCTGGGGCTCTGAGCAGACAGATGCTTAGATTCTGTCCCTCAGAATGTCAGAGCCTAGGGCAGAGCTGTGCCAGGGCTTCCTGGTGGGGAGTGTGGGGTGCTGGAGTGCCCGCCCTGGCATGCCTTCCTGGGCATGTCTGGACCCCAGTTCTGTTGTGGGGGAGCCTGGTGCCATCCACGGGTGCATGCAGTAGGCCCCTCACTGGGAGAAGGAATGGTGTTGTGCCAGGCCCTGGGGGCTTGGCCCGCGCCCTCCAGGTGGGGGATGGCACCCGTCAGAGACAGTGCACCTGTGACTCAGGCAGGGGATCCGGTGCCCTTCCGCTGCTGCTTACCTGCCTAGAGGTCCAACAGCAACAGGGGGCTCCCCTACACAGTGCCGGTGCCTAGCCCCCTGTCCCCGGAGGCGCTGTGGACCAGGACGGCCCAGCACAGTAGGTTCTGGTGTTTGCTGACTGACTTAATGGGCTCAGGGTCTCCTAGACAAGATGGGAGCAAGGACTCCCCACTGGCAGTGAGGGCTCCCTGGATGGCCCAGGAGGGGGTGTCTCTGCCCCAGACTCCCGTCTGAGCTCCTACCTTCCAGAGGAGCAGGGAGGCCCAGACGGACCGGCCAGGGCCTGACCTGCTGGGCAGTGGAGCCCGGCCCTGTCCTTCCCTGGCAGGTGTTCCTGCCTCCCCTTGGCCAGACCCTCCTCCTGACCCTTCAATCTGAGCCCAATGTCACTGCCTGGGGAAAGCCATTGCTGACCCCAGACCGGCGCCCTCCCCACGGGGCGGGGGCGGCGGGTGTCGGTCGTTTCCTCGTCCGGGGTGGGAGCCCAGGGCCTGGCCGCCAGCCTCAGTTTCCCCGCGGGCCCAGGGCGCAGGGACCGGGGTCTGGGTCGCCGCGAGCGCGGGGGGCGCGGGCGCCGGGCGGGGCGCGCGGGGGCAGCGGCGCCACCTTAAGGCGGCTCTGCCCGCGGCTCCTGGCCGAGCCCCGCCGGAGGGAGGCGGCTCCGCGCGGGGCCCGCCGCCCGCGCCGCCACCAAGCCTGCCGCCCACCTTCGCGCCGCCCGCCGCCCGCGCGGGGTCCGCAGGGACCGCGGGTCCCGCAGCGCGTCCGCCCGGCCCGCCCGACCGCGCGCCCCGCGCCGCCGCCCCCGGCCCCCATTGTCCGGCTCGGGCGGCGCCGGGCCTTGGGACGGCAGGATGTACCCCCAGGGGAGGCACCCGGTGAGCGGGGGGCGCGGGCGCCGGGCGCGGCGCGCGGGGGCAGCGGCGCCACCTTAAGGCGGCTCTGCCCGCGGCTCCTGGCCGAGCCCCGCCGGAGGGAGGCGGCTCCGCGCGGGGCCGGCCGCCCGCGCCGCCACCGAGCCGGCCGCCCACCTGCCCACCTTCCCGCCGCCCGCCGCACGCGCGGGGTAGGCAGGGACCGCGGGTCCCGCAGCGCGTCCGCCCCGCCCGCCCGGCCGCGCGCCCCGCGCCGCCGCCCCGGGCCCACATTGTCCGGCTCGGGCGGCGCCGGGCCTTGGGACGGCAGGATGTACCCCCAGGGGAGGCACCCGGTGAGCGGGGGGCGCGGGCGCCGGGCGGGGCGCGCGGGGGCAGCGGCGCCACCTTAAGGCGGCTCTGCCCGTGGCTCCTGGCCGAGCCCCGCCGGAGGGAGGCGGCTCCGCGCGGGGCCGGCCGCCCGCGCCGCCACCGAGCCGGCCGCCCACCTTCCCGCCGCCCGCGCGGGGTCCGCAGGGACCGCGGGTCCCGCAGCGCGTCCGCCCCGCCCGCCCGGCCGCGCGCCCTGCGCCGCCGCCCCCGGCCCCCATTGTCCGGCTCGGGCGGCGCCGGGCCTTGGGACGGCAGGATGTACCCCCAGGGGAGGCACCCGGTGAGCGGGGGGCGCGGGCGCCGGGCGGGGCGCGCGGGGGCAGCGGCGCCACCTTAAGGCGGCTCTGCCCGTGGCTCCTGGCCGAGCCCCGCCGGAGGGAGGCGGCTCCGCGCGGGGCCGGCCGCCCGCGCCGCCACCGAGCCGGCCGCCCACCTTCCCGCCGCCCGCCGCCCGCGCGGGGTCGGCAGGGACCGCGGGTCCCGCAGCGCGTCCGCCCCGCCCGCCCGGCCGCGCGCCCCGCGCCGCCGCCCCCGGCCCACATTGTCCGGCTCGGGCGGCGCCTGGCCTTCGGACGGCAGGATGTACCCCCAGGGGAGGCACCCGGTGAGCTGGGGGGGGGGGCCGGGCGCCGGGGGGTCGCCGGCCTCCCCGGGCCCTGGAACTCAGCCCCGCACGTCCCCCCAGACCACGCTGCAACCCGGCCAGCCCTTCAAGTTCTCCATCCTGGAGATCTGCTACCGCATCAAGGAGGAGTTCCAGTTCCTGCAGGCGCAGTACCACAGGTGAGCGCCAGCACCGCAGTCCAGGGCAGGTGGCGCCCAGGGCGGGCAGGTGGGCGCCCAGGGCTGCGGGTTGCCACCGCGGGGGCGCCGAGGGGCGACAGCCTGCACCCCCGGGTCGCGGGAGGGTGGGGGGAAGTGAGGGGGGGCCCACCTCCTCACTTTGGAAACTGGCCCACTGTGGGGCCCGGGGACCCTCCTGTCCTCTCCTCCCCAGCCTCAAGCTGGAATGCGAGAAGCTGGCCAGTGAGAAGACCGAGATGCAGTGGCATTATGTTATGGTAAGGGGCTGGTCCTTGGACGGCGGGGGGGGGGGGAGAAGGGCCGGGGGCTGGTGTTGACCCTGAGCCCCATCCTACCCGCCTGAGATCTGGGCTTCCTGTCCACTGCCTCCGGACTGCCCCTCCGCAGCCCTGTGGGCCAGGGTCTCTGGGTATCCCCACCTGCCCCTCCTCTCCTAGGAGGGCAGAGGGACTCCTCCAGGCAGACCCCCTGATTCCCCCCTGGTCTCTCCTTCTGACGCCCCCATGGGGCTGGGGCCTCCATGTCACACTGACCCCTAGCCTGGGTGCTCTTGAGACCCCAGTGCCCCCTGGCTCCTAGGTGTCCCCAGTGGGCTTTTCCTTTGCAGTACTACGAAATGTCCTACGGGCTCAACATCGAGATGCATAAGCAGGTAACGGCAGGGCTGGGGTGTTGAGGAGGGAGGGTGGGGTCGGGAAGCCACGGGACCCCAGGGTGCAATTTGGGCCAAGGCAGACCCAGGGAGCGAGGCTCATCATGAAATCCTGCAGAGGCTCCGGGGGGCTGATTGGGGAACCGGCTCATGGAAGCAAAGTGATTTTCAGTTTCTGGGGACAGGGGCTACAGCTGGAGCCAGCCAGCAGAGAGGCGGGCAGGGGGCAGGGGCTGGGTGTCCCCTGGAGCCGAGGGTGGCCCTCTGGGTAGGAGACTGTGGAGAGGCCTCTGTCCCAGGAAAGGCCCTGGCTGATGGTCTTGGAGGTCCCTTCCTGCCCAAGTCTGAGGTTTGGCGTTGGACCCTGAGACACTGGGAATTCTGGAAGCCCTGAGTCCATCCCAGTGGTATTGCCAGAAGGTTCTGAGATTGTTCTCAGGCCCTGACTTAGACTGAGCCCACCTTTCCAGGCTGTCCTCAAGGCTCCGAGATTGACCCCAATTCTGTGGGCTTCTGAGATCTTTCCTGAGCTTCTGAATGTGCCCCACGGTTCTGAGGGGGGTGTCAAGGTTCTGAAGTGGCCCGGGGTTACTCAGGAGATCCTGAGACTGACCAGTGGCTTCTAGGGGGATGGTAGGGGTTCTGGGGCTCTGAGCAGACAGATGCTTAGATTCTGTCCCTCAGAATGTCAGAGCCTAGGGCAGAGCTGTGCCAGGGCTTCCTGGTGGGGAGTGTGGGGTGCTGGAGTGCCCGCCCTGGCATGCCTTCCTGGGCATGTCTGGACCCCAGTTCTGTTGTGGGGGAGCCTGGTGCCATCCACGGGTGCATGCAGTAGGCCCCTCACTGGGAGAAGGAATGGTGTTGTGCCAGGCCCTGGGGGCTTGGCCCGCGCCCTCCAGGTGGGGGATGGCACCCGTCAGAGACAGTGCACCTGTGACTCAGGCAGGGGATCCGGTGCCCTTCCGCTGCTGCTTACCTGCCTAGAGGTCCAACAGCAACAGGGGGCTCCCCTACACAGTGCCGGTGCCTAGCCCCCTGTCCCCGGAGGCGCTGTGGACCAGGACGGCCCAGCACAGTAGGTTCTGGTGTTTGCTGACTGACTTAATGGGCTCAGGGTCTCCTAGACAAGATGGGAGCAAGGACTCCCCACTGGCAGTGAGGGCTCCCTGGATGGCCCAGGAGGGGGTGTCTCTGCCCCAGACTCCCGTCTGAGCTCCTACCTTCCAGAGGAGCAGGGAGGCCCAGACGGACCGGCCAGGGCCTGACCTGCTGGGCAGTGGAGCCCGGCCCTGTCCTTCCCTGGCAGGTGTTCCTGCCTCCCCTTGGCCAGACCCTCCTCCTGACCCTTCAATCTGAGCCCAATGTCACTGCCTGGGGAAAGCCATTGCTGACCCCAGACCGGCGCCCTCCCCACGGGGCGGGGGCGGCGGGTGTCGGTCGTTTCCTCGTCCGGGGTGGGAGCCCAGGGCCTGGCCGCCAGCCTCAGTTTCCCCGCGGGCCCAGGGCGCAGGGACCGGGGTCTGGGTCGCCGCGAGCGCGGGGGGCGCGGGCGCCGGGCGGGGCGCGCGGGGGCAGCGGCGCCACCTTAAGGCGGCTCTGCCCGCGGCTCCTGGCCGAGCCCCGCCGGAGGGAGGCGGCTCCGCGCGGGGCCCGCCGCCCGCGCCGCCACCAAGCCTGCCGCCCACCTTCGCGCCGCCCGCCGCCCGCGCGGGGTCCGCAGGGACCGCGGGTCCCGCAGCGCGTCCGCCCCGCCCGCCCGGCCGCGCGCCCCGCGCCGCCGCCCCCGGCCCCCATTGTCCGGCTCGGGCGGCGCCGGGCCTTGGGACGGCAGGATGTACCCCCAGGGGAGGCACCCGGTGAGCGGGGGGCGCGGGCGCCGGGCGGGGCGCGCGGGGGCAGCGGCGCCACCTTAAGGCGGCTCTGCCCGCGGCTCCTGGCCGAGCCCCGCCGGAGGGAGGCGGCTCCGCGCGGGGCCGGCCGCCCGCGCCGCCACCGAGCCGGCCGCCCACCTGCCCACCTTCCCGCCGCCCGCCGCACGCGCGGGGTAGGCAGGGACCGCGGGTCCCGCAGCGCGTCCGCCCCGCCCGCCCGGCCGCGCGCCCCGCGCCGCCGCCCCGGGCCCACATTGTCCGGCTCGGGCGGCGCCGGGCCTTGGGACGGCAGGATGTACCCCCAGGGGAGGCACCCGGTGAGCGGGGGGCGCGGGCGCCGGGCGGGGCGCGCGGGGGCAGCGGCGCCACCTTAAGGCGGCTCTGCCCGTGGCTCCTGGCCGAGCCCCGCCGGAGGGAGGCGGCTCCGCGCGGGGCCGGCCGCCCGCGCCGCCACCGAGCCGGCCGCCCACCTTCCCGCCGCCCGCGCGGGGTCCGCAGGGACCGCGGGTCCCGCAGCGCGTCCGCCCCGCCCGCCCGGCCGCGCGCCCTGCGCCGCCGCCCCCGGCCCCCATTGTCCGGCTCGGGCGGCGCCGGGCCTTGGGACGGCAGGATGTACCCCCAGGGGAGGCACCCGGTGAGCGGGGGGCGCGGGCGCCGGGCGGGGCGCGCGGGGGCAGCGGCGCCACCTTAAGGCGGCTCTGCCCGTGGCTCCTGGCCGAGCCCCGCCGGAGGGAGGCGGCTCCGCGCGGGGCCGGACGCCCGCGCCGCCACCGAGCCGGCCGCCCACCTTCCCGCCGCCCGCCGCCCGCGCGGGGTCGGCAGGGACCGCGGGTCCCGCAGCGCGTCCGCCCCGCCCGCCCGGCCGCGCGCCCCGCGCCGCCGCCCCCGGCCCACATTGTCCGGCTCGGGCGGCGCCTGGCCTTCGGACGGCAGGATGTACCCCCAGGGGAGGCACCCGGTGAGCGGGGGGGGGGGGGGCCGGGCGCCGGGGGGTCGCCGGCCTCCCCGGGCCCTGGAACTCAGCCCCGCACGTCCCCCCAGACCACGCTGCAGCCCGGCCAGCCCTTCAAGTTCTCCATCCTGGAGATCTGCTACCGCATCAAGGAGGAGTTCCAGTTCCTGCAGGCGCAGTACCACAGGTGAGCGCCAGCACCGCAGTCCAGGGCAGGTGGCGCCCAGGGCGGGCAGGTGGGCGCCCAGGGCTGCGGGTTGCCACCGCGGGGGCGCCGAGGGGCGACAGCCTGCACCCCCGGGTCGCGGGAGGGTGGGGGGAAGTGAGGGGGGGCCCACCTCCTCACTTTGGAAACTGGCCCACTGTGGGGCCCGGGGACCCTCCTGTCCTCTCCTCCCCAGCCTCAAGCTGGAATGCGAGAAGCTGGCCAGTGAGAAGACCGAGATGCAGTGGCATTATGTTATGGTAAGGGGCTGGTCCTTGGACGGCGGGGGGGGGGGGGGAGAAGGGCCGGGGGCTGGTGTTGACCCTGAGCCCCATCCTACCCGCCTGAGATCTGGGCTTCCTGTCCACTGCCTCCGGACTGCCCCTCCGCAGCCCTGTGGGCCAGGGTCTCTGGATATCCCCACCTGCCCCTCCTCTCCTAGGAGGGCAGAGGGACTCCTCCAGGCAGACCCCCTGATTCCCCCCTGGTCTCTCCTTCTGACGCCCCCATGGGGCTGGGGCCTCCATGTCACACTGACCCCTAGCCTGGGTGCTCTTGAGACCCCAGTGCCCCCTGGCTCCTAGGTGTCCCCAGTGGGCTTTTCCTTTGCAGTACTACGAAATGTCCTACGGGCTCAACATCGAGATGCATAAGCAGGTAACGGCAGGGCTGGGGTGTTGAGGAGGGAGGGTGGGGTCGGGAAGCCACGGGACCCCAGGGTGCAATTTGGGCCAAGGCAGACCCAGGGAGCGAGGCTCATCATGAAATCCTGCAGAGGCTCCGGGGGGCTGATTGGGGAACCGGCTCATGGAAGCAAAGTGATTTTCAGTTTCTGGGGACAGGGGCTACAGCTGGAGCCAGCCAGCAGAGAGGCGGGCAGGGGGCAGGGGCTGGGTGTCCCCTGGAGCCGAGGGTGGCCCTCTGGGTAGGAGACTGTGGAGAGGCCTCTGTCCCAGGAAAGGCCCTGGCTGATGGTCTTGGAGGTCCCTTCCTGCCCAAGTCTGAGGTTTGGCGTTGGACCCTGAGACACTGGGAATTCTGGAAGCCCTGAGTCCATCCCAGTGGTATTGCCAGAAGGTTCTGAGATTGTTCTCAGGCCCTGACTTAGACTGAGCCCACCTTTCCAGGCTGTCCTCAAGGCTCCGAGATTGACCCCAATTCTGTGGGCTTCTGAGATCTTTCCTGAGCTTCTGAATGTGCCCCACGGTTCTGAGGGGGGTGTCAAGGTTCTGAAGTGGCCCGGGGTTACTCAGGAGATCCTGAGACTGACCAGTGGCTTCTAGGGGGATGGTAGGGGTTCTGGGGCTCTGAGCAGACAGATGCTTAGATTCTGTCCCTCAGAATGTCAGAGCCTAGGGCAGAGCTGTGCCAGGGCTTCCTGGTGGGGAGTGTGGGGTGCTGGAGTGCCCGCCCTGGCATGCCTTCCTGGGCATGTCTGGACCCCAGTTCTGTTGTGGGGGAGCCTGGTGCCATCCACGGGTGCATGCAGTAGGCCCCTCACTGGGAGAAGGAATGGTGTTGTGCCAGGCCCTGGGGGCTTGGCCCGCGCCCTCCAGGTGGGGGATGGCACCCGTCAGAGACAGTGCACCTGTGACTCAGGCAGGGGATCCGGTGCCCTTCCGCTGCTGCTTACCTGCCTAGAGGTCCAACAGCAACAGGGGGCTCCCCTACACAGTGCCGGTGCCTAGCCTCCTGTCCCCGGAGGCGCTGTGGACCAGGACGGCCCAGCACAGTAGGTTCTGGTGTTTGCTGACTGACTTAATGGGCTCAGGGTCTCCTAGACAAGATGGGAGCAAGGACTCCCCACTGGCAGTGAGGGCTCCCTGGATGGCCCAGGAGGGGGTGTCTCTGCCCCAGACTCCCGTCTGAGCTCCTACCTTCCAGAGGAGCAGGGAGGCCCAGACGGACCGGCCAGGGCCTGACCTGCTGGGCAGTGGAGCCCGGCCCTGTCCTTCCCTGGCAGGTGTTCCTGCCTCCCCTTGGCCAGACCCTCCTCCTGACCCTTCAATCTGAGCCCAATGTCACTGCCTGGGGAAAGCCATTGCTGACCCCAGACCGGCGCCCTCCCCACGGGGCGGGGGCGGCGGGTGTCGGTCGTTTCCTCGTCCGGGGTGGGAGCCCAGGGCCTGGCCGCCAGCCTCAGTTTCCCCGCGGGCCCAGGGCGCAGGGACCGGGGTCTGGGTCGCCGCGAGCGCGGGGGGCGCGGGCGCCTGGCGGGGCGCGCGGGGGCAGCGGCGCCACCTTAAGGCGGCTCTGCCCGCGGCTCCTGGCCGAGCCCCGCCGGAGGGAGGCGGCTCCGCGCGGGGCCCGCCGCCCGCGCCGCCACCAAGCCTGCCGCCCACCTTCGCGCCGCCCGCCGCCCGCGCGGGGTCCGCAGGGACCGCGGGTCCCGCAGCGCGTCCGCCCCGCGCGCCCCGCGCCGCCGCCCCCGGCCCCCATTGTCCGGCTCGGGCGGCGCCGGGCCTTGGGACGGCAGGATGTACCCCCAGGGGAGGCACCCGGTGAGCGGGGGGCGCGGGCGCCGGGCGGGGCGCGCGGGGGCAGCGGCGCCACCTTAAGGCGGCTCTGCCCGCGGCTCCTGGCCGAGCCCCGCCGGAGGGAGGCGGCTCCGCGCGGGGCCGGCCGCCCGCGCCGCCACCGAGCCGGCCGCCCACCTGCCCACCTTCCCGCCGCCCGCCGCACGCGCGGGGTAGGCAGGGACCGCGGGTCCCGCAGCGCGTCCGCCCCGCCCGCCCGGCCGCGCGCCCCGCGCCGCCGCCCCGGGCCCACATTGTCCGGCTCGGGCGGCGCCGGGCCTTGGGACGGCAGGATGTACCCCCAGGGGAGGCACCCGGTGAGCGGGGGGCGCGGGCGCCGGGCGGGGCGCGCGGGGGCAGCGGCGCCACCTTAAGGCGGCTCTGCCCGTGGCTCCTGGCCGAGCCCCGCCGGAGGGAGGCGGCTCCGCGCGGGGCCGGCCGCCCGCGCCGCCACCGAGCCGGCCGCCCACCTTCCCGCCGCCCGCGCGGGGTCCGCAGGGACCGCGGGTCCCGCAGCGCGTCCGCCCCGCCCGCCCGGCCGCGCGCCCTGCGCCGCCGCCCCCGGCCCCCATTGTCCGGCTCGGGCGGCGCCGGGCCTTGGGACGGCAGGATGTACCCCCAGGGGAGGCACCCGGTGAGCGGGGGGCGCGGGCGCCGGGCGGGGCGCGCGGGGGCAGCGGCGCCACCTTAAGGCGGCTCTGCCCGTGGCTCCTGGCCGAGCCCCGCCGGAGGGAGGCGGCTCCGCGCGGGGCCGGCCGCCCGCGCCGCCACCGAGCCGGCCGCCCACCTTCCCGCCGCCCGCCGCCCGCGCGGGGTCGGCAGGGACCGCGGGTCCCGCAGCGCGTCCGCCCCGCCCGCCCGGCCGCGCGCCCCGCGCCGCCGCCCCCGGCCCACATTGTCCGGCTCGGGCGGCGCCTGGCCTTCGGACGGCAGGATGTACCCCCAGGGGAGGCACCCGGTGAGCTGGGGGGGGGGGCCGGGCGCCGGGGGGTCGCCGGCCTCCCCGGGCCCTGGAACTCAGCCCCGCACGTCCCCCCAGACCACGCTGCAACCCGGCCAGCCCTTCAAGTTCTCCATCCTGGAGATCTGCTACCGCATCAAGGAGGAGTTCCAGTTCCTGCAGGCGCAGTACCACAGGTGAGCGCCAGCACCGCAGTCCAGGGCAGGTGGCGCCCAGGGCGGGCAGGTGGGCGCCCAGGGCTGCGGGTTGCCACCGCGGGGGCGCCGAGGGGCGACAGCCTGCACCCCCGGGTCGCGGGAGGGTGGGGGGAAGTGAGGGGGGGCCCACCTCCTCACTTTGGAAACTGGCCCACTGTGGGGCCCGGGGACCCTCCTGTCCTCTCCTCCCCAGCCTCAAGCTGGAATGCGAGAAGCTGGCCAGTGAGAAGACCGAGATGCAGTGGCATTATGTTATGGTAAGGGGCTGGTCCTTGGACGGCGGGGGGGGGGGGGAGAAGGGCCGGGGGCTGGTGTTGACCCTGAGCCCCATCCTACCCGCCTGAGATCTGGGCTTCCTGTCCACTGCCTCCGGACTGCCCCTCCGCAGCCCTGTGGGCCAGGGTCTCTGGGTATCCCCACCTGCCCCTCCTCTCCTAGGAGGGCAGAGGGACTCCTCCAGGCAGACCCCCTGATTCCCCCCTGGTCTCTCCTTCTGACGCCCCCATGGGGCTGGGGCCTCCATGTCACACTGACCCCTAGCCTGGGTGCTCTTGAGACCCCAGTGCCCCCTGGCTCCTAGGTGTCCCCAGTGGGCTTTTCCTTTGCAGTACTACGAAATGTCCTACGGGCTCAACATCGAGATGCATAAGCAGGTAACGGCAGGGCTGGGGTGTTGAGGAGGGAGGGTGGGGTCGGGAAGCCACGGGACCCCAGGGTGCAATTTGGGCCAAGGCAGACCCAGGGAGCGAGGCTCATCATGAAATCCTGCAGAGGCTCCGGGGGGCTGATTGGGGAACCGGCTCATGGAAGCAAAGTGATTTTCAGTTTCTGGGGACAGGGGCTACAGCTGGAGCCAGCCAGCAGAGAGGCGGGCAGGGGGCAGGGGCTGGGTGTCCCCTGGAGCCGAGGGTGGCCCTCTGGGTAGGAGACTGTGGAGAGGCCTCTGTCCCAGGAAAGGCCCTGGCTGATGGTCTTGGAGGTCCCTTCCTGCCCAAGTCTGAGGTTTGGCGTTGGACCCTGAGACACTGGGAATTCTGGAAGCCCTGAGTCCATCCCAGTGGTATTGCCAGAAGGTTCTGAGATTGTTCTCAGGCCCTGACTTAGACTGAGCCCACCTTTCCAGGCTGTCCTCAAGGCTCCGAGATTGACCCCAATTCTGTGGGCTTCTGAGATCTTTCCTGAGCTTCTGAATGTGCCCCACGGTTCTGAGGGGGGTGTCAAGGTTCTGAAGTGGCCCGGGGTTACTCAGGAGATCCTGAGACTGACCAGTGGCTTCTAGGGGGATGGTAGGGGTTCTGGGGCTCTGAGCAGACAGATGCTTAGATTCTGTCCCTCAGAATGTCAGAGCCTAGGGCAGAGCTGTGCCAGGGCTTCCTGGTGGGGAGTGTGGGGTGCTGGAGTGCCCGCCCTGGCATGCCTTCCTGGGCATGTCTGGACCCCAGTTCTGTTGTGGGGGAGCCTGGTGCCATCCACGGGTGCATGCAGTAGGCCCCTCACTGGGAGAAGGAATGGTGTTGTGCCAGGCCCTGGGGGCTTGGCCCGCGCCCTCCAGGTGGGGGATGGCACCCGTCAGAGACAGTGCACCTGTGACTCAGGCAGGGGATCCGGTGCCCTTCCGCTGCTGCTTACCTGCCTAGAGGTCCAACAGCAACAGGGGGCTCCCCTACACAGTGCCGGTGCCTAGCCCCCTGTCCCCGGAGGCGCTGTGGACCAGGACGGCCCAGCACAGTAGGTTCTGGTGTTTGCTGACTGACTTAATGGGCTCAGGGTCTCCTAGACAAGATGGGAGCAAGGACTCCCCACTGGCAGTGAGGGCTCCCTGGATGGCCCAGGAGGGGGTGTCTCTGCCCCAGACTCCCGTCTGAGCTCCTACCTTCCAGAGGAGCAGGGAGGCCCAGACGGACCGGCCAGGGCCTGACCTGCTGGGCAGTGGAGCCCGGCCCTGTCCTTCCCTGGCAGGTGTTCCTGCCTCCCCTTGGCCAGACCCTCCTCCTGACCCTTCAATCTGAGCCCAATGTCACTGCCTAGGGAAAGCCATTGCTGACCCCAGACCGGCGCCCTCCCCACGGGGCGGGGGCGGCGGGTGTCGGTCGTTTCCTCGTCCGGGGTGGGAGCCCAGGGCCTGGCCGCCAGCCTCAGTTTCCCCGCGGGCCCAGGGCGCAGGGACCGGGGTCTGGGTCGCCGCGAGCGCGGGGGGCGCGGGCGCCGGGCGGGGCGCGCGGGGGCAGCGGCGCCACCTTAAGGCGGCTCTGCCCGCGGCTCCTGGCCGAGCCCCGCCGGAGGGAGGCGGCTCCGCGCGGGGCCCGCCGCCCGCGCCGCCACCAAGCCTGCCGCCCACCTTCGCGCCGCCCGCCGCCCGCGCGGGGTCCGCAGGGACCGCGGGTCCCGCAGCGCGTCCGCCCCGCCCGCCCGGCCGCGCGCCCCGCGCCGCCGCCCCCGGCCCCCATTGTCCGGCTCGGGCGGCGCCGGGCCTTGGGACGGCAGGATGTACCCCCAGGGGAGGCACCCGGTGAGCGGGGGGCGCGGGCGCCGGGCGGGGCGCGCGGGGGCAGCGGCGCCACCTTAAGGCGGCTCTGCCCGCGGCTCCTGGCCGAGCCCCGCCGGAGGGAGGCGGCTCCGCGCGGGGCCGGCCGCCCGCGCCGCCACCGAGCCGGCCGCCCACCTGCCCACCTTCCCGCCGCCCGCCGCACGCGCGGGGTAGGCAGGGACCGCGGGTCCCGCAGCGCGTCCGCCCCGCCCGCCCGGCCGCGCGCCCCGCGCCGCCGCCCCGGGCCCACATTGTCCGGCTCGGGCGGCGCCGGGCCTTGGGACGGCAGGATGTACCCCCAGGGGAGGCACCCGGTGAGCGGGGGGCGCGGGCGCCGGGCGGGGCGCGCGGGGGCAGCGGCGCCACCTTAAGGCGGCTCTGCCCGTGGCTCCTGGCCGAGCCCCGCCGGAGGGAGGCGGCTCCGCGCGGGGCCCGCCGCCCGCGCCGCCACCGAGCCGGCCGCCCACCTTCCCGCCGCCCGCGCGGGGTCCGCAGGGACCGCGGGTCCCGCAGCGCGTCCGCCCCGCCCGCCCGGCCGCGCGCCCTGCGCCGCCGCCCCCGGCCCCCATTGTCCGGCTCGGGCGGCGCCGGGCCTTGGGACGGCAGGATGTACCCCCAGGGGAGGCACCCGGTGAGCGGGGGGCGCGGGCGCCGGGCGGGGCGCGCGGGGGCAGCGGCGCCACCTTAAGGCGGCTCTGCCCGTGGCTCCTGGCCGAGCCCCGCCGGAGGGAGGCGGCTCCGCGCGGGGCCGGCCGCCCGCGCCGCCACCGAGCCGGCCGCCCACCTTCCCGCCGCCCGCGCGGGGTCCGCAGGGACCGCGGGTCCCGCAGCGCGTCCGCCCCGCCCGCCCGGCCGCGCGCCCTGCGCCGCCGCCCCCGGCCCCCATTGTCCGGCTCGGGCGGCGCCGGGCCTTGGGACGGCAGGATGTACCCCCAGGGGAGGCACCCGGTGAGCGGGGGGGCGCGGGCGCCGGGCGGGGCGCGCGGGGGCAGCGGCGCCACCTTAAGGCGGCTCTGCCCGTGGCTCCTGGCCGAGCCCCGCCGGAGGGAGGCGGCTCCGCGCGGGGCCGGACGCCCGCGCCGCCACCGAGCCGGCCGCCCACCTTCCCGCCGCCCGCCGCCCGCGCGGGGTCGGCAGGGACCGCGGGTCCCGCAGCGCGTCCGCCCCGCCCGCCCGGCCGCGCGCCCCGCGCCGCCGCCCCCGGCCCACATTGTCCGGCTCGGGCGGCGCCTGGCCTTCGGACGGCAGGATGTACCCCCAGGGGAGGCACCCGGTGAGCGGGGGGGGGGGGCCGGGCGCCGGGGGGTCGCCGGCCTCCCCGGGCCCTGGAACTCAGCCCCGCACGTCCCCCCAGACCACGCTGCAGCCCGGCCAGCCCTTCAAGTTCTCCATCCTGGAGATCTGCTACCGCATCAAGGAGGAGTTCCAGTTCCTGCAGGCGCAGTACCACAGGTGAGCGCCAGCACCGCAGTCCAGGGCAGGTGGCGCCCAGGGCGGGCAGGTGGGCGCCCAGGGCTGCGGGTTGCCACCGCGGGGGCGCCGAGGGGCGACAGCCTGCACCCCCGGGTCGCGGGAGGGTGGGGGGAAGTGAGGGGGGGCCCACCTCCTCACTTTGGAAACTGGCCCACTGTGGGGCCCGGGGACCCTCCTGTCCTCTCCTCCCCAGCCTCAAGCTGGAATGCGAGAAGCTGGCCAGTGAGAAGACCGAGATGCAGTGGCATTATGTTATGGTAAGGGGCTGGTCCTTGGACGGCGGGGGGGGGGGGAGAAGGGCCGGGGGCTGGTGTTGACCCTGAGCCCCATCCTACCCGCCTGAGATCTGGGCTTCCTGTCCACTGCCTCCGGACTGCCCCTCCGCAGCCCTGTGGGCCAGGGTCTCTGGATATCCCCACCTGCCCCTCCTCTCCTAGGAGGGCAGAGGGACTCCTCCAGGCAGACCCCCTGATTCCCCCCTGGTCTCTCCTTCTGACGCCCCCATGGGGCTGGGGCCTCCATGTCACACTGACCCCTAGCCTGGGTGCTCTTGAGACCCCAGTGCCCCCTGGCTCCTAGGTGTCCCCAGTGGGCTTTTCCTTTGCAGTACTACGAAATGTCCTACGGGCTCAACATCGAGATGCATAAGCAGGTAACGGCAGGGCTGGGGTGTTGAGGAGGGAGGGTGGGGTCGGGAAGCCACGGGACCCCAGGGTGCAATTTGGGCCAAGGCAGACCCAGGGAGCGAGGCTCATCATGAAATCCTGCAGAGGCTCCGGGGGGCTGATTGGGGAACCGGCTCATGGAAGCAAAGTGATTTTCAGTTTCTGGGGACAGGGGCTACAGCTGGAGCCAGCCAGCAGAGAGGCGGGCAGGGGGCAGGGGCTGGGTGTCCCCTGGAGCCGAGGGTGGCCCTCTGGGTAGGAGACTGTGGAGAGGCCTCTGTCCCAGGAAAGGCCCTGGCTGATGGTCTTGGAGGTCCCTTCCTGCCCAAGTCTGAGGTTTGGCGTTGGACCCTGAGACACTGGGAATTCTGGAAGCCCTGAGTCCATCCCAGTGGTATTGCCAGAAGGTTCTGAGATTGTTCTCAGGCCCTGACTTAGACTGAGCCCACCTTTCCAGGCTGTCCTCAAGGCTCCGAGATTGACCCCAATTCTGTGGGCTTCTGAGATCTTTCCTGAGCTTCTGAATGTGCCCCACGGTTCTGAGGGGGGTGTCAAGGTTCTGAAGTGGCCCGGGGTTACTCAGGAGATCCTGAGACTGACCAGTGGCTTCTAGGGGGATGGTAGGGGTTCTGGGGCTCTGAGCAGACAGATGCTTAGATTCTGTCCCTCAGAATGTCAGAGCCTAGGGCAGAGCTGTGCCAGGGCTTCCTGGTGGGGAGTGTGGGGTGCTGGAGTGCCCGCCCTGGCATGCCTTCCTGGGCATGTCTGGACCCCAGTTCTGTTGTGGGGGAGCCTGGTGCCATCCACGGGTGCATGCAGTAGGCCCCTCACTGGGAGAAGGAATGGTGTTGTGCCAGGCCCTGGGGGCTTGGCCCGCGCCCTCCAGGTGGGGGATGGCACCCGTCAGAGACAGTGCACCTGTGACTCAGGCAGGGGATCCGGTGCCCTTCCGCTGCTGCTTACCTGCCTAGAGGTCCAACAGCAACAGGGGGCTCCCCTACACAGTGCCGGTGCCTAGCCTCCTGTCCCCGGAGGCGCTGTGGACCAGGACGGCCCAGCACAGTAGGTTCTGGTGTTTGCTGACTGACTTAATGGGCTCAGGGTCTCCTAGACAAGATGGGAGCAAGGACTCCCCACTGGCAGTGAGGGCTCCCTGGATGGCCCAGGAGGGGGTGTCTCTGCCCCAGACTCCCGTCTGAGCTCCTACCTTCCAGAGGAGCAGGGAGGCCCAGACGGACCGGCCAGGGCCTGACCTGCTGGGCAGTGGAGCCCGGCCCTGTCCTTCCCTGGCAGGTGTTCCTGCCTCCCCTTGGCCAGACCCTCCTCCTGACCCTTCAATCTGAGCCCAATGTCACTGCCTGGGGAAAGCCATTGCTGACCCCAGACCGGCGCCCTCCCCACGGGGCGGGGGCGGCGGGTGTCGGTCGTTTCCTCGTCCGGGGTGGGAGCCCAGGGCCTGGCCGCCAGCCTCAGTTTCCCCGCGGGCCCAGGGCGCAGGGACCGGGGTCTGGGTCGCCGCGAGCGCGGGGGGCGCGGGCGCCTGGCGGGGCGCGCGGGGGCAGCGGCGCCACCTTAAGGCGGCTCTGCCCGCGGCTCCTGGCCGAGCCCCGCCGGAGGGAGGCGGCTCCGCGCGGGGCCCGCCGCCCGCGCCGCCACCAAGCCTGCCGCCCACCTTCGCGCCGCCCGCCGCCCGCGCGGGGTCCGCAGGGACCGCGGGTCCCGCAGCGCGTCCGCCCCGCGCGCCCCGCGCCGCCGCCCCCGGCCCCCATTGTCCGGCTCGGGCGGCGCCGGGCCTTGGGACGGCAGGATGTACCCCCAGGGGAGGCACCCGGTGAGCGGGGGGCGCGGGCGCCGGGCGGGGCGCGCGGGGGCAGCGGCGCCACCTTAAGGCGGCTCTGCCCGCGGCTCCTGGCCGAGCCCCGCCGGAGGGAGGCGGCTCCGCGCGGGGCCGGCCGCCCGCGCCGCCACCGAGCCGGCCGCCCACCTGCCCACCTTCCCGCCGCCCGCCGCACGCGCGGGGTAGGCAGGGACCGCGGGTCCCGCAGCGCGTCCGCCCCGCCCGCCCGGCCGCGCGCCCCGCGCCGCCGCCCCGGGCCCACATTGTCCGGCTCGGGCGGCGCCGGGCCTTGGGACGGCAGGATGTACCCCCAGGGGAGGCACCCGGTGAGCGGGGGGCGCGGGCGCCGGGCGGGGCGCGCGGGGGCAGCGGCGCCACCTTAAGGCGGCTCTGCCCGTGGCTCCTGGCCGAGCCCCGCCGGAGGGAGGCGGCTCCGCGCGGGGCCGGCCGCCCGCGCCGCCACCGAGCCGGCCGCCCACCTTCCCGCCGCCCGCGCGGGGTCCGCAGGGACCGCGGGTCCCGCAGCGCGTCCGCCCCGCCCGCCCGGCCGCGCGCCCTGCGCCGCCGCCCCCGGCCCCCATTGTCCGGCTCGGGCGGCGCCGGGCCTTGGGACGGCAGGATGTACCCCCAGGGGAGGCACCCGGTGAGCGGGGGGCGCGGGCGCCGGGCGGGGCGCGCGGGGGCAGCGGCGCCACCTTAAGGCGGCTCTGCCCGTGGCTCCTGGCCGAGCCCCGCCGGAGGGAGGCGGCTCCGCGCGGGGCCGGCCGCCCGCGCCGCCACCGAGCCGGCCGCCCACCTTCCCGCCGCCCGCCGCCCGCGCGGGGTCGGCAGGGACCGCGGGTCCCGCAGCGCGTCCGCCCCGCCCGCCCGGCCGCGCGCCCCGCGCCGCCGCCCCCGGCCCACATTGTCCGGCTCGGGCGGCGCCTGGCCTTCGGACGGCAGGATGTACCCCCAGGGGAGGCACCCGGTGAGCGGGGGGGGGGGGGCCGGGCGCCGGGGGGTCGCCGGCCTCCCCGGGCCCTGGAACTCAGCCCCGCACGTCCCCCCAGACCACGCTGCAGCCCGGCCAGCCCTTCAAGTTCTCCATCCTGGAGATCTGCTACCGCATCAAGGAGGAGTTCCAGTTCCTGCAGGCGCAGTACCACAGGTGAGCGCCAGCACCGCAGTCCAGGGCAGGTGGCGCCCAGGGCGGGCAGGTGGGCGCCCAGGGCTGCGGGTTGCCACCGCGGGGGCGCCGAGGGGCGACAGCCTGCACCCCCGGGTCGCGGGAGGGTGGGGGGAAGTGAGGGGGGGCCCACCTCCTCACTTTGGAAACTGGCCCACTGTGGGGCCTGGGGACCCTCCTGTCCTCTCCTCCCCAGCCTCAAGCTGGAATGCGAGAAGCTGGCCAGTGAGAAGACCGAGATGCAGTGGCATTATGTTATGGTAAGGGGCTGGTCCTTGGACGGCGGGGGGGGGGGGAGAAGGGCCGGGGGCTGGTGTTGACCCTGAGCCCCATCCTACCCGCCTGAGATCTGGGCTTCCTGTCCACTGCCTCCGGACTGCCCCTCCGCAGCCCTGTGGGCCAGGGTCTCTGGATATCCCCACCTGCCCCTCCTCTCCTAGGAGGGCAGAGGGACTCCTCCAGGCAGACCCCCTGATTCCCCCCTGGTCTCTCCTTCTGACGCCCCCATGGGGCTGGGGCCTCCATGTCACACTGACCCCTAGCCTGGGTGCTCTTGAGACCCCAGTGCCCCCTGGCTCCTAGGTGTCCCCAGTGGGCTTTTCCTTTGCAGTACTACGAAATGTCCTACGGGCTCAACATCGAGATGCATAAGCAGGTAACGGCAGGGCTGGGGTGTTGAGGAGGGAGGGTGGGGTCGGGAAGCCACGGGACCCCAGGGTGCAATTTGGGCCAAGGCAGACCCAGGGAGCGAGGCTCATCATGAAATCCTGCAGAGGCTCCGGGGGGCTGATTGGGGAACCGGCTCATGGAAGCAAAGTGATTTTCAGTTTCTGGGGACAGGGGCTACAGCTGGAGCCAGCCAGCAGAGAGGCGGGCAGGGGGCAGGGGCTGGGTGTCCCCTGGAGCCGAGGGTGGCCCTCTGGGTAGGAGACTGTGGAGAGGCCTCTGTCCCAGGAAAGGCCCTGGCTGATGGTCTTGGAGGTCCCTTCCTGCCCAAGTCTGAGGTTTGGCGTTGGACCCTGAGACACTGGGAATTCTGGAAGCCCTGAGTCCATCCCAGTGGTATTGCCAGAAGGTTCTGAGATTGTTCTCAGGCCCTGACTTAGACTGAGCCCACCTTTCCAGGCTGTCCTCAAGGCTCCGAGATTGACCCCAATTCTGTGGGCTTCTGAGATCTTTCCTGAGCTTCTGAATGTGCCCCACGGTTCTGAGGGGGGTGTCAAGGTTCTGAAGTGGCCCGGGGTTACTCAGGAGATCCTGAGACTGACCAGTGGCTTCTAGGGGGATGGTAGGGGTTCTGGGGCTCTGAGCAGACAGATGCTTAGATTCTGTCCCTCAGAATGTCAGAGCCTAGGGCAGAGCTGTGCCAGGGCTTCCTGGTGGGGAGTGTGGGGTGCTGGAGTGCCCGCCCTGGCATGCCTTCCTGGGCATGTCTGGACCCCAGTTCTGTTGTGGGGGAGCCTGGTGCCATCCACGGGTGCATGCAGTAGGCCCCTCACTGGGAGAAGGAATGGTGTTGTGCCAGGCCCTGGGGGCTTGGCCCGCGCCCTCCAGGTGGGGGATGGCACCCGTCAGAGACAGTGCACCTGTGACTCAGGCAGGGGATCCGGTGCCCTTCCGCTGCTGCTTACCTGCCTAGAGGTCCAACAGCAACAGGGGGCTCCCCTACACAGTGCCGGTGCCTAGCCTCCTGTCCCCGGAGGCGCTGTGGACCAGGACGGCCCAGCACAGTAGGTTCTGGTGTTTGCTGACTGACTTAATGGGCTCAGGGTCTCCTAGACAAGATGGGAGCAAGGACTCCCCACTGGCAGTGAGGGCTCCCTGGATGGCCCAGGAGGGGGTGTCTCTGCCCCAGACTCCCGTCTGAGCTCCTACCTTCCAGAGGAGCAGGGAGGCCCAGACGGACCGGCCAGGGCCTGACCTGCTGGGCAGTGGAGCCCGGCCCTGTCCTTCCCTGGCAGGTGTTCCTGCCTCCCCTTGGCCAGACCCTCCTCCTGACCCTTCAATCTGAGCCCAATGTCACTGCCTGGGGAAAGCCATTGCTGACCCCAGACCGGCGCCCTCCCCACGGGGCGGGGGCGGCGGGTGTCGGTCGTTTCCTCGTCCGGGGTGGGAGCCCAGGGCCTGGCCGCCAGCCTCAGTTTCCCCGCGGGCCCAGGGCGCAGGGACCGGGGTCTGGGTCGCCGCGAGCGCGGGGGGCGCGGGCGCCTGGCGGGGCGCGCGGGGGCAGCGGCGCCACCTTAAGGCGGCTCTGCCCGCGGCTCCTGGCCGAGCCCCGCCGGAGGGAGGCGGCTCCGCGCGGGGCCCGCCGCCCGCGCCGCCACCAAGCCTGCCGCCCACCTTCGCGCCGCCCGCCGCCCGCGCGGGGTCCGCAGGGACCGCGGGTCCCGCAGCGCGTCCGCCCCGCGCGCCCCGCGCCGCCGCCCCCGGCCCCCATTGTCCGGCTCGGGCGGCGCCGGGCCTTGGGACGGCAGGATGTACCCCCAGGGGAGGCACCCGGTGAGCGGGGGGCGCGGGCGCCGGGCGGGGCGCGCGGGGGCAGCGGCGCCACCTTAAGGCGGCTCTGCCCGCGGCTCCTGGCCGAGCCCCGCCGGAGGGAGGCGGCTCCGCGCGGGGCCGGCCGCCCGCGCCGCCACCGAGCCGGCCGCCCACCTGCCCACCTTCCCGCCGCCCGCCGCACGCGCGGGGTAGGCAGGGACCGCGGGTCCCGCAGCGCGTCCGCCCCGCCCGCCCGGCCGCGCGCCCCGCGCCGCCGCCCCGGGCCCACATTGTCCGGCTCGGGCGGCGCCGGGCCTTGGGACGGCAGGATGTACCCCCAGGGGAGGCACCCGGTGAGCGGGGGGCGCGGGCGCCGGGCGGGGCGCGCGGGGGCAGCGGCGCCACCTTAAGGCGGCTCTGCCCGTGGCTCCTGGCCGAGCCCCGCCGGAGGGAGGCGGCTCCGCGCGGGGCCGGCCGCCCGCGCCGCCACCGAGCCGGCCGCCCACCTTCCCGCCGCCCGCGCGGGGTCCGCGGGGACCGCGGGTCCCGCAGCGCGTCCGCCCCGCCCGCCCGGCCGCGCGCCCTGCGCCGCCGCCCCCGGCCCCCATTGTCCGGCTCGGGCGGCGCCGGGCCTTGGGACGGCAGGATGTACCCCCAGGGGAGGCACCCGGTGAGCGGGGGGCGCGGGCGCCGGGCGGGGCGCGCGGGGGCAGCGGCGCCACCTTAAGGCGGCTCTGCCCGCGGCTCCTGGCCGAGCCCCGCCGGAGGGAGGCGGCTCCGCGCGGGGCCGGCCGCCCGCGCCGCCACCGAGCCGGCCGCCCACCTGCCCACCTTCCCGCCGCCCGCCGCACGCGCGGGGTAGGCAGGGACCGCGGGTCCCGCAGCGCGTCCGCCCCGCCCGCCCGGCCGCGCGCCCCGCGCCGCCGCCCCGGGCCCACATTGTCCGGCTCGGGCGGCGCCGGGCCTTGGGACGGCAGGATGTACCCCCAGGGGAGGCACCCGGTGAGCGGGGGGCGCGGGCGCCGGGCGGGGCGCGCGGGGGCAGCGGCGCCACCTTAAGGCGGCACTGCCCGTGGCTCCTGGCCGAGCCCCGCCGGAGGGAGGCGGCTCCGCGCGGGGCCGGCCGCCCGCGCCGCCACCGAGCCGGCCGCCCACCTTCCCGCCGCCCGCGCGGGGTCCGCAGGGACCGCGGGTCCCGCAGCGCGTCCGCCCCGCCCGCCCGGCCGCGCGCCCTGCGCCGCCGCCCCCGGCCCCCATTGTCCGGCTCGGGCGGCGCCGGGCCTTGGGACGGCAGGATGTACCCCCAGGGGAGGCACCCGGTGAGCGGGGGGCGCGGGCGCCGGGCGGGGCGCGCGGGGGCAGCGGCGCCACCTTAAGGCGGCTCTGCCCGTGGCTCCTGGCCGAGCCCCGCCGGAGGGAGGCGGCTCCGCGCGGGGCCGGCCGCCCGCGCCGCCACCGAGCCGGCCGCCCACCTTCCCGCCGCCCGCCGCCCGCGCGGGGTCGGCAGGGACCGCGGGTCCCGCAGCGCGTCCGCCCCGCCCGCCCGGCCGCGCGCCCCGCGCCGCCGCCCCCGGCCCACATTGTCCGGCTCGGGCGGCGCCTGGCCTTCGGACGGCAGGATGTACCCCCAGGGGAGGCACCCTGTGAGCGGGGGGGGGGGCCGGGCGCCGGGGGGTCGCCGGCCTCCCCGGGCCCTGGAACTCAGCCCCGCACGTCCCCCCAGACCACGCTGCAGCCCGGCCAGCCCTTCAAGTTCTCCATCCTGGAGATCTGCTACCGCATCAAGGAGGAGTTCCAGTTCCTGCAGGCGCAGTACCACAGGTGAGCGCCAGCACCGCAGTCCAGGGCAGGTGGCGCCCAGGGCGGGCAGGTGGGCGCCCAGGGCTGCGGGTTGCCACCGCGGGGGCGCCGAGGGGCGACAGCCTGCACCCCCGGGTCGCGGGAGGGTGGGGGGAAGTGAGGGGGGGCCCACCTCCTCACTTTGGAAACTGGCCCACTGTGGGGCCCGGGGACCCTCCTGTCCTCTCCTCCCCAGCCTCAAGCTGGAATGCGAGAAGCTGGCCAGTGAGAAGACCGAGATGCAGTGGCATTATGTTATGGTAAGGGGCTGGTCCTTGGACGGCGGGGGGGGGGGAGAAGGGCCGGGGGCTGGTGTTGACCCTGAGCCCCATCCTACCCGCCTGAGATCTGGGCTTCCTGTCCACTGCCTCCGGACTGCCCCTCCGCAGCCCTGTGGGCCAGGGTCTCTGGATATCCCCACCTGCCCCTCCTCTCCTAGGAGGGCAGAGGGACTCCTCCAGGCAGACCCCCTGATTCCCCCCTGGTCTCTCCTTCTGACGCCCCCATGGGGCTGGGGCCTCCATGTCACACTGACCCCTAGCCTGGGTGCTCTTGAGACCCCAGTGCCCCCTGGCTCCTAGGTGTCCCCAGTGGGCTTTTCCTTTGCAGTACTACGAAATGTCCTACGGGCTCAACATCGAGATGCATACGCAGGTAACGGCAGGGCTGGGGTGTTGAGGAGGGAGGGTGGGGTCGGGAAGCCACGGGACCCCAGGGTGCAATTTGGGCCAAGGCAGACCCAGGGAGCGAGGCTCATCATGAAATCCTGCAGAGGCTCCGGGGGGCTGATTGGGGAACCGGCTCATGGAAGCAAAGTGATTTTCAGTTTCTGGGGACAGGGGCTACAGCTGGAGCCAGCCAGCAGAGAGGCGGGCAGGGGGCAGGGGCTGGGTGTCCCCTGGAGCCGAGGGTGGCCCTCTGGGTAGGAGACTGTGGAGAGGCCTCTGTCCCAGGAAAGGCCCTGGCTGATGGTCTTGGAGGTCCCTTCCTGCCCAAGTCTGAGGTTTGGCGTTGGACCCTGAGACACTGGGAATTCTGGAAGCCCTGAGTCCATCCCAGTGGTATTGCCAGAAGGTTCTGAGATTGTTCTCAGGCCCTGACTTAGACTGAGCCCACCTTTCCAGGCTGTCCTCAAGGCTCCGAGATTGACCCCAATTCTGTGGGCTTCTGAGATCTTTCCTGAGCTTCTGAATGTGCCCCACGGTTCTGAGGGGGGTGTCAAGGTTCTGAAGTGGCCCGGGGTTACTCAGGAGATCCTGAGACTGACCAGTGGCTTCTAGGGGGATGGTAGGGGTTCTGGGGCTCTGAGCAGACAGATGCTTAGATTCTGTCCCTCAGAATGTCAGAGCCTAGGGCAGAGCTGTGCCAGGGCTTCCTGGTGGGGAGTGTGGGGTGCTGGAGTGCCCGCCCTGGCATGCCTTCCTGGGCATGTCTGGACCCCAGTTCTGTTGTGGGGGAGCCTGGTGCCATCCACGGGTGCATGCAGTAGGCCCCTCACTGGGAGAAGGAATGGTGTTGTGCCAGGCCCTGGGGGCTTGGCCCGCGCCCTCCAGGTGGGGGATGGCACCCGTCAGAGACAGTGCACCTGTGACTCAGGCAGGGGATCCGGTGCCCTTCCGCTGCTGCTTACCTGCCTAGAGGTCCAACAGCAACAGGGGGCTCCCCTACACAGTGCCGGTGCCTAGCCCCCTGTCCCCGGAGGCGCTGTGGACCAGGACGGCCCAGCACAGTAGGTTCTGGTGTTTGCTGACTGACTTAATGGGCTCAGGGTCTCCTAGACAAGATGGGAGCAAGGACTCCCCACTGGCAGTGAGGGCTCCCTGGATGGCCCAGGAGGGGGTGTCTCTGCCCCAGACTCCCGTCTGAGCTCCTACCTTCCAGAGGAGCAGGGAGGCCCAGACGGACCGGCCAGGGCCTGACCTGCTGGGCAGTGGAGCCCGGCCCTGTCCTTCCCTGGCAGGTGTTCCTGCCTCCCCTTGGCCAGACCCTCCTCCTGACCCTTCAATCTGAGCCCAATGTCACTGCCTGGGGAAAGCCATTGCTGACCCCAGACCGGCGCCCTCCCCACGGGGCGGGGGCGGCGGGTGTCGGTCGTTTCCTCGTCCGGGGTGGGAGCCCAGGGCCTGGCCGCCAGCCTCAGTTTCCCCGCGGGCCCAGGGCGCAGGGACCGGGGTCTGGGTCGCCGCGAGCGCGGGGGGCGCGGGCGCCGGGCGGGGCGCGCGGGGGCAGCGGCGCCACCTTAAGGCGGCTCTGCCCGCGGCTCCTGGCCGAGCCCCGCCGGAGGGAGGCGGCTCCGCGCGGGGCCCGCCGCCCGCGCCGCCACCAAGCCTGCCGCCCACCTTCGCGCCGCCCGCCGCCCGCGCGGGGTCCGCAGGGACCGCGGGTCCCGCAGCGCGTCCGCCCCGCCCGCCCGGCCGCGCGCCCCGCGCCGCCGCCCCCGGCCCCCATTGTCCGGCTCGGGCGGCGCCGGGCCTTGGGACGGCAGGATGTACCCCCAGGGGAGGCACCCGGTGAGCGGGGGGCGCGGGCGCCGGGCGGGGCGCGCGGGGGCAGCGGCGCCACCTTAAGGCGGCTCTGCCCGCGGCTCCTGGCCGAGCCCCGCCGGAGGGAGGCGGCTCCGCGCGGGGCCGGCCGCCCGCGCCGCCACCGAGCCGGCCGCCCACCTGCCCACCTTCCCGCCGCCCGCCGCACGCGCGGGGTAGGCAGGGACCGCGGGTCCCGCAGCGCGTCCGCCCCGCCCGCCCGGCCGCGCGCCCCGCGCCGCCGCCCCGGGCCCACATTGTCCGGCTCGGGCGGCGCCAGGCCTTGGGACGGCAGGATGTACCCCCAGGGGAGGCACCCGGTGAGCGGGGGGCGCGGGCGCCGGGCGGGGCGCGCGGGGGCAGCGGCGCCACCTTAAGGCGGCTCTGCCCGTGGCTCCTGGCCGAGCCCCGCCGGAGGGAGGCGGCTCCGCGCGGGGCCGGCCGCCCGCGCCGCCACCGAGCCGGCCGCCCACCTTCCCGCCGCCCGCGCGGGGTCCGCAGGGACCGCGGGTCCCGCAGCGCGTCCGCCCCGCCCGCCCGGCCGCGCGCCCTGCGCCGCCGCCCCCGGCCCCCATTGTCCGGCTCGGGCGGCGCCGGGCCTTGGGACGGCAGGATGTACCCCCAGGGGAGGCACCCGGTGAGCGGGGGGCGCGGGCGCCGGGCGGGGCGCGCGGGGGCAGCGGCGCCACCTTAAGGCGGCTCTGCCCGTGGCTCCTGGCCGAGCCCCGCCGGAGGGAGGCGGCTCCGCGCGGGGCCGGCCGCCCGCGCCGCCACCGAGCCGGCCGCCCACCTTCCCGCCGCCCGCCGCCCGCGCGGGGTCGGCAGGGACCGCGGGTCCCGCAGCGCGTCCGCCCCGCCCGCCCGGCCGCGCGCCCCGCGCCGCCGCCCCTGGCCCACATTGTCCGGCTCGGGCGGCGCCTGGCCTTCGGACCGCAGGATGTACCCCCAGGGGAGGCACCCTGTGAGCGGGGGGGGGCCGGGCGCCGGGGGGTCGCCGGCCTCCCCGGGCCCTGGAACTCAGCCCCGCACGTCCCCCCAGACCACGCTGCAGCCCGGCCAGCCCTTCAAGTTCTCCATCCTGGAGATCTGCTACCGCATCAAGGAGGAGTTCCAGTTCCTGCAGGCGCAGTACCACAGGTGAGCGCCAGCACCGCAGTCCAGGGCAGGTGGCGCCCAGGGCGGGCAGGTGGGCGCCCAGGGCTGCGGGTTGCCACCGCGGGGGCGCCGAGGGGCGACAGCCTGCACCCCCGGGTCGCGGGAGGGTGGGGGGAAGTGAGGGGGGGCCCACCTCCTCACTTTGGAAACTGGCCCACTGTGGGGCCCGGGGACCCTCCTGTCCTCTCCTCCCCAGCCTCAAGCTGGAATGCGAGAAGCTGGCCAGTGAGAAGACCGAGATGCAGTGGCATTATGTTATGGTAAGGGGCTGGTCCTTGGACGGCGGGGGGGGGGGGAGAAGGGCCGGGGGCTGGTGTTGACCCTGAGCCCCATCCTACCCGCCTGAGATCTGGGCTTCCTGTCCACTGCCTCCGGACTGCCCCTCCGCAGCCCTGTGGGCCAGGGTCTCTGGATATCCCCACCTGCCCCTCCTCTCCTAGGAGGGCAGAGGGACTCCTCCAGGCAGACCCCCTGATTCCCCCCTGGTCTCTCCTTCTGACGCCCCCATGGGGCTGGGGCCTCCATGTCACACTGACCCCTAGCCTGGGTGCTCTTGAGACCCCAGTGCCCCCTGGCTCCTAGGTGTCCCCAGTGGGCTTTTCCTTTGCAGTACTACGAAATGTCCTACGGGCTCAACATCGAGATGCATAAGCAGGTAACGGCAGGGCTGGGGTGTTGAGGAGGGAGGGTGGGGTCGGGAAGCCACGGGACCCCAGGGTGCAATTTGGGCCAAGGCAGACCCAGGGAGCGAGGCTCATCATGAAATCCTGCAGAGGCTCCGGGGGGCTGATTGGGGAACCGGCTCATGGAAGCAAAGTGATTTTCAGTTTCTGGGGACAGGGGCTACAGCTGGAGCCAGCCAGCAGAGAGGCGGGCAGGGGGCAGGGGCTGGGTGTCCCCTGGAGCCGAGGGTGGCCCTCTGGGTAGGAGACTGTGGAGAGGCCTCTGTCCCAGGAAAGGCCCTGGCTGATGGTCTTGGAGGTCCCTTCCTGCCCAAGTCTGAGGTTTGGCGTTGGACCCTGAGACACTGGGAATTCTGGAAGCCCTGAGTCCATCCCAGTGGTATTGCCAGAAGGTTCTGAGATTGTTCTCAGGCCCTGACTTAGACTGAGCCCACCTTTCCAGGCTGTCCTCAAGGCTCCGAGATTGACCCCAATTCTGTGGGCTTCTGAGATCTTTCCTGAGCTTCTGAATGTGCCCCACGGTTCTGAGGGGGGTGTCAAGGTTCTGAAGTGGCCCGGGGTTACTCAGGAGATCCTGAGACTGACCAGTGGCTTCTAGGGGGATGGTAGGGGTTCTGGGGCTCTGAGCAGACAGATGCTTAGATTCTGTCCCTCAGAATGTCAGAGCCTAGGGCAGAGCTGTGCCAGGGCTTCCTGGTGGGGAGTGTGGGGTGCTGGAGTGCCCGCCCTGGCATGCCTTCCTGGGCATGTCTGGACCCCAGTTCTGTTGTGGGGGAGCCTGGTGCCATCCACGGGTGCATGCAGTAGGCCCCTCACTGGGAGAAGGAATGGTGTTGTGCCAGGCCCTGGGGGCTTGGCCCGCGCCCTCCAGGTGGGGGATGGCACCCGTCAGAGACAGTGCACCTGTGACTCAGGCAGGGGATCCGGTGCCCTTCCGCTGCTGCTTACCTGCCTAGAGGTCCAACAGCAACAGGGGGCTCCCCTACACAGTGCCGGTGCCTAGCCCCCTGTCCCCGGAGGCGCTGTGGACCAGGACGGCCCAGCACAGTAGGTTCTGGTGTTTGCTGACTGACTTAATGGGCTCAGGGTCTCCTAGACAAGATGGGAGCAAGGACTCCCCACTGGCAGTGAGGGCTCCCTGGATGGCCCAGGAGGGGGTGTCTCTGCCCCAGACTCCCGTCTGAGCTCCTACCTTCCAGAGGAGCAGGGAGGCCCAGACGGACCGGCCAGGGCCTGACCTGCTGGGCAGTGGAGCCCGGCCCTGTCCTTCCCTGGCAGGTGTTCCTGCCTCCCCTTGGCCAGACCCTCCTCCTGACCCTTCAATCTGAGCCCAATGTCACTGCCTGGGGAAAGCCATTGCTGACCCCAGACCGGCGCCCTCCCCACGGGGCGGGGGCGGCGGGTGTCGGTCGTTTCCTCGTCCGGGGTGGGAGCCCAGGGCCTGGCCGCCAGCCTCAGTTTCCCCGCGGGCCCAGGGCGCAGGGACCGGGGTCTGGGTCGCCGCGAGCGCGGGGGGCGCGGGCGCCGGGCGGGGCGCGCGGGGGCAGCGGCGCCACCTTAAGGCGGCTCTGCCCGCGGCTCCTGGCCGAGCCCCGCCGGAGGGAGGCGGCTCCGCGCGGGGCCCGCCGCCCGCGCCGCCACCAAGCCTGCCGCCCACCTTCGCGCCGCCCGCCGCCCGCGCGGGGTCCGCAGGGACCGCGGGTCCCGCAGCGCGTCCGCCCCGCCCGCCCGGCCGCGCGCCCCGCGCCGCCGCCCCCGGCCCCCATTGTCCGGCTCGGGCGGCGCCGGGCCTTGGGACGGCAGGATGTACCCCCAGGGGAGGCACCCGGTGAGCGGGGGGCGCGGGCGCCGGGCGGGGCGCGCGGGGGCAGCGGCGCCACCTTAAGGCGGCTCTGCCCGCGGCTCCTGGCCGAGCCCCGCCGGAGGGAGGCGGCTCCGCGCGGGGCCGGACGCCCGCGCCGCCACCGAGCCGGCCGCCCACCTTCCCGCCGCCCGCCGCCCGCGCGGGGTCGGCAGGGACCGCGGGTCCCGCAGCGCGTCCGCCCCGCCCGCCCGGCCGCGCGCCCCGCGCCGCCGCCCCCGGCCCACATTGTCCGGCTCGGGCGGCGCCTGGCCTTCGGAAGGCAGGATGTACCCCCAGGGGAGGCACCCGGTGAGGGGGGGGGCCGGGCGCCGGGGGGTCGCCGGCCTCCCCGGGCCCTGGAACTCAGCCCCGCACGTCCCCCCAGACCACGCTGCAGCCCGGCCAGCCCTTCAAGTTCTCCATCCTGGAGATCTGCTACCGCATCAAGGAGGAGTTCCAGTTCCTGCAGGCGCAGTACCACAGGTGAGCGCCAGCACCGCAGTCCAGGGCAGGTGGCGCCCAGGGCGGGCAGGTGGGCGCCCAGGGCTGCGGGTTGCCACCGCGGGGGCGCCGAGGGGCGACAGCCTGCACCCCCGGGTCGCGGGAGGGTGGGGGGAAGTGAGGGGGGGCCCACCTCCTCACTTTGGAAACTGGCCCACTGTGGGGCCCGGGGACCCTCCTGTCCTCTCCTCCCCAGCCTCAAGCTGGAATGCGAGAAGCTGGCCAGTGAGAAGACCGAGATGCAGTGGCATTATGTTATGGTAAGGGGCTGGTCCTTGGACGGCGGGGGGGGGGGGAGAAGGGCCGGGGGCTGGTGTTGACCCTGAGCCCCATCCTACCCGCCTGAGATCTGGGCTTCCTGTCCACTGCCTCCGGACTGCCCCTCCGCAGCCCTGTGGGCCAGGGTCTCTGGATATCCCCACCTGCCCCTCCTCTCCTAGGAGGGCAGAGGGACTCCTCCAGGCAGACCCCCTGATTCCCCCCTGGTCTCTCCTTCTGACGCCCCCATGGGGCTGGGGCCTCCATGTCACACTGACCCCTAGCCTGGGTGCTCTTGAGACCCCAGTGCCCCCTGGCTCCTAGGTGTCCCCAGTGGGCTTTTCCTTTGCAGTACTACGAAATGTCCTACGGGCTCAACATCGAGATGCATAAGCAGGTAACGGCAGGGCTGGGGTGTTGAGGAGGGAGGGTGGGGTCGGGAAGCCACGGGACCCCAGGGTGCAATTTGGGCCAAGGCAGACCCAGGGAGCGAGGCTCATCATGAAATCCTGCAGAGGCTCCGGGGGGCTGATTGGGGAACCGGCTCATGGAAGCAAAGTGATTTTCAGTTTCTGGGGACAGGGGCTACAGCTGGAGCCAGCCAGCAGAGAGGCGGGCAGGGGGCAGGGGCTGGGTGTCCCCTGGAGCCGAGGGTGGCCCTCTGGGTAGGAGACTGTGGAGAGGCCTCTGTCCCAGGAAAGGCCCTGGCTGATGGTCTTGGAGGTCCCTTCCTGCCCAAGTCTGAGGTTTGGCGTTGGACCCTGAGACACTGGGAATTCTGGAAGCCCTGAGTCCATCCCAGTGGTATTGCCAGAAGGTTCTGAGATTGTTCTCAGGCCCTGACTTAGACTGAGCCCACCTTTCCAGGCTGTCCTCAAGGCTCCGAGATTGACCCCAATTCTGTGGGCTTCTGAGATCTTTCCTGAGCTTCTGAATGTGCCCCACGGTTCTGAGGGGGGTGTCAAGGTTCTGAAGTGGCCCGGGGTTACTCAGGAGATCCTGAGACTGACCAGTGGCTTCTAGGGGGATGGTAGGGGTTCTGGGGCTCTGAGCAGACAGATGCTTAGATTCTGTCCCTCAGAATGTCAGAGCCTAGGGCAGAGCTGTGCCAGGGCTTCCTGGTGGGGAGTGTGGGGTGCTGGAGTGCCCGCCCTGGCATGCCTTCCTGGGCATGTCTGGACCCCAGTTCTGTTGTGGGGGAGCCTGGTGCCATCCACGGGTGCATGCAGTAGGCCCCTCACTGGGAGAAGGAATGGTGTTGTGCCAGGCCCTGGGGGCTTGGCCCGCGCCCTCCAGGTGGGGGATGGCACCCGTCAGAGACAGTGCACCTGTGACTCAGGCAGGGGATCCGGTGCCCTTCCGCTGCTGCTTACCTGCCTAGAGGTCCAACAGCAACAGGGGGCTCCCCTACACAGTGCCGGTGCCTAGCCTCCTGTCCCCGGAGGCGCTGTGGACCAGGACGGCCCAGCACAGTAGGTTCTGGTGTTTGCTGACTGACTTAATGGGCTCAGGGTCTCCTAGACAAGATGGGAGCAAGGACTCCCCACTGGCAGTGAGGGCTCCCTGGATGGCCCAGGAGGGGGTGTCTCTGCCCCAGACTCCCGTCTGAGCTCCTACCTTCCAGAGGAGCAGGGAGGCCCAGACGGACCGGCCAGGGCCTGACCTGCTGGGCAGTGGAGCCCGGCCCTGTCCTTCCCTGGCAGGTGTTCCTGCCTCCCCTTGGCCAGACCCTCCTCCTGACCCTTCAATCTGAGCCCAATGTCACTGCCTGGGGAAAGCCATTGCTGACCCCAGACCGGCGCCCTCCCCACGGGGCGGGGGCGGCGGGTGTCGGTCGTTTCCTCGTCCGGGGTGGGAGCCCAGGGCCTGGCCGCCAGCCTCAGTTTCCCCGCGGGCCCAGGGCGCAGGGACCGGGGTCTGGGTCGCCGCGAGCGCGGGGGGCGCGGGCGCCTGGCGGGGCGCGCGGGGGCAGCGGCGCCACTTTAAGGCGGCTCTGCCCGCGGCTCCTGGCCGAGCCCCGCCGGAGGGAGGCGGCTCCGCGCGGGGCCCGCCGCCCGCGCCGCCACCAAGCCTGCCGCCCACCTTCGCGCCGCCCGCCGCCCGCGCGGGGTCCGCAGGGACCGCGGGTCCCGCAGCGCGTCCGCCCCGCGCGCCCCGCGCCGCCGCCCCCGGCCCCCATTGTCCGGCTCGGGCGGCGCCGGGCCTTGGGACGGCAGGATGTACCCCCAGGGGAGGCACCCGGTGAGCGGGGGGCGCGGGCGCCGGGCGGGGCGCGCGGGGGCAGCGGCGCCACCTTAAGGCGGCTCTGCCCGTGGCTCCTGGCCGAGCCCCGCCGGAGGGAGGCGGCTCCGCGCGGGGCCGGCCGCCCGCGCCGCCACCGAGCCGGCCGCCCACCTTCCCGCCGCCCGCGCGGGGTCCGCAGGGACCGCGGGTCCCGCAGCGCGTCCGCCCCGCCCGCCCGGCCGCGCGCCCTGCGCCGCCGCCCCCGGCCCCCATTGTCCGGCTCGGGCGGCGCCGGGCCTTGGGACGGCAGGATGTACCCCCAGGGGAGGCACCCGGTGAGCGGGGGGCGCGGGCGCCGGGCGGGGCGCGCGGGGGCAGCGGCGCCACCTTAAGGCGGCTCTGCCCGTGGCTCCTGGCCAAGCCCCGCCGGAGGGAGGCGGCTCCGCGCGGGGCCGGCCGCCCGCGCCGCCACCGAGCCGGCCGCCCACCTTCCCGCCGCCCGCCGCCCGCGCGGGGTCGGCAGGGACCGCGGGTCCCGCAGCGCGTCCGCCCCGCCCGCCCGGCCGCGCGCCCCGCGCCGCCGCCCCCGGCCCACATTGTCCGGCTCGGGCGGCGCCTGGCCTTCGGACGGCAGGATGTACCCCCAGGGGAGGCACCCGGTGAGCTGGGGGGGGGGGCCGGGCGCCGGGGGGTCGCCGGCCTCCCCGGGCCCTGGAACTCAGCCCCGCACGTCCCCCCAGACCACGCTGCAACCCGGCCAGCCCTTCAAGTTCTCCATCCTGGAGATCTGCTACCGCATCAAGGAGGAGTTCCAGTTCCTGCAGGCGCAGTACCACAGGTGAGCGCCAGCACCGCAGTCCAGGGCAGGTGGCGCCCAGGGCGGGCAGGTGGGCGCCCAGGGCTGCGGGTTGCCACCGCGGGGGCGCCGAGGGGCGACAGCCTGCACCCCCGGGTCGCGGGAGGGTGGGGGGAAGTGAGGGGGGGCCCACCTCCTCACTTTGGAAACTGGCCCACTGTGGGGCCCGGGGACCCTCCTGTCCTCTCCTCCCCAGCCTCAAGCTGGAATGCGAGAAGCTGGCCAGTGAGAAGACCGAGATGCAGTGGCATTATGTTATGGTAAGGGGCTGGTCCTTGGACGGCGGGGGGGGGGGGGGAGAAGGGCCGGGGGCTGGTGTTGACCCTGAGCCCCATCCTACCCGCCTGAGATCTGGGCTTCCTGTCCACTGCCTCCGGACTGCCCCTCCGCAGCCCTGTGGGCCAGGGTCTCTGGATATCCCCACCTGCCCCTCCTCTCCTAGGAGGGCAGAGGGACTCCTCCAGGCAGACCCCCTGATTCCCCCCTGGTCTCTCCTTCTGACGCCCCCATGGGGCTGGGGCCTCCATGTCACACTGACCCCTAGCCTGGGTGCTCTTGAGACCCCAGTGCCCCCTGGCTCCTAGGTGTCCCCAGTGGGCTTTTCCTTTGCAGTACTACGAAATGTCCTACGGGCTCAACATCGAGATGCATAAGCAGGTAACGGCAGGGCTGGGGTGTTGAGGAGGGAGGGTGGGGTCGGGAAGCCACGGGACCCCAGGGTGCAATTTGGGCCAAGGCAGACCCAGGGAGCGAGGCTCATCATGAAATCCTGCAGAGGCTCCGGGGGGCTGATTGGGGAACCGGCTCATGGAAGCAAAGTGATTTTCAGTTTCTGGGGACAGGGGCTACAGCTGGAGCCAGCCAGCAGAGAGGCGGGCAGGGGGCAGGGGCTGGGTGTCCCCTGGAGCCGAGGGTGGCCCTCTGGGTAGGAGACTGTGGAGAGGCCTCTGTCCCAGGAAAGGCCCTGGCTGATGGTCTTGGAGGTCCCTTCCTGCCCAAGTCTGAGGTTTGGCGTTGGACCCTGAGACACTGGGAATTCTGGAAGCCCTGAGTCCATCCCAGTGGTATTGCCAGAAGGTTCTGAGATTGTTCTCAGGCCCTGACTTAGACTGAGCCCACCTTTCCAGGCTGTCCTCAAGGCTCCGAGATTGACCCCAATTCTGTGGGCTTCTGAGATCTTTCCTGAGCTTCTGAATGTGCCCCACGGTTCTGAGGGGGGTGTCAAGGTTCTGAAGTGGCCCGGGGTTACTCAGGAGATCCTGAGACTGACCAGTGGCTTCTAGGGGGATGGTAGGGGTTCTGGGGCTCTGAGCAGACAGATGCTTAGATTCTGTCCCTCAGAATGTCAGAGCCTAGGGCAGAGCTGTGCCAGGGCTTCCTGGTGGGGAGTGTGGGGTGCTGGAGTGCCCGCCCTGGCATGCCTTCCTGGGCATGTCTGGACCCCAGTTCTGTTGTGGGGGAGCCTGGTGCCATCCACGGGTGCATGCAGTAGGCCCCTCACTGGGAGAAGGAATGGTGTTGTGCCAGGCCCTGGGGGCTTGGCCCGCGCCCTCCAGGTGGGGGATGGCACCCGTCAGAGACAGTGCACCTGTGACTCAGGCAGGGGATCCGGTGCCCTTCCGCTGCTGCTTACCTGCCTAGAGGTCCAACAGCAACAGGGGGCTCCCCTACACAGTGCCGGTGCCTAGCCCCCTGTCCCCGGAGGCGCTGTGGACCAGGACGGCCCAGCACAGTAGGTTCTGGTGTTTGCTGACTGACTTAATGGGCTCAGGGTCTCCTAGACAAGATGGGAGCAAG